>NC_136487.1:131102682-131360182 GCF_053919585.1 Euprymna scolopes | reverse complement strand
TTTCGATTTTCCATGTAATCTTTTTTATAACAAAATCAACAGAATAAAAGTTTTATAGTTGTTACTGTTTAGAGCGCTTTCCATTCGTCCACGGTCCACATGCAGGTATTTAATAAAAGTGCGAAGAAGCGAAAATGGGAATAAAAAGGGAAAATTAAAGTATACAGCAAACGGCGCTAGGTGGTGATAAGTTAAAATATACAGAGTCGATGAAAATTCGATTAAAAATTCGAGTATTAAAATCAGCAAGTTCGTAAACAGTGTTAACGAAATCCGTCCACTAAGAACTACGCAAGACATTTCGTGTATGAATCGAAAGCGCTCATGACAGCAACAACTATGGAACTTTTATTAATATTTTTGAGTTTGATATAAATATTATAGGGAAAATCGAAAATTTTAAAAAAATGATAAATTAAAGTGTCTCTCTTGCATTTTATAATATTTGCTTGAATGAAACAATGCTACTTAAATATACCAATGTCACTGAAAGAACAGTGATTTGATATCCCCCCCTTGTTTTGTTTCCTTGCGACTGTCTGCCTGCAGTGTTAAGGGCGCTGTGTTAACAATGCAGTGTTACCGCTGTAGTATGCTATGTTAACAAGATAATGTTAAAATTTACTATTTACGATGTAGTATTAACAATGCAGTGTTACCGGTGTAGGGTTTGCAATGTTTTGTTAACAAGATAAGGTTAAAATGTAGTGTTTATTATGTAGTTTTTACAATGTAATGTTAACAATGTAGCGGAACGGCGTAGTGTATACAATGTAGTGTTTACAATGTAGTGTTAGCAATGTTATGTAAACAAGATAAACTTTAAAAGCTAGTGTTTACAATGTAGTGTTAACAATGTAGTGTAAGGGCGTAGTGTTAACAATGTAGTGCTTACAATGTGATGTTTTCAAACTAAGTTGAAAAATGTAGTGTTTACAATGTAGCATAACACATAGTGTTAACAATCCAGTGTTTACGATGAAGTTTTAACAATATTATTTAAACAAAATAAAGTTATAAATGTAGTGTGTACGATGTAGTGTTTACACTGTATTTTTATCAATGTAGCGTAACGATGAAGTGTTAAAAATGTAGTTGTAGCAATGTTATGTCAACAAAATAAGGTTACAAATGTAGTGTTTATAATCTAGTGGTTATAATGCAGTATTTATTATGTAGTGTTTGCTATGTAGTGTTAACAATGTAGCGTACCGATGTAGTGTTAACAATCATGTTCTTACGATGTAGTGTTAACAATGTAATGTAAACAAGATAAAGTTAAACATGTAGTGTCTACGATGGAATTTTTACTATGTATTTTACAATGTAGTGTAACGATGTAGTGTTAACAATGTTATGGTTACGATGTTGTGTTTACAATGTAATTTTAGCAGGGTAGTGTTAATAATATCGTGTATGTTCCGAGTGTTGATATATAATGACTACACTTCACTAGTTGTAGATTGCTCAACACTTGTTTCTCAAATAAACCCACGGCAATTCATGTAGGATTTATTCATTGTGTCTTACGACTGAATGGAGACCATGATACTTTATAGAAATTCTACATTATTTCTCCCACATAATAAAGTTTTCGGTTTAAAAATCCAGAATGATTCTCAATTATGCATGAAATACTAAATATAATTATTTCTTGTTAACTGGGCAGAAAAATATGGATAGAAATAAAATTCAAAATGCGGAAATTTCCGCAAACGTAGTGAAGAAAGCAATTCAAACCTCCATTAAATCGTTTGTCAGTTGGTCGACTAGTTGTTTGCTCAGGCGTCAGTTTGCAACAGCATTTTCCGTATTAAATGCGTACACTGAATGTATGCATCTGTTCATGCATTCATTCAAGTGATCTTTATGTTGAACTGCCTATCATGGTCATTATTGTTTTATTAGCTTATACTTGCTGTCAAATATGACGGTTAAAGCAGTACGCTTAGCTAAAGTTGGCACTGATATTTATAGTCAGAGAAATAATATAACAATAAGAGATGTTAAAAAACGAAAAGAAAACATATAAATAAATTAAGGAAGAAACGAAATATTTGTAAAAATATATCAATCTGTAAATAATGACGAAAAGCAGATATAAATCGAAAGCTCATTATGGAAACCGAGTGACTGATTTGTGTTCAATATAATTTAAGGGAAACTTACCTAACTTACTATTTGTTCAAACATATATGCTTTCGTCCGGTAGATTTTTTTATGTATATACCTTTTTATGACGATCACAGAAATTAATATACGAAGATATAATTTACTCCTACAGTGCTGGTAACCATATATATATATATATATATATATATATATATATATATATATATATATATATATATATACATATATATATATATATATATATATATATATATATATATATATATACATATATATTAAGTAATGTGATTGATAATTTAATTAAAATACAGGAAAGAGAAAGTGCTCTAGGATATTTACCTATCGAGCTTATTATATATCTAAATTACAACGAGCACTTTCTCTTTCCTGTATTTTAATTAAACTAGTAATTTCACTGTTACATTGAAATACACTCAGCTCTTTAGACTATTGTTCTAATCTCCTTTAAATTATATATATATATATATATATATATATTTAAATATATATATATATATATATATGGTAACTACATACACAAACAGACATATATATATATATATGCACACACACGTGCGCACCCCCCATATATATATATATATATATATATATATATATATATATATATATATATGTGTGTGTGTGTGTGTGTATGTATGTATGTAGTTACCATTATATATGGTTACTATATATATATATATATATGTATTTATATACGCATATATATATACATACATACATACATTCATGCATCCATACAAACATATATATATATGTCTGTGTGTGTATGTAGTTACCATATATATATATATATATATATATATATATATATATATATATAGTTACTATATATATGTACATATATATATGTATATATATGTATATATACATATATATATGCATATATATACGTACATACATTCATGCATATATACAAACACACGTGCACACACACATAGATAGATGGATAGATAGATAGATAGATAGATAGATAGATAAATATATAGATAGATTCAAAGAGCCTCAATGTTGTCTTGGATTGAATTAGAATTTAAAAAATGTTCTACATTTATTGTCAACTTAATCGGTGAAATCTACCACGTTTAAATTCAATCGATTGATTGCCTGCTCCAGTTAGTGACCCCCTCCCGCCACCGCCGAATAATAGCGGGAGAAATTTTGCATGCCTAACTGCAATGACTTAATACACAATATATTCTACCTATTTACAATGTCTCCCCACGAGATAGAGGAAGACACCAGGGTCGTTTTTTTAACGTGGATAAAAGGTACAAAAATAAAAATTGTCTCAGTCTTGAAGGATTTCTCCTCCACTGAACGAGAACGATAAATGGAAGTGCCGCATCTGAAGAACAACTACTACACTTTGATCTTAATCAAATCTTTTGATCTACACTTTAATACACAGTATATTGTAGTTTACATCGCACCGTAGACAGTCTACTGTTTATTTCATAAAAATATCTGTAAATATTGGTTCTACTTAAGTTTATAATGCAAAAATCAAGTATCATGTTTCAGTTGTGAGCTTGATGTTATATTTATCTCGAAGGCGCTCCTGCCTAATCTACGAAACAACAGTTTATTTTGAGAAGTTTTTTTTTTGCATAATCATTTGAATTAAAGTTAATTGTAAAAATGTCGATCTTATGTAAAATTGTATAAAAGAGTTAATTTTGTTACAAATCGGGCGTTCTTCTTTAATCGGTTTTGTTTATTATCGATTTACGATAGTATCGGTCACGTTTCCTTACAAAACCTACATAATAACAATCCTTTATACATCATATACTTTCGGGTGAAATTTCAAATAACTTGACCAAACCGTCTTTACTTCATAGAAAACGAACGCACGCACACATGCACATACAGAGTTCATTTATATAATAGACTGAGAGATAGATAGATAGATAGATAGATAGATAGATAGATAGATGGATAGATGAATGGATGGATAAATAAAGAGAACGATATATACATATATAGATATTGTTCATTATTATTAAGTATATGATCATATGCATATCTGAAAACGCACTGTTAAGTTTAGCATTGCGTTTGTATAATACGTACAGATTGACTGCGTTTATCTTATTCTAGGTGCGATTTAACAATGTCCAAAAGCAATGCATTGTTTACGATGTAGTGTTAACAATGACATATTAGTAATGTAACGTTAAAAATGTAGTGATAACAATGTAGTATTTACGATACAGTGTTAACAAGGTAGTGAAATAAATATATAGTGTTTACTATCTAGGGTTAAAGATGCAATGGTAAAGACGTAGTCTTACCAATGTAGTATTTGGGATGTAGTGTTAACAATGTAGTGTTTACGAGGCTATCTACTGGCAAAAATACACAAGTAATGCGTTAGCGTGAACTGTTCTCTCTTTTTCTTTATCTCTCGCTACCAGTATCATTAGCTAAGCTTTCATGACATGAGAAACACCTGCCATAATAGCATTTATGAAAATGCAAACTCAGATCAGCAGCCGCAAATCTGTGAGAGAAATGTTTAATAGAACAATAAAGACTGGAACCACTCAAATTGCAAATATGATTTTGGGTGTTCTAGCGCCGGGTAATAGGGGTAATTCTGTCAAAACGTCGGATATGAATAAGTCAAGTAGTTGAACACGGAGCTGTTGGGGTAGAAACAGCTACGAGAGAACAGGCCGATAAAAACAAGAAAGACAGGAGAGAAAAGGTCAGTCAAAAAAGAGACGGCAGCCACTGAGTCACCGCTGACCCCGTCACTTCCTGTTTCATCTCCTACTACCGCTTGAAGCGCACACGGGAAGCAAGATATATATATATATATATATATATATATATATATATATATATATATATATATATATATATATATATATATATATATATTAATCTATATAATTATAAAACTCAAATGGCCTTGTAACGAGTGTTGTAACCCAACATCCGGTTTATGATTTCCGGTTGCGCATGTGTAAATAAGCATAAACCTATAACAGCGTAAACAAATAAACACAAATCCCTACTTTTGCAGAATTTGACCTGCGCACTAAAATATTAACGTTATTATTCAGGAATTATTATTTAACATGGGAAGGCTGAGGATGTTTTGCAACTATTCTGTATATTCAAGTACACTGTCGCAATTTTCTTACAAATAAATCAACTTTGACGCGTTGACAACGTATTGTTTTACTGTGTACGTTTTCAGCGTCCCAATTTTTTTTATCGCGTTTAATAAACGATGTATCAAAATTTGAATAGTGCAAATTTACTTATAAGTATGGCAATCCACTTATAATTCAATAGCTGTTTTTTTTCAAAAATAAACAATTATAAACAGAACGACTCATAGAAATCTATCTATATTCTTTTTTTCATTTGTAATATACTTTCATAGAAATGTTTCTGTTATGTCGCAAAAACTATTTTCTTTACGTCACAAGTGTCACGCTCATGCATTAATTTCATAGCTAATATAACATACTGACGTAACGGGTCACAGGTAGTCTAGTAATTTTATATTTTTCTCACACACGAATTTGTGCTGCAAGTTTTGTTTTGTTTTTTTGTTTTTTTTTTCTTGGCTGCAGAGAAAGTACTATTCGTTCAGTCCGGCTACATCACCTAACCTTTTAGTTGGGCACAGATTCACCAGCCCAAATATGATAATTATCACCATGCATAGTCTGAAGTTAGATTTGTATAAATATATAATAGACATTTGTGTAGGAATGCGATAAATGCGATAAAAGTACCAACTTTTTTTAAAAATCGAAAACGATGTATACCTTATGAAAAATAAATCTTTAAGATATATAAAATAGGTGTTTAAATATTTTGTTATTTTAAAAATATTTTTTCTCTTCTTGTCTAATTTCCTTATGAGTTCGTTCAACCTGCTGATTTAGCATCTTACCGGATACCAAACCTTCATCCGCTATTTGATATATTCCAACCTAAAGACTCTGACCGTCCCTTTAAGTATAATTGTTTGAATCACTTTTGCACTTTGTTCACCGGATATATTCGACGAGTTGTTTTTGAAATTCTTTTTCATGATTGCAGTTGCCACTATAATTACTCGAATAATGGAGTTCTTCCTAAAATTCTAGTGTTTTTCTGGATATTCCAGTTTCATGTTATGTCGAAATTCCATTTTTTTCATGGATGACTCTAGATGACTCTAGATATGACAGTTGGTGTCACCATTAACTGGAAAGAAAAAAAACGAGTTGCGTTTTTCCTCGATAATAGCGTGTGACACTTAAATGTATCCACTCGCCTTTATGCTTGTAAACAAGTCGCTCTGTCACACTGATGACTCGGTAAATGTGCATAATTAACGGGCGTACCTAAAGGAGATCCAAACTCGTTGTCGCAATTAAAACGCAACTCGATAATAAATCATGCGTGCGTTGTCGCCGGATATCCGCTCCAAGAAGCGAGAGAAACACAAATTCCAATTATTTAAGCCCGAGTAAATGATTCCTTATTCGACTCTGACAAAATTTCATCGTGACAATAAAATAGTGTTCGCCTGATTTACAAGCCTTATCGGAAATGCCAGAAATATATTTTGCAAGATAAGAATCCTTCAAACATGGAGTTTCAGCAATAAACTGTATTAGGGGCAATACATTGTCATTAAGAAATAACAGTTTCTTCGTTTTATCCTTCTTCTTCTCCTAAGTATTATTATTATTATTATTATTATTATTATTATTATTATTATTATTATTATTAATAATAATACCAGCTGTACCCAACCACACGTTGCTATGCCTCAGTTTCTTAAAATGGAAAAAATTCTCAAGAAAATGTGCATTTTGTATTATTTATTTACTTTTATTACATTTTGCATTTTATTTTATCAATAAGTTGTTTTTTTTCCTAAAAGAAAGATTTTTTTTTCCATAAATTGTTCGGGGAAAGGGTTATTTTTTCAGGAAAACTTATATTTTCTTTAAGAAATTTGGCAGTAAACGTTTCTTTTTGAAAACGGATGTTTTATTATAAAAAGAAAAGATGAATGCCTTACATGAACACTGTAAATAGTAAAGTGAAAGTAGAGAAAAGTTTGGTTTGTTTTTTCTAGAGAATGTACAACTTATGCTTTTGTCAACAGATGTTAAGAAAAGAAACAGAGAAAATACTCCCATTTATTATTAATTAATTAATTAGTTATGCAAAAAATGTTGATTTAGTGTTTCAACATTTGAACAACGCTCGGTTGAATCCGTTGATTGCCAGTCTAACCGTAACCATAATTAGAATGAGAGGGGGCGGGTCAATTCTGCATGAATACCATTCTTTTTAATTTCGTCTTGTGTTCAATTGTTTGAGTGGGCTATTAGCGATTGCACACTAACGAATTTAACATGCAAAAAATTCAACAATTAAATAATTGTAATAAGTGCTCAGCTTCTGATACAAATATTAGTAAATCAATTCCCTTATTGGTACGTTTGTTGTAAAAATGGAACGGAAACTTAAATTTCGCACCGTTTTAATGTTTTTTTTTTAAATTGTGTCCCCAAACAAATATAATCAGAAGAATAACATTCAACAATCGTACATTATATATATAAAACACAAAATATTTAAAAGAAAAAAAGGGAAATAATTCCATTTTTAAACGAAAAAAGACAGTTTGGTATATCTTTTGCTATATTTTTTTTTTTTTAACATAAGTCCAACTTACCGTTCACTTTGGAAATGACGACATTAATAGGTTGTCGGGTACGTTACAACGAATAAACACTCTAATCCACCCATGTTAAGAACGGCTCTCAGAATAGACACCCCAAACCTCCCACTGTTAAGAACGGCTTTCGGAATAGACACCCCTAACCTTGTCAGCATACTCGAAAACCTATAAAAGTTACCATGTCGAATGTGAACGATGGGTTGGACGTAATGTAAAAATGTACCGAAATTAAAAGGGAACGAAATTTAAATTTCCTTGCCATTTTTACAACAACCGTAAAGCAGAGCAACTTATGCAAATTTTACCGTAATTAGTATATTAATGTAATTTTTATTTAAGTAAAAATAATATTTAGGTTTGGATATAAATTCCTACACTCCTTTCACACTAAATAATTTAGGTGACTGAAATAAGAATCTAATTGAATCTTTAATTTCCTGAATAGTAAAAAGATGATCCAGTCCACAATGGTCGATTTGCTGCTAATACCTATTGTTTAGGTACGGGCAAAAGTAAACGAATTTTCTTTTTTTTTTAGGTTTCTGACAACTTTTTGATTGTATTTGAAAGATTAAGGACAACACTTTATTTCCCAAAGGAAAAGAAAACATTTGTAAACGTGAAAAAAAAAATGAAAAATGTCTTCAAGGTTAGCTAACCACTTCAGCTAAATTTTGAAGTTAAATAAATTCATTGTAAAATTTCTTTTAGAGATACATATTAGTTTTCTGGGTCTATTTCAAAGATAATTAGTAAAATTCTAAGATATTGAATTAAGTAAAAAAATTAAAAAAAAAAAAGAAAACACATTTTTGGGCTAAAAATAGAATCGCCGATGCTATTTTCTCGCGAGAAATTCATTTTGCTTCGAGTTATATCGACTTCATTAATACGGATTTAAGGGGCTATTCTCGTAATGTTCCTGTAAAATCATTTTTTTTTATTGTTACAAATTACGATGTTTATTTATATTAAGAAAAAGGAAAATAAACACATTTTGTTTACATTAAGGGAGACCACCACGCACATTAGTGGTGAGTGGTGAGATCGTTTTGGTGATGTTATGTGACGGCAGACGGTGATAAATAATTGTCCCCAAATAACACTGGTTCATCGTACAAAGAAAACCACCTATTTATTAAAGAAAAATTAAGTATAATGTTATAATAAAAAGGAGATATATAAAAACACGCATGGGTACAGTAAACATATTATACCTAAATGTCAAAACAATCCTTCTAGTGGTTATTTAGACTACTAATAACGAACGAACCAAGAATTACATTTTATATATAGAGATTATTGTTATTATTGTTAATATTATTATTATTATTAATATAATTATTAGTATTAATAATGTTATTATTATTATTATTATTATTATTATTATTATTATATTATTATCATTATTATTATCATTATTATTATCATTATTATTATTATTATGTTTTATGTTTCTCTCTTTGTGTACACTTTTTCCGCCCAAAAGCGACATCAGAGCGGAGTTTAAAAAATAGCAAATGAGACAAATAAACGTTTCTAACCGAAATTTTAATTTGAACTTGAATTTCATGGTTAAACAAGGAATTGCCTTACACATGTTCGGATGTTTTATTTTTCTGTCTTTGTGTACATTTTTTTCCGTCAAAAAACGACATCAGCGCCGAAGTTTAAAAAAATAGCAAACGAAAAAAGTAAGCGCTTCTAACCGAAATTTAATTTTTTAACTTGAAATTCATGGTTAAAGAAGGAATTGTCTTACACATGTTCGGATGTTATATGTTTCTATCTTTGTGTACATTTTTTCCAGCCAAAAGCGACAGCAGCGGTGGAGTTTAAAAAATACCAGAGGGGGGGGGGAGGAAAGAATTGTTTCTAACTGAAATTAGAATTTAAAACTTGATTTCACTGTTAAACGAGGAATTGTCTTTCACATGTTTGGATGTTTTATGTTTCTGTATTTGTGTACATTTTTCAGGCCAAAAGCTACATCGGCATAATAATAATAATAATAATAATAATAATAATAATAATAATAATAATAATGATAATAATAATAATGGTAATAATAAAATAATAACAATAAAATAACAATAATAATAATAATAATAATAAAAATAATAATAATAACAATAAAATAACAACATTAAGATTAATAACAATAATAATAATAATAATATTAATAATAATAATAATAATAATAATAATAATAATAATAATAATAATAATAATAATACGAAAAAAACACACAAAAAAACAAGGAAAGCGTTTGTTTTTTTTTCCGGAGAGGCCTTTAGCATGTAATGGATTTGTTTATGTTATTTACTCGTAAAAATGTTTTTGGGTTTTTTTCTTTGTGATCGTCGTGATTGCGGTGGAAAAATACATGCCATTTATTTGGGACTGTCTGAATTAATACGAAAAAAAAACCCCCAAAAACAAGAGAAGTGCTTTTTATCCGGAGTGGTTTTTCGTATGTAAAGGATTTGTTCGTTATTTACTCGTAAAAATGTTTAAATTTATTCCTTGTGATCGTGGTAGTTGCAGGGTGAAAATGCGTGCCATTTGCTGGAACTGTTTGAACTAGAGAGGAAAAAGTAACTTCATTGGTTATTACTATTATTGCTATTATTATTACTATTATTACTAGTAGTAGTAGTGATGGTGGGGGTGGTATGTTTTTTTTTATTATTAGTGTAGCTGTAATTGTAGGTGTTGTTTTGGGCGTCATTGCTGTTGGTGTGGTTGCTGTTATTATTATGACTACCGATATTAGTGTTACCCTTATCATTGTAGATTTTATTTCTATTGTTGTTGGTGATGGTGGAGGAGAAAGGTCGGGAGGGGATCTTAACCTTGGTGGGGAACCCTCCTAGAGATGATGTCTCGATAAAACTATGGGTGGTGGTGTAATCTAGAATGCACTAATCTCATTTATGGGAGAATGTCAAATCAAAATATTGAAAATAACGGCGTGAATGAGGCTGAAATATCTTATATACATATATATATATATATATATATATATATATATATATATATGTGTGTGTGTGGGGGGTGTTTCTGTGTGTCTGTGTGTGTCTATATGTGTGTGTACAACGTTCTGTTATATAAAAGGACCAATGTCTGTGTGTGTGAGTTTGTTTACTATGGACTCACTAAGTGCTGGGCTGATTTTGTTGAAATTTCACACGAATGAACTTGATGTGTTTTGTATGAGAATGTTTCCGATAATATCGAAGATTGATAACAAAATCCATCCAATTTAAGAGAAAAAGCTCGATTTTTCACACTTTTATGAAGGTTAAAATCAGATGTTCATTTGAGAAGGTTTGTCACCGCACAGCTAAAAAGGTGTAATGTATAAAATAAACCGTAGGGAGTACTGGAAATGAACCACGTTATACTACTTTTGTAGGTTTAAATTTAATTCAAGTCGTTATCTAAAAAAATATGTACATGAAATCAACAGTGAGAAGTAAGCGACGCGTTCGAAACAAATGCTTCTCTTTAGAACATAATTGAATCATTATATATGAGTTTAGCATTTTTAAAATTAACTCAAGCCATTATAGAAAAGTCCTTTCATAAAATCAACAGTGAATTCTCTACAGCGCAATATTGACTACAATATATTGTGGCCAAAGTCACTGTTGAGAGGCATGTGAATCTTCGTCCCAGTACATCGTAAGGGTGGTCAACAAGTAGACCAGACACTAATTGATTTCATCGAATCGGCAGAGTGTAATATGTCTTCACCCACACACACACACACACACACACACATATATATATATATATATATATATATATATATATATATATATATATATATATATATATATATATAATCTCTTTACTTTTCAATTTTTTGTTGGTCCGCTGACAAAAAGAGTGTAGACCTGTAAATTCACCCTTGTCCGTTGGTCCGTCCACACTTTTCTAAATAAATTTTTGGAAACATGATATGAGTAAAAAAGTAACAGAACGAATTTTCCGGGAAAAATCCGCCCCCCCCCCTAGGGGCGCCTTTCGCATTAAAATGACTAAAATTGAGTTTTTTGTGCTTATTAAAAAAATGATGCCTTGGATTTTTATAAAACTTTCTGAAATGTTGTAATTAACGGGTTTCTATATATTTTTTTGTCTATGCTTCGCGATAGCTCTGAGATGTGCCCCAAGGGCTTGTTTAAGGCTAATAAAAACATTCCATTTTGGGGACTATTTTACTATATTCATCCAAAATTTTCTGTGTGTGTCTATTTAGTAGCTTTGCATGGTGCTGAACACAAATTTACATATGTTAAGGTCTTTGGGACTTTTCGGACTTAATTGATGGAGGCTGGTGATAGACTTAGTCATTTCTCTTTTTGCATATACAGAACTAAAATTTACACATGGTAAGGCCCAAAACGGCACCGTATGTTCATTTGCACTAGGATTTGACGTCCCCACAGGATTTTGAGGGATAAATGGGGGGAGGGGCAAAGGCTGAACTTAGTAATTTTTTATGCCCCGTTCTGGTGCATTCACGGGGGACCAGGCTTTCTTCACTTGTTTCCTGACATTTTGTTCTACCTTTATCGTACCTTATACATTCTACCCATGGAAATTATACTTTTCTCACTGTCCCTTTAAGTGCGACTAAGTTTACTAATAAGTGGGATCGAGTATGTGTCAATGATAATAGCGGCAATTAAAGCTTTACAAGGATCACAGATTTTGGAGGTATCAATCGATATTTAAAGGAACATCTGTGAATGAGATCAGCAATGAGTATTCGATAGCTGAATAATTAAACGTGGGTCCAATTTCCGTTTTTGATAACTCGATCAAGTCTGAACTGAAAGATCACACGCGTTAAGTCGATGACTATCGAAATTTTACTTATATATTTGTGTTAGAAATAAGCGAACAGTAGAGGGTGTAATACTATACACACACACACACACATATATATATATTTATGTATATATATATATATATTTATGTATATATATATTTATGTATATATATTTATGTATATATATATATATATATTATGTGGTGTAAGAATGTTGGATATAGAGACGTAGTTACGCACATTTGAAAGTAGAGGTGTGCACACACGCACATTTCAGATGGATTTTAATCTACATTCTTTCCTCTTATAACCTGACCGAAATTGTTATTATCACGAAAACAAAATAATATTACATTCTAAGGTCAGGAGCTGTGAATTACGCAATAGAAGATAGGAAAAGAATGCAATATCTTAATATTTACATTTCAAGGAATGTCGATTGATGTTTATATGAAAAACAGAAAAAAGCACAGACTGACAAAGGAATCTCAGTGGGAATACAACACAACAACCAACTCCATATAAGTAATCCCTATTTGCTGATGGTAAAAAGCTTAATCTATATATCTATATAAGTGAAATTTTCTCAGTGTTTGTGTCTGTGTGTGTACATTTCCCTACCAAACAATTCTGTCAATTCTCAGTCTACAGACTTGAGATTTGACATAATGGGTATTGAGATTTGGAAAAAATCTGTGTAATCGGTTTTTCGCCAAGATTTGGCCATCAAGGAGTCAAAGTTCAACGATTTGACCATTTGAAAACTCTACATAACTCCTCTGTCAATTTTGGCTCTAAACATTTGACATTTCAGATGTAAGTTACTCGAACATGGATCAAACTTTTTAATTTGATTTGAGCCCTAAACAAAAATTGTTAAAGGGTCAAAATTGGGGTCGAATTTTAAAAAAATGGATCCCTGCGGTCTCTGCCAAATTACTTAGCTAATTTTCGGTCTAAACGTTTGAAATTTTACATACAGTTTATTCAGACATGTGGCAAGCTTTTTACTCTGATTTTGGCCTAACATTTGAAGTCAAAGTTAAAAAGATATGCTCATTGAAGCTTTCTCAGCCAATTTTGGGTCTAAACATTTGAAGTTTTACATAAATTGTATTCAGACAGGCAGCAAGATTTTTAATCAATTTTAGGACGAATATTTGGCTGCATAGCTGTCCAAGTTGAAAGAGTTTAGATATTGGTTTACCTACATACATATACACATAAAGTAATGAACAATACGTAGGGTACGATCAAAACCTGGCTGAACTGCTAGTTGTAACTGAAGCTTATCTGTTGATAAATTCCTCTCCGTGTATCTAGGTATTTTAAGAATCACGACAAAACCAGTTGTCAGCGTGTATATATGATTTTAGCAAGCATTTTAAAGTGTAAGATAGAAAATTATATATGCATTCAACAACACAACAAGAAGCATAAAAACGATATTCTTGGTGTCGTTTTTTTTCTTTCTATTTTGATATATCCAGCAGCCATCCGCGCTTTGTCAGAAAACGAGACGAAGTTATCCATATTGAATCTGTTGAGAGGAAATGCATTTTCTACTTCCCTGGGCGTATGTTCTTAGTCTTAGAGTTCAAGTTTTTTCACGTGGAATGTCTCTACCGTTTGACAAAAAAAAAGTTGTCGTTTTTAAATGAATTTTTGTGTTTCGATTTACTTGCCTCCCTACAAGAGCAGATGTAATCCAATGAATGTATTAGCTCATACCTTCCGGTTTCGCGGTTTTGTAGTTCATTAAGTCTCTCCCATGACAAAAACTGATCTCAGCACTGTTAGCCGAGGTTTTCTATGTGTCTTTGTTTCCCCGTTCTTGCCTTATCATTATACTCATATTGGCGTTCACCGATAGTGGGAACACTGACTACAAATATTAAATTCTAGCGGCTGCGCCGCGTCGGTACACAAAACGCCGAGTCAAACACAAAATCAAGTAACTCAACATTGTCTTACCATCAATGCTTACCCTCTAAACTCAGAGTATGGGAAATTCCCACATGCACAAGACAAAATCACTGAAAAAACAAAAATACCCTAACTAAGGATAAGGATAATGAGTCAACTTGTAATACAATCCTAGCTTGAGGTGGTTGCTTGTCTGGCCGCACTGGTGGGCTATGGGGCAGCGAGACGGTGCTGTGTGTATGACTATATATATATATATATATATATATATATATATATATATATATATATATGCATATATATACATATATATATATGTATATATATACATATATATACATATATACATATATATATACATATATATGTATATATATACATACATATATATACATATATATATATGTATATATATACATATATATACATATATACATATATATATACATATATATGTATATATATACATACATATATATATATATATATATATATATATATATATATTGATATATATATATATATATATATATATATATATATATATATAGTGTTACCCAACCCATTGTTCGATTAATTATTCCACCTTGGATTTATTACTTGCTTATATCAAAATACATGATATAATAAAATGTTACATTGCTGGAGATTGAAGGTTCAATCTTCAGTGCGGGTGATCTAAAAATGCAATCGCAAATTACTTAGGACTTCTACCCAGTCGTAGCTGATGGAACAAGAGCATGCTACCCCCATGGATTAATTAAAAGGTTCCATTTGAAATTCCAAATAGATTCCCAAGTTCGACAGAAAGTTTCCCGAGTTCAACAAGATAGACCCGAAGAAGGCCGGAAGTTGCATCGACCGAAACGTTGTACAAATAACACTGAAGATTAGTAGAGTAGTTTGGAGAATCCAAATAATACAAATAATTAATCTTCATCTAAAATATTCAGAAATGTAATTGAACTGCATTTTCTTTGCTGTAAAAATAATTGGCTAAAATTATTACGAACTTGCAGGATTGGAACATGGAAGCTTTTGATCCGTAGCGAGACGTGTTATCCAATTCGCCACAAGCCCCGTCCGTATGCTTAAAGATGTTATCGCGACTGTATACAGATAGTGCTTAATTTCGTTGACATGGCCAGGTAACTTTTTCGACAATTGCACTAAACGGTCCAAATCCCCTTACTTCGGTCTTTTTGTGTGACTCGGCGTTGTTCGTTACGAACCATATATAGATAAGGACAATCAAAGGACTCACACCTTTCAGGGAATAAAAGAAATTTTCAATTCAGTGCATCCGTTCTAAAGTTTTATCGGTATACATACCAACATATAAATACATCTTCTATACTCCTATAAATTCGTTGTTCTTTTGTGTGTATTGATATTCATATTAAACACACTGTTTACTATTTATTTAAAAAGAAAATACATTTTTGTTATATATGGGTTGTGGAATTGCATTCACTAGCTGAAGATCTAGCTAATTTGCATATTCTTTTAAACATTTATCTTAATAAATTCCCTAATAGTTGCTTCGGTTTTCTTATGGGATCATCATCTTTAGTTAACTATTACGTGCAATTATATTCATGCATATATTCTACATGATTTATACTTGTATAATATTTGCGTAAAAAGTTTATAGTAAATACAACGTTGTTTTCATATATATTTATGTATACGTATATATTTTGTTTGACAAATTTTGCCTACCAAACTCCTCCAAGAGTTTTTGGTCTACAGACAGGAAACTTCGTGTATAAGGTATTTGTATCCATGCAAAACTTTATATTTGGGTTTTAGCCCGGAATATCGGTGCAAAAACGTGAAAATGAAAAATAATGAAATTTACCAGGTGAAGGTCGAACGCCGACATTACGAATGCATAACGTAGTAGCTGTTGGTTCATGTTTAATTTTTACTCTTGCAGTAAATATGTTTTCATAGCCCACTCATAGACGGCAGCGGAAAAATAAATCGTGAGCTGAACATTTTTCTTTGTATTCTCGGTGGTGGCGCATGAGTTCTTTTATATTTTTTAAAGCATTACTATATATTGCATCCAATCTATCTAACTATCTATCTATCTATCTGCCTACCTATCTATCTATTTATCTAAATCTATAAAAGTGAACGTGTCTGTGTATCTGTCTGTCTATGTATCTGTGTGGCTGTGTGTGTACATTTCCATACGCAATAACTGCCAATGTTTAGTCTACAGACTCGAAATTTGATATACAGAGTACTGGATTGGGGAAAATCGATGTGAGCGGTTTTCGGCCAGGGAATTGGGCTGTTAAGTGGTCAAAGTTACACGATTTGACCTTTGAGAACTTTATCAAACTCCTTCGAAAATCTTGGGTCTAAACACTTGAAATTTTAGATATAGGTTACTTGGACATGGATCTAACGTAATAACTTAGTTTGAGCCCAAAACAATAAATTTTAAGAGGTTTAAATAGGGGTCAAAGTTAAAAAAAATTGACTGCTTTTTTTTGTTGCTCCACCTACACCTTCAAATATCCGGGCAACGCCAGAAACCCATACTGATAGATCTATAAATGTGAACGTGTATGTGTGTCTGTGTACATTTCCCTACGCAATAATTCTGCCAATGTTTAGTCTACAGACTCAACATTTAATATACAGGGTGCTGAGATATGGGAAAATCTATGTGATCTGTTTACGGTCAGAAATTTGGCGATTAAGGGGTCAAACTTCAAGATTTGAACTTTGAGAACTCTACAAAACTCCTCCGACAATTTTGGGTCTTAATACTTGAAATTTTAGATATAGGTTTCTTGGACATGGATCTAACTTAATAACTTGATTTGAACCCAAAACAATAAATGTTAAGGGGTCATAAAGGGGGGGGGGAGTTTAAAAAAAGGGACCTCTGCGGTCTCTACCAAATTAGACAATTTCTGGTCTAAACATTTGAAATTTTACGTAAAGGATATTCAGAGATACGGCAAGCTTTTTAATCGGTTTGGGTCCAAAATTTGAGCTATGAATATATAAATGTATGTATGTATGTATGCTTGCATGTCTGTCTAACATTTTCGACAGAGGTGACGGATTTTCACAAGATCAGTATCGTTTGAAACTCGACCATTCAGACGACAAATACCGAAAATTGACTAAAACTTTAGTTTCTTAACCCTCAACTGGGCACTTTTTTTATGGAGAGTGGCCGCTTTTTTCGCCGATATTTTCGGAAGCCATCTCCTCTTTTTTATTGTTTAGCCTAAATTAAAACCAACATCACTCCTCATTTGACGGTGCTCGTAACAGCAAAGACGTCACATTTTCCCCGTCCTTTTCCTCCTTCACGGTACGGGTTCGAGCCTGCCTTCCTACTAACATTTTTTTTTGCTCCACACACACGGCCAAACATCTGGTCAACGCCGGCTTAAATGTTTGTTATTTAATAAACCTTTGGCATTTAAGTAATATTATAGATAAAAGGTAAACAACGCGACGCACTAGAGAAAAGACATCTCCTGACATCGTATATAAATCAGTTGTGCACTGGATGCTCGTAATAAGTAAGCCTAAAATCCGTCTTAGTTATAGGTTGATCAGTTTACCTTATCCGCTAAAGATCTGTTCGATTTAAGTATAATATCTCTGATCTTGAATCTACCAACGGTTTTTAACTTTCCATACTTTAAGGCTTAGTCAAACTTAGCTCTGATATAAAAAAAGATATGGAACTCAAGATCGGAAATCATATTCGGATATTTTGTCTTAGTAATGGTCACATCTGATAAATAGGAATTGACTACATCCGCATTTGCCGTACAACTTACACACAGCTGACTATTCAAAATCTTACGACCGACCGTGAGGTCACCTTATGCCTTGAGAGATCAAAAAGTTTCCCCATCCTCTTCTTACTAATATCGTTTCCTAAACATTTTTCAGTGCAAATGAATAATTCTCTTCCATTATCAGTGGCTTTAGCTCTAGCTAAAGTTTGTTTATAATATCGCAACTTTAATGTTATTAGGTATAATAACTAAATATTTAGCATCTTACATCTTTTCACAGATGCCCTTATGATATCAACGGCATTTTGCTGGAGTGTTTGGTCCGCCATTGCTTGAATATTAACATATTGAACAAAAGAAAGCACGGATATAACAAGTCACAGACAGAACACTAAAAAAAATTATATGACACACAAGCTGAGAAACGTTATTTTTTTCTAATCATTGAATGACCCGTTGAAATTGAAGAGGTGAAAACAGAGAAAGCCAAACGAGACAAGAAAAAAATAAGGAGATATTGTTTACTTTAATTTTAATTCTCTACGTCCTTCCGGGATACCTGCTAGGAAAAGCGACAGAAAAATTAAAAGGAGTTAACAAAGTTAAAGTGTTCAGTTTTATTTTTCTATTTCATTTCTAATGTTCGTTATGGCGTTTCTCTCCGTTCAACTGTAAAATTTGAAATTGAAAGTGTCATTCGCTGTCTGGTTAACGTATTTTTTACATAATTTTATATTATCTTCCTAGAAATGTCTTCATTATTTTCTTTGTTTTCATGGATATGATCGTATTATTATTTTTTTTTTGAAACGCTTGTCAAAATGTACGGTTTCTAAAAAGTAATTTTTCAGGACATAATTAATAATCCGATATTAAAATAGGATGGACAATTAGAAAAAAGGAACCAGACCAAGAGATATTAAAACTATTACAACCGTGGTGAGATTAAAATACGAGTATCGCTGTACAAATATTAAACAAAAGATGTAGTAATGTTTTTTTACTCAATATTTATTTATATATATATTTTAGATAATAACAAGTCATGCCCCATAGATCTGGGTTACATTATTTAAGTATTATTACATATTAGAACTCTACAGCGATGACGAATAAGTAAGCGTATGTCAATATTCACAAGAACATCGATGGGTGGATAGAGACCCACATTTGTAAAACGAAATCGTCCATATAATTGAATGAAAGACGTGTGGCGTAAAGTATGAGCAATGGGGAAAGTTCAAACGCCAACAACTAAACAGATAGCCAATAAATATTGACATGACTTTTTCGCGCAGATATAAAACTAATGTTTTCTGATCAGTGTGTTTATGGAAACCGGGAGAATGAGACACCGTCATTAAAGCAGAAAACTTGTAATTTAATCCGAATGTTACTTCGATGTCTGTCCGTCCGTGTCACTCATTTCTTATAGTTAGGAAATAAAGGTTAGAAGTAAACTGCAAATATATCATAAGGGTCTCTCCAAATAAAACTTTGATGAATCAGTCAGCAAACGTCTTCTTTTTTTAGAAAGGCATGACCACTCATCAAGCTCAAGAGACCACTCGAGGATACGGGTTAAAGAGTATACAGAAGAAATTGGACAATACAGTAATCGTTAGTAATGGAGATTGGGTAAATTTCTTAACTCATATGGAACGGCTGATCAAAAACTTGTTTACGTTAGACTTGAAGACAACCATATTGTAGTCAGGTAGAAAGCAAAAAAAAAAACAAAAACAAAGAAAAACGGAAGACAATTCCATAGGCGTGCAGTTCTGAATGGAATCAAGGTTTTTGATTAGTTTGGCAACATCACGTACAAATATTTGTATGTCACATAGCATGTTTTCTGATACAGGAGGAAATATTGGAGGTTGACAGCCTTGGTCGCGAGGTTAGAATTAGCTGCAAAGTTCTTGATAACGAGTGTGACTTTGTCTGATGCTGACAAGATTACCTCGGGTCCATTTATGAGAGTTGAGATAGAGCACACGCTTCTGTTCAGGATTCTGTCTGCTATTTGCCAAAACTGGTGGGAACCAAGCCACTGCTCAGCTACTTTGGACTTGACGGAATGAGCATACTATTATTATTATTATTATTATTATTATTATTATTATTATTATTATTATTATTATTATCATTATTATTATTATCATTATTATTATTATTATCATTATTATTATTATTATTATTATTATTATTATTATCATTATTATTATTATTATTATTATTATTATTATTATTATTATTATCATTATTATTATTATTATTATTATTATTATCATTATTATTATTATCATTATTATTATTATTATTATTATTATTATTATCATTATTATTATCATTATTATTATTATTATCATTATTATTATTATTATTATTATTATTATCATTATTATTATTATCATTATTATTATTATCATTATTATTATTATTATCATTATTATTATTATTATTATTATTATTATTATCATTATTATTATTATTATCATTATTATTATTATTATTATTATTATTATCATTATTATTATTATCATTATTATTATTATTATCATTATTATTATTATTATTATTATCATTATTATTATTATTATTATTATTATTATTATTATTATTATTCCATGAAACCATTAAGCTAAATGGATACGGTGAAAAGACGTGGCGTCGGACAAGCCCATATAAACACTCAATGTATAAAGTATTTTATTTCTTATAAAGAAGGTGACAGCCTACCAAGATTTCCAATATCATCAATTTATTTGTCTATAGCAAATTATTTTGTGTTATTGGAAAGGCATTTTACCATTATTTGTCGCTTAAACGACCTATTTTTAATGTTAGGTACAATAGGAATCTCAAATGGTTAAAATTATCTCGCTAACGCAACAGTAATCGTCTTGTCTGAAGAATATTTATTACTATGTATAAGAGTGAATAAATCTATTCAATAAGTTCATTCTCCCTATAACTACACAGATGTCCAGATGCTTTTACTACTCTGTGTTTTCAGCCATCTTGACTTTTCAAGAACATTCATTATCGCATAGTCTATCCCCGTGTAATATTTGTAACATCATATATATATATATATATATATATATATATATGACATCATATATATATATATATATGATATTATATATATGACATCATATACATATGACATCATATACATATGACATCATATACATATGACATCATATATATATGACATTATATATATATAGGAATTTTAACGATCTGAGTATGTGTTAGGTTACAATATTCTTAATAGTTTCAGTTCCGCCAGTATCGTATGATGCCCTTCCTATATTTGGCATCATCTCTATTTTAATTTACCTCGTGCTAATTAGAATTCTTTGAGTATTTTGTTAGTTTCCGCATTCTATGATTGTTAAAGGTATTCATGATAAAGTGTAATGCTGCCAGCAGATATCAAGCGACACGTCGCGCGTTCTTCGTGCGATCAAGACTTTTGAAAACATACAGTGACTTTTTAGTATCGGAGCTTCTGGTCACAATGAGTTAGCGAGCATCATGCCGCCAAACTTTGTAGACGTTTTAGCGTCAATTAATTTGTCTCAAACCAAGAAGTTCATGTTTCAATAATTCACCTGCCCTCTCCATATAATGTGCGTTCACCTATGTATTGCCTGCTCCGAACAAGTAAGTTAAAATGCGTTTACATCTGGAAAGCAATGTGTGTAGCAGTTTTAAATAGCCATAGATATTAAATGTTCATAATATTAAATATAAATAAAATAAAAATGTCATTTTCTCGTATATTCATGTCCATGTTAGTACAAAGAAAGGTGGCATTATTGTCGTTAGTGCGTCTATAATTAAAAACGAACTGTTATAACGCTTAAAGCAACCATGCAAATGACGTTGTTTAATTGCAATCTTTCAGCAACCCCCTGGTTTATATTGTTTTGTTTTCTATATAAAAATAAGGGCGATTATCTAAGAAAAAATATCTCCAAGGTAGATACGCTTAGATAACGGTATTATTATCGTTTAAAAACGTCAACCACAATATACGTGAAATATATAAGCGATAAAAACAATTAGTAAAATTGTATATGGCTTTATAGCGCAATGGATTGGACGCCGGACTGTAATATATAAGATCTGGATTTCGATTTCTAATGAACAATCAAGCTTCGCTGGAGAGGGATAGGACACCGAAATATGCGTGTCTGTATACTACTGTTTTGAAAAATTAAATAAATAGATAGATTTATATTATTTTTATTAGTACCGATATTGTGTTGAAATCTGTATTATGGCTGCTTCATACACGATCCTTTCCCAGATTATGAGCTGCTTCTATGAACCGTCTTTCTCTCCAGCGTTAATTTCTGTTAATATTTTTTGAAAAGGTCAGACGGTAAAAATAAAACCACATCATGCAAAAGTTAGTTGGAGGTGAATAATTATGGGATATTGAAATAGATTAATCTTTATTCTGAGCGCCCGCAAAAGAGAAGAGTAACCAAAAACATTTATATAAAGGAAGATTTTAATTTCATCTTTTTTTTTCGTCATTTATTTACGTTATCATTTTACTATCTTTTACTGTCGTCACATTTGCTAACACTTTATAGTTTCTTCTTTTCTTCTTAATTCATGTCATTTATTATCTTTATTAGTTTATTTTCTTTTAAACTACTACTAATACTAAACCTTCACCTATTGTTTTCGATCAATAATATCGTCTAATTATCCCCTTTAAAGATATTCTGGACTAATGTTATCTGATGATTGCTATAATAACAGCATATTCTTTTCACTGTTTTGACTCTAGAGTATATATCCGACAAGGTTAGACAAAATTAATCAAAGGAGACCGACATCATTCTACATAAAAACATAAGATATCAATGATATATGTCTGAGAATCAAAACAAATAAAAGAATATGCTGTTGTCATAGAAGGAATGATTACACATTAACGTGTAGTTGTATTACAGATCCGAATATTTATATGTGTTGGTTTAGGTAACATGCTTTTAAAAAGTAGGAAAGATCGTTGTATTAAGTACGATTGAGATGAGTTGGCCAAATGGCTGGTTATGCTTCTCATCAGAGATCATTATTAATCTGATAATATAAGGTTCAGAAAACGGATATATATATATATATATATATATATATATATATAACTTCCCATTCACTACTGTGCGAAGACTATTGCACCTTCTAGTGTTACATAAAATATAGATCCGATATATAATTAAAACTCTCTCCGTGATTATCGACACATGGTTCTCCGATAGTAATGTTTTTTTTTTATCAGGTGGTCAGGTTCGTAGTTAAAGTCATCTGAATGATAGACAACGCAAGATAAGGCAAAAAGTGCAGACATCACATCTGCTCTAATGTTAGTTTCATTCTGCACACGTCACGTACAACTCGAGAGTTATAATGAAACGCCATTGTCGAGGAACCATGACAAATTTATTTCTTCTTTGCAGTCCCCAGTGGATAGAATTTCCGTTTCGAATTGTTTAAAAATTATTTTTGGATCACGCATTGAGCTAGTGCTTTTAAAAAGCTGTCTTTTAGGCTGCTCACAAATATAAATTTATCAACTGCGTTAAATTCATTGCTAATACAAACTTGATATTTTTCGGTCTGAAGATGAAACTAATCTATTATTGCATGAAAAATTAATGTAGTTCATTAACTAATTGAGATTATACATGTGTATGTCTGGTGCAGGAACTATACTAAGCTTTTCCATGAATGTGAAATTGTATTAATTGCAAATGCTTAAACAAATTCACGATCTGATTTCACATCTATATGCTTTCTTTAAATTCTCAATTAAACCTCGAAAGTAGCTTAGTATATATGCAACCTTATCCAACACGTTGTAGCTTCAGTCGCAAAGTAGACAAGGAATAGTAAAGAAATTCAACGTGAGTTTTACCGTTCTAACAATGCAATCGATTTCCTTATTCTCCCGCTACGCATTATTCTGTGCCGTCACCTACGCTTCTAACGTACTCTCTAACGTCATCCATGTCTCTGACGTGATCGTATTCTCTAATGCGCTATTTTTCTTTTTATAGTCTTTGTTTTTTACCGGTGTTTTCATTCCCCATGCATTTGCATATGCGCGTCCGCGCTCTGTTCCATACGCATGTCTTAACTCTTTCTTTGGAAGTAGAGTAATATATTTTCTGAGATGATGAGGCAATCATACCAGGCATTGCAGTATCTTTGACGCGTAGTGTAGTATAGGTTACTTTATATTGTAATGTTTTCCCAGATAATCAATCCTTATTTGGTGAAAGTTTTTCACATATAAGTTATTTCTGATACCGTACTCAAGACATTGCTTCCTCATTTTCGTATGTCAAAGTAATGATATATTATTGAACGTCGTGTATGTTTTCTAATTTAATAACAAATAAAATTTCAATCGTAAGGTTATATTAAAAAACCATTATCCCTTTTTTTAATTCTTCATTTTTTATTGATTAATGGTTGCGTAACTTGTTCGATTAAACATTAAAAATGCGATTACACAAAACAATCGAAACATTTACAAATTTAATTTTTAGTATTTAAAACAACTGTAAGATTATACGTAAAATGTGCAATTTCCCGCCTCTACCAACTGAGCCATTGATTGTATCAAAATGTTTATATAATTGTAGAAATGTACTAAAAAAATAATTTAATGTTAACAATATCTGTCTTGATATAACTTGTATCCCGTAGAGAAAACATTTGCATTGTTTATACGTAACAGTCCTAAGAACGTTAAGACCTCTTAAGGCAGTCGAGGCAAAGGCTGTAGCTCTTGATATATCAAAGACTTTTGAAAAAGTCTAGCACGAAGGCCTATTAATGAACATTTTCTCGTACGGTATAACTAGGCTTGTACAAAATATAATTAGATCTTTATTCGAAACGAGGGCAATCCAGGTTGTCATTGATGGGCGTATATCGAAACAACATAATATTAATGAGGGAGTGCCTTGAGGGTCGATCCTTTGATCACTATTATTCCTGATATTCTTTAATGGAATCCTTGATAAAATTGTGTCTGAGGTGTGTATATTTATATGATACAACGCTCTATTAAATACAGGAGAGAAACTGAGTATACACAAATCTAACACAATAATAGGCTTGTTAGAAAATTACACTCAGGACGTAGTGGAATATTGCGGTAAATGGATAGTGACATTTAATACTAGTAAGTCAAGCTACTTTCGTTTAAAAATTATAAGACGCTTCTCCGGCCACCAATACCCATGAGAAATAGCAAACTACCTGAGAATTATTCCTTAAAACTTCTCGACTTTACATTCACAGGCAATATGAACTGGAACTAATACATTTAATACATTGCGAAGGCTGCTGCAAAGAAGGTGGGCTCCCTCTACCCTGCTAGAATATTACTCCCACCCAAGTGTATCTGCAAATCTACAAGGCTACCATTCGTCTGTGCGTGACGTATTGTCGTCACATTTTGGCTGGTACATTTCTCACTAGTTTCTCCATCTTAGATAGGGTCTCAAAAAGTTTAAATCTGATAGGTCCTACCTTCTAAAATAATCTTCAACATCTGTTCCATCATCGCAATATTGGATTCCTATGTCTGTTTTACAACTATTTTAAAGAAATTTAAGCTGATGAACTCGTTGCCCTTGTGCCACCTCGGTGTACATATCCCCGACAACCCCGTTTA
The DNA here is from genome assembly GCF_053919585.1 of Euprymna scolopes. Classification (NCBI taxonomy): domain Eukaryota; kingdom Metazoa; phylum Mollusca; class Cephalopoda; order Sepiida; family Sepiolidae; genus Euprymna; species Euprymna scolopes. Next base: position 131,334,053 of record NC_136487.1, on the reverse strand, counting down.
GCAGAAAAAAACACCCCCTTCACTGTTGAGATCTCTCATTGCCAGAAAACTTTGAGAAGTAATAGCTTCTTCCATCGAAAAGCAAGGCCTTAGGGTTCCTTTCCTGCTACTTGCTGCCATGACTGTGCTGATATACAGAAGATAAGATATAATGGAGACTAATATATTGTTAACCTTTCCTAGACATGGTCCTAAATGTCGAAATGCTTTTTAGAGTTAAACGTAAGTAATGTAAGCAAAATGATGTTTAGTTTGCATCATGCAGTGCGACTTTAAATTTGTTTAAACAACGATGTTCATCAGAAACGTATTTTGTTTTACGCACCACAAAATAAAAAAACGAAACCAACAACCTGTGCAAGAGTCACATTATTGAACAAAATAAAATAAAATAAATAAAAACTAGATTTTTGCGGAATAACACAGTAAAATATGAAATAAATCCTGCAGCAATATGCACAGAATCTAACAACGGAGCAAAACGGAATATTCATTAAGAACAATGCGATGTTTTTCTAGGAGATAGGGCTTTTAATGATTTATAATCTGATGAGAAGCATAACCAGCCATTTGGCCAACTCATCTCTATCGTACTTAATACAACGACCTTTCATGTTTTTTAAAGCATGTTACCTAAACCAACACATCAAAATATTCGGATCTGTAATACAACTACACGTTAATGTGTAATCATTACATCTATGACAACAGCATATTCTTTTATCTATTTTGATTCTCAGACATACAGTGATGATCATATTTATTGGCACGGTAAAATAAAAGTTAAATTTTGTCTAATAAATTCTAAAAAAGGGATTAAATTAAAGAAAATAACAAAGTATATTATGTATTTTTAACTGGCCTTTCCGATGCAGCAATCGGATTTTAGAAAAAATAAATAACAAAGAAACAACAAACACTATTGCAAAAAAACCCTTGTTCAAAATTATTGGCACGGCTTTGTTTTTCTTTTAGTATCAGTATAATATCAATCAATTTCCGGTTTACGTTATTTCTGAACTTTTTTATAGCCATATTATGCTTGTTTAACGCTAATTCAGTGAATAATTTTTTTCAGATAATTTTTAGATAGCGATTTATTTAAACTATTATAAGTGACTAAATTATAATTTTCAATCGTCATGGTTAAAACTAAGGAACACAGCGAAGACGTCAGGAAGCTTGTTGTAGCATGCCATACCAATGGGGAGGGCTATGATAAGATTTCAAAGAAGCTAAACCTTCCCAAATCCACTAAATCCAATATATATATATATATATATATATATATATATATATATATATATATATATATATATATATATATATGAATAAAAAAGAATACGAAAAGTATAAAAGCTTATAACTTTTCTTTATTCGTTTTTAATTGGTGACGTGCAGGAATACAAAATAATATTATGAAAAAAATTTTTTAAAACTTTTATATATATATATATATATATATATATATATATATATATATATATGTGTGTGTGTGTGTGTGTGTGGGTGTATATACATATAAATAAATTCATACATGCATATATACGCTTACAAATATGCGCATGTATATTACATTCACAAGCACATGAGCGTATGTTCATATATTTAAACATGAGCATACACCAATGTGGGCAACCTGACATACAGTTCTACAGTTTTGTTAAAGAGGCGTATATTATACAATGCGACAGAATGTAGTGTGCAAATATTTCCAGTGGATTTAATCAAATTTAAACTACCGATTCTAAAGTTCAACATGCTTATATCCGGGTTTGACTAGACGCACACGAGGGTCATTGGAATATACATCGGCCGAAACGTTTTGAGACTAATATTCAAATGAGAGGAGAACTACACATATTATGTTGGTGCAAAAATAATGTCGTTTTTTTATGTATCACAAACATTATTATTTCTGATAAAAAACGACCGTATTTTTGCACCAACCTTATAATACATAAAATACAAATAGTAAAGCCTTTAAATCTCAAATAAAAATTTTCAATTATGCATTACTGTGTATAAAAGCACAGTTTACCTTAATTTCAACACTTGTCAATCATAACTAACAGGAGGATCTATATTTTTAAAAAAATATAAGCTAACACAATACAGAAAATAAAGATTCAAATTCAACTAACCTGTATATATTAGTTTATGTATTGAAGAGTATGTGTTCATGTATATATATTTTTTTAATTACGAGTGATGAATTAAATGAGTTGGATTTGACAAACTACTGTGCTTGTGCTGTGTGTAATTTTCAACAATGTTGGTCGATGTAAACTTCTTCAGATGTATCTTGTCGAACTCTATAATAATTCTAACGGACTCGGGAATCAGCATGGAATTTCAAACGAAAATCTTTACTTAATCCACTATGATAGTTCCGTAATAAGGAAGAAGTAATCCGCAATTAACAATTACGTTCTGAGTATCGTACGTACGGTTGATTACACCTTGAACCCCCAAAAGAGTATTACTTACAAGTCAATTATGATAGAACTTTATCCTCTACGCCATACCATTTTCCTGTTCTACTATTATAAATCAGTAAATATTGTTTATATATATATATATATATATATATATATATATATATATATATATATATATATGGGATGTGTTTGTGTTTGCGAGTGTGTCTCATCTGTTTTGTTACCATTTTGGACAAGGTTAAACATTATAATATTAAAAAATATTAAGCACATATATACAACATATGCTATATACTATACATATACTATATATATATATATATATATATATATATATATATATATATATATATATATATATATATATTATTGGTCTGAGGAAAAGCTATGTTTTGGATATTTTATAATAATATAATGTGCAAATTCGTTACGAAACAATTGTAACACATGATGTTTTATTTTATATTTTGGTGTCTTGACATTTCAAAATTACGATAGGATGCTCTATTAGAGAAACCGATGATCATGAAGCTTAAATACTTGAGTCAATTAGTATTGACTTTGCTTTTATCGGAATATGAAAATAACCGAATTTTTATACATTAAAAATGTTTTTAAAATATATTAATAGGTATTTATATATATATATATATATATATATATATATATATATATATATATATATATATATATATATGAAAAAAATATTAATAAAACATGTTAAAAGACATCTTGAAAAAGAGTTAAAAACATATTTAATTTTAAAAAAGGAAGCACAAGATAAGTGGATAGCCCTTAATCCGCGGAGTTTCAAAGAAATACTCTCCTTCTCAGCATAGGGCAGGAATTAGCAAAATGTGTGATTGGATTTTGCATATAAGAGTATTTAATGAAACTACAAGTAAGTCACAGATCTTACTGGTTGAGATTACTTTACTTGTAAATATTAACTTTTTAATATTTATAATATATTTTAAGTTTACCATTTTGATTACCATGGTAAACTTATTGTAATTTTTATATATATATATATATATATATATATATATATATATATATATATATATATATATATATTATTTTAATAGTCCTCATATTTTGTTGAATTCTGAATTTTAGCTGCCATGTGATCCTTGTCAAAGATATTAGCTACTTATTTGAACCATCTTTCTCTTTACTGTTAATTTCTGTTAATTGTTTTTGAAAAGTTTAGATGGTAAAAGTAAAACCTGATCATTCAAACAATTGGTTGAAGGTGAATAATCATGGGATCTAGAAATAGATCAATATTTATTATAATCGTCAGCGAAAGGATTGGTAAGCAATAACACACACGCAAATACACGCACACACACACACCCCCCCACACACACATATATATATATATATATATATATATATATATATATATATATATATATATATATATATATATATATATATGAATCAAGATAATAATTTCATTTTTTTTTTCGTTATTTATTTACGTTATTACTTTACTCCCTTTCACGTCACGGTTGCTAATTCGTTATTGTTTCTTCTTTTTCCTATTCATCCACGTCATTTATCATTTTATTCGTTTATCCTCACTTAAACTGTTGCTAATACTAAACATTCGTCTATTTATTTCGATCAATAATGCATTATAATGATTCTCTTCTAGCAATTCTGGTGTAATTTTTTCTGGTGATGACATATAAACTATTTTATACACACAGCAGAACAAGTATCTATATTAGAGATCTGAATACGTTGATGAGTTGTTTTAGGTAATATCCTTTGAAAAAAAGGCAGGGTCGTCGTATTAAGTACAACGGGTTGACACAGTGGATGGTAATGCTACTCATCAGGGACCATTATTAATATAATGTAGGGTTCAGAAAAAGGATACATATCACTCCCCATTTACTACTGCACGAAGATAATTGCGCCTTCTAGTGTTACAGTAAATATCGATCCGATATATAATAACTAAATCTTTCTCCGTGAATAGCGACACATTCGATAGTAATGTTTTTTTTTTTTATCAGGTGGTCACGTTCGGAATTAAAGTCATCCGAATGATACACAATACAACACAGTGCAAAAAGTACAGTCATCACACGTGCTCTAATGTTAGTTTCATTTTGCACAAGTCACGTACAATTCGAAAATCATAATAAAACGCCTTGCCGAGAAACCATGACAAATTTATTTCTTCTTCGCAGTCCCCGGTGGATTGAATTTCCGTTCCGATATTTTTTTAATATCTTTTGATCACGCATTGAACAGGTGCTTTTAAAAAACTGTCTTTTAGGTTACTCCGAAAAATAAAAATTTGTCAACTCCGTTATTCCATACAACAACTGTTGCATACATGTTAAAATATACACATAAGACGATCAACTAACTGATACGACGTATATACATACACACATTTACACGTACATGAATACACAGATAAAATATAAAACCCACATTCTAACATGTACGTCGTTATAGAACATATTTATACACACAACGTAACATTTACAACATTATCCAACCCGTTTTAGCCTCAGTGGCAACGTGGACAAAGCATAGGAAACAACTTGAACTCGCTTTTTCTCGTTGTAACAAGGTTATGCATCTCCTCATTCTCCGGCCCCGCGTGACTTCTTGTTACGGCTGTGCCGTCACCAACGTTTCTTACGTACTCTCAAATGCCAGCCTTGTCTTCCACGTGATCGTATTTTCTAACGAGGTATTTTTTTTCTTTTTATATTCTTTGTTCTTTACCAGTGTTTCATTTCCACGCTTTGTTACATATGAACGTCCTACCTCTTCCGTCGAGTTTAGAGTAATACTTTTTTTTGTTATTATTAGATAATCTCTCCAGGCATAGGAGTATCTTTGATACGTGGGGTAGAATAGGTTACTCGCACCCAAGAGTATCTTGCACATTTAAAAGGCTATCATTCGTCTATGCATTAAGTATTGTCGTCACATTTGAGCTGGTGCATTTAACACTAGTTTATGCCTCTTGGATAGGGTCGAAAACAGTTTTAAATCTAATAGGTCCCACTAATTAAAGAAAGCTTCAACCTCTGTCCCATCATCGCAATATTGCATTCCTATGTCTGTTTTACAAATATTTTAAAGGAATGCAGCCTGATGAACTCGTTGCACTTGTGCCACCTGAACGTACATACCCCCAACAAACCCGTGTAGAAAAAAGTTACATGCCTTCACTGTTGAGATCTCTAATTGGCAGAAAGCCTCCTAGTCTAATAGTTTCTTCCATCGAAAAGCAAGACCTTAGAGTTCCTTTCCTATTACTTGCTGCCGTGACCGTGGTGATATACAGGAGTTCTGATATAATTTAAACTAACGTATTGCTAATATTTCCTAGAATCGTCCCAAGTGGCGAAATGATTTTTGTAGAATTGAAATACGTAATGTTTTGTTAGAGTCATGCAATACAACTTTATATCAGAAACATATTTTATTTTACGCACCAAAATAAAGAAAAACAAAAACAAAATCAACAACGTGAGAAAAAGTACCATTGTTAAACAAGAAATAAAATAAACAAATTATAAACACTAGAGTTTGTCGAATAACACAGTAAAATAAGAAATCAATCCCGGATAAATATGCATAACATCTAAAACAGGAGCGTAACAGATTATTTATTAAGAACAATGCGATGTTTTCCTAGTAGATAGCGATTTACTCAAAATTTTTCTTAGAGATAAATATAATAGAAAATATTTAAAAGGAATATTAGATACTTGCGGCTGCGCCGCATCGACACACACAAAATCGAGTACATTCAACATCAAGTACACTCAACATCGTCTTACCATCAACGCTTACACTGTGAACTCGGAGTATGGGAAATTCCGATATGCACAAAGAAAATCGCTGAAAAAAAAACAAAAAATACCCTAACTCAGAGTAAGGATAATGATTAAACATTGGATAAAATTATGGTTAAAATTATTACAGAAATGTCAGGATTCGAACCTGAAATATTCTGGTCCGTAGTCAGACGCGTTATCCATTGTGTCACAAGTGCTGCCCGTATGCCGAAAGATGTTACCGCAACTGCATATAAACAGTGCTAAATTCCGTTGACACGGCCAGGTAACTTTTGTGACAATTGCACGAAAAAAACCCAAAAACCCTTATCTCGGGATTTTTGTGTGACTCGGCTTTGTTCGTTACCAACCATATATAGTTAAGGACTATCTAGGGACTCACACCTTTCAGGGGTAAAAAGACACACACACACATATAAATAAATAAACATTTAGAATTCTATTAATAGTATGGATATATATGATATTCAAGAAGCTTAATCTTATATAATTTCAAACGTCGCTCCTAATAACAAATCAACGTGCATATTTGCATTTACAGAAACATTAAAAACAATTTTTCATACATTATGCGCAAGACATTCATACACACATATATACATATACCAATACGCTCATATATATTTAAATACACACACGCAGATAAGCTTATATTTCATATATTCAAAAATAATCAGACAGCCATGCGAGCAACCTGACATACAGTTCTATAGTTTTGTTAAAGAGACGTCTATTATACAATGTAGTGTGCAAATATTTCTATTGGAAAAGCTGAAAAACACTGAATATCCAGAAAGAACAGTTAGAAATAAATCATTACCATCCATTATGACTATTAAATTCCTACAGCTAGATACCTAGTAAGTGTGATATGAAAATATGACACCAGAGGGAGACACAGCAAAGTAAGTGGTTACAATGATACTGGTCTTGACAGACAGAAATGCTAGGAATAATGATAACGAAATACAAAAACCTTATATACGATAGGAAAACAAACAGGAATCTTAAAATCATTTACATCATTATAAGCCTTAGCATCAACCGACCTCATATTTTTTAAATACGTGTTTAATATAGCGGAGAAAAAAAGTACAAAAGGAGAACCAAGAAAAAGGCATTAAAAATAACGGTTAAAAAACTCTCAGTTTGAGTAACTTAAATTAAATAAAATGAGAAATACATATACTTATTTATAATAAATATTTGTTCACTATTCACACACACACACGCACATATATATATATATATATATATATATATATATATATATATATATATATGGAATTTGAACAAATATTCAAATATATATATATACACACACACACACACACACCCACACACACACACACATATATATATATATATATATATATATATATATATATATATACTAGCATGAGGGCCCGGCGTTGCCTGGGTGTTTTGAGGTGTGGGTTGAGCAAAAAAAATAAAAAAGTGGTAGTAGGAAGATAGGCTCGACCCCGTACCAGGAAGGATGAAAAGAACGGGGAAAGCGTGACGTCTTTGCTGTTACGACCACCGCCAAAGCGTAAGTGACGTAGGTTTAAATTTAGGCTAGACAATCGAAAAGTGAGGATGGCTTCGAAAATATCGTTAAAAAAAGGGACCGCTCCCCGTAGAAAAATGCCAAGTTGAGGGTAAAGATATTAATGTTTTAACCAATTTTTCGATATTTGTCGTCTGACGGATCGAGCTTCAAAACTATACTAATTTGTGAAAATCCGTCGCCTCTGTCAAAAGTTTTAGGCAGACATGAAAACATACATACATACATTTATATATTGATAGCTCACATTTTCGACCCAAACCGATGTAAAAGCTTGCCCTATCTCTGAATACAATTTATGTAAAAGTTCAAATGTTTAGACCATAAATTGTCTGAGTAATTCAGTAGAGTCCGCAGAGGTCAATTTTTTTAACTCTGACCCCTATTATGACCCTTTAACATTTATTTTGTTGGGCCCAAATCAAGTTATTAAGTTAGATCCATGCCCAAGGTACCTATATCTAAATTTTGATGTGTCTATACACAAAATTGGGGGAGAAGTTTCGTAGAGTTCTCAAAGATCGAATCGTTGAACTTCGACCCCTTAACAGCCAAATGTCTGGCAGAAAACGGATTACAAAGATTTTTCTGAATCTCCATACCCTGTATATAAAATCTCGTGTCTGTAGGCTGAAAATTGACAGAGTTATTGTGTCGGGAAATGTACACACACACACACACACACACACACACACACACTTTCACTTGTAAAAAATATATATTCAAATATATACATATATATGTATATGAATATATATATATATATTAATATGTACATATGTATTTGTATATATATATGTATATATATGTATATATATATATATAAAACCACGTACATATATATTCACATATATATTCATATATATATATATATATATATATATATAGAGAGAGAGAGAGAGAGAGAGAGAGAGAGATATATATATAGATTGCTAGATAGATAGATAGTCTTGAATTTTTCTTCGAAACCTTGAAAGCTATATAAGAAAATGTTCTCTGTTGGAACATTATTTTGTCCGTAAGTCAGTCAATCACTTAATAGTTTTACTTACATAAACAGACAATAGTACCAATGTTCTTTAAGGGATCATCAGTCCCTTATCAGGGAAACTCTTTTTTTTTTGGATTTATATATAGTTTCAATCCTAGGGCCAACTCTTTTCATGATCTTCGTAAATGATTTTCCAAATCACATTCTTTAATCATCTGTTGTCATGTAAACAGACGACAGCACAATCTACGGCAACACATCTTGATAAATGCTGACTGCCAAGTATATATACACACACATATATGCATGTGTGTCTATCTATATATTTCTAGAGCTAATGAGTTTAAGAAAAAAGCTTAAGAGATTATGAAAAAAGAGCATGATTGATCGACACATGAGTAGATGAAAAAAAAACATCTACAATATACAACAAGGAAAATTATTTGGTGTAACCCACCTTTAATATAATAATCAAAGATAAACTAGGAAAAATTCTTCAAATTAGTTAACTCTCACATCTCGCCAAAAAATATTACATAAAAAAAATATTATAAAACACGATAAAAATCAGCTATAGCTGCAGTTATAACCTGGAAAGAATAATTAAACATCAAAATAACAGAATACGTAACAACAACAATAATTGCAATAGTGCCAGTAACACAAAAAATAGCAACTAAACAAATAATTCAGATTGTCTACGCGAACAAAAATACAATTTCAAGTCAGTATCGCAGCAACAGAAAACCTTGATGATAGAAACTACTATATCGCACCTGCTTGAACTTTCTCTAAAACCGTTTTAGAGTCCACAAATGCGCCTTCATTTACACTTACCACCACGAGAAAACATATTTTCCTACCCACTACTTAAACCTGATTCAAAATAATCACATCCACCATTAAATAAATCCAATACCTATAAATCCTTAAATTCCCCTTGCTTCTTTTGTCTACATAGACATTTTTATTACCAACTTTAAAGATAGAAATAAATTATAAAATATTAGAAATGGAACGGCAATTGTTTGTAGACATTAAGAATCCCACATTCTTAAAAACTTCACTCCTTACTGAAGGTTATATGATAGAAACTTAAACCTAAGAACTGCACAGTCTTTACACTACTACATTACCCATCTTCCATGATCATTTGCTGGCAAGATAAGGTCCCAGACACTGATGTTCTGCAGAGGTCCGAGCTCCCAAGCATCATCACTACGATCCGCAAAGCGCAAACCCGCTGGGTAGGCCACGTGTATCGGAAGACAGACTCGCGCATACCAAAATAACTACTCTATGGTGAACTCCGGTGCGGAATGAGAAGAGCTGGTGGACAACGCAAACGGTTCAAAGTTACTCTGATGTCCTATATGAAAAACTTCAACATTGACGTGAACTCATGGGAAAGCAGTGTTTTCGACAGGCCAACCTGGCGGCGCTTGGTACACGAGGGATCTCTGCTCGCGGAGGCAAGACGAACTGAATCTGAAAAAGAGAAGCGCGCTGCGCGAAAAGCCTGAGATGCTGAAATGACCATCTTCAGGCACTGGTTTCCAACATATGGCAGGGGCTTCCACGCCCGGATTGGACTGATCAGCCAACTTCGAACACAAAACTAGTTGTTTATGGTCATAATAGACTCCGATTAATGAACACACACACTACCCATCAAAACGAATAACAATTATATTAAATACTATTTTACTTTATTATTCTTCAAGCAGATTACCTTTACTCAATTTTTTAAAGTAATAATTAATTACTTTACTTCATCGAGATTATCTCATCTTCCTTCTTCCTTAATTATCACACTTTTTATTAACTGCAAGATTCTTAGATATGTAATTATGGTCAACTTTCAAATTCCACAACTTCTATATGTATAATAATAATAATTCTAAACATGGTTATGCGTAATATTCTCCATCATTAAATCAATTTTGTTTTTAAATAAAATTACTAAACTTTATCCCTTTCTCCCCCAGACCCCACTCCTCTTTGAAAATGTACCCAACGGAATATATAATTTATTTCTTACTCTAAGGTATTTTATAAAAGCTTTATTGAACGCATCTTTGTACAAATATAAACTGGACGCATCATGGCTCTCTTTGCCCATCCTACCAGCGCCGTCTTCGCCGAAGATAACTGACTTCATAACTCAGTCTTGAACTAAGGACACATTCAAGTAACCGTTCAAAACACAACAAACTTTTAATTTCCATTTTTCTTTTTTTCTTCTTTTCTCCCATTCCTTTTTCTTGCTCTCTCTTATAGGTTTACAAAATTTTAATTTAATTTATATATTTTTTCTTGTTAATCTTTTTTTTATTTTTCCTCTAGTGTTCCCCCTCTTCCCTTTTCCCCATTTTACCTCCTCCCATCCCGATCGATTACTTAAAATTTCATGGCTTGTTATATCCATATGTAAAACAATATCTTTCCTTTTGATTTTAACTTGAATCATCTGATGATATGGATGGATAATATTCATCCCGTCCATATAAACAACTTTTAATGACTTAAATTAATACACTCGTGGTTGAAATAATAATAATAATAATAATAATAATAATAATAATAATAATAATAATGATTATATATGTGTGTGTATTCATATATGTGTGTATGCATATATGTGTGTGTATATATATGCATATTTATATATATATATATATATTAAATTATGTAATGCATAACAATTAGGTTACGCGCAATGTTTGACATTTCATCATATAAAATAAACATTAAATTAAACGCGAAGATTCTTAGTGGTGTAACTGTTACATATATTTGCCTTACTTATTACCTAACTTTACTTTCAATTGAACATGATTGAAGTATTCGTTGCCAAGGTCGCTGGAAAAATAGTGGACTCCTTCTACCGCATCCATAGATATCTCACTCCTGATACAATTCTCTACCGATATAAAAGCCACGTATGACCAACGATGAAGTACTGTTGTCGCATCTGGTCAGGAGCTGCTTGAAGCAGCCTATTCTGCCTTGACAAAGTTCAAAATTGACTTCGTAGCTTAGTGGGGGATGCCCTTTTTCTCTTCCCGGCAACCTTTTTCGTACAGGAGAGACGTTGCGAGCATGTCTCTTTATTTACATGGCAATTGCTCAATTGAGCTTCAATCTATGGTCCTTCCGTCACCAAACATTCACGAAAAATACTCATCTAGACAAAACTGATATTAATAATATCCCACACTGTTTATCGGTGCCTAAACCTAAATGCAGATTCCATGAACAAAGCTTCTTTCTTAGAACTGCATGCCTGTGGAACTCTCTTCCCGTTCCTGCTTTCCAGCTGACTACAATCTGATTGTCTTCAAGTCCAACGTAAACAAGTTCTTGATGAACCGTTCCCCTAAGTAATCCAATTTACAAAATTCCTATTGCTTATGTTTATTACGCTATAATCACATTGACTAATGTATACGCCTTAATCCTTATCCTTGAGTTGCTTCTTGGCCTTGATAAGTATTTTTCTCTGTGTAAAAAAAATATATTTCTTTTTCTCTATGTAAAAAAATTATATATATATATGTGGGTGTGTGTGTGTGAGTGTGTGCGTGTGTGTGTGAGAGAGTGAGTATGTGTGTGTGTGAGTGTGTACAACGTTGCATAGAGATTCATAAACATAATATCTTAAATATATTTGAAGGCTCACCATGCCAAAATAACTCACAAAGTACAAAGTGATCATTAAAGTCATTGTTACCTAGTCTGATCAATGCAGCCAAGAACAGATGAATAGGTATGAATTCCTAATCATACGGAAAAAAAATCACCGAATAGGAAAACATATCCAATTATAATGAGACGAAACCACAACCAAAAAATAAATTTGCTCTACAGGGACTTTATTTATGAGACTCTGCTTAGCAGTATAACTATTAATGACAATAATTTCTAATTCGACCAGACTATTAGATCTATAAATATATGACACATACACATGAAATCATCAGTACGCACGTACATGCATATATATGAACGCACACGCATGTATATACAATGTTTCAGAAATTAGGTAGAGAAATATTTGTAGTTTAACTTATAGTAAAGGCGTTTTTTTTTTTAAGAGTCACCATTATCATGGTCCGAAGGTCACTCCATTATAACGGTTAATATAAGTTAGTAATTTAGAAATCATAAAGTGCGTCAGTTAGGTACAATTTGATTATTTAAGGGGATGTTTCAACAAGAACTTGTTTACATATGTCTTGAAGGATATCATAATATAGGCGACCGGAAAGCAGACCAATTGAACAGGCAGGCCGTTCCAGGAAATTAACTGTTCGTGGAATATGCGGATTTAGATACAGGTAGAGAGTGGGGGAAATTACAAGTAGTAGTTGTAGTTTAGCAAGTACGGAATAGATTGGAGCTAAGACCCGCACTTGCCATTGAATTAACGATAGTACAGAGGGAGGTTCGCAACTTCTCTTCTGTTTGAAAGAGTCTACTTGTAAAAAGAAAGTGCACCACCTACGAGGTTTCGAAGAAGGTTTTGAATTCTATTCAGGCTGTATAAGGTCGCTAAGCAGTTCCTACCCAGATATGGCAAGAGTAATTCATTTTAAGACGTAGTTGGCGCTTATGTAAATAGAGAATTGGATCGTCATTGAGATGCTTACTGGAGAGATAGAATGATCCAACAATTTTTTTTCGATCTTGACAACACATTTGAGGTATGTGTTCCATTTTATATCAGGAGTGAAAGTGAGCTATAGAAGCTTGTTGAGGCCTGATCATTTCCCAAAACGCGTACCTTTTATTTCAGTTGAGGTCTGGCAAGTATGAGAACGATAAATATGAAAAAGGAATAAGCATTTTTAGCAGAATTCAAATTAACAAGATATCGTTTTTCTTATTGCATCAGGAGCTCAAAATAAGAAGAGATAGAATCAAAAAGATGTCGGTCATTGCTTGTCTTTGAAGAAGTGTCGTAGATTGTAGTGGCATCAGCATTACTATCAACGAATGATCTAAGAATGGGATTTTGGATCATTGATGAAGATCGGGAAGAGAGTTGGGCCAGGAATTAAATTCTGAGGGAGGCCAGCATTGAGACATTGACGTTATGATTTCTGCCCCTCAACGGCTACTCTTATAAGCCTATCTGAGAGAACGGATTTAATAATAGAAAATATATTTCCAGCCAGTAATCTTTTAAAGTAGACTATTTTGGCATGCCTATCAATAGCCTTTCATACGACAAATGCTATCGCTCAAGAAAAAAACGTTCATTGTGGTTCCCTTAACCATATGTGATATAAAAGTTGGCACACTCCCATTAAAATGCAGAACATATAGTAGCGATTAATAATTATCTAACATTAAGTAATAAGTTTTATCCAAACAAATATATATATTTATATCCACACATATAGCTCCTCACACACACACACACACACGCACACATGCGCGCGCACGCACACGCACACGCACACACACACATGTATATGTATATATATATATATATATACATATATATATATATGCGGGGTGGCCTATAAGTCACTTTACATTTTAAAAATTCAATAACTTTTTTTATATTAATATATTTTAATTTCTCTTTTCACAGTTATAAAATAGAATCTTTGGAACTAGTTCGTATAGTAAAGCTTACAACAGAACAACGAGTGAGTATAATTTAATTTCACTTTGAAAATAAACGGTCAATTGTTGCAAGGCAAAGATCTTATATGCGCCATTTCAATGTTCAATACCCTCTTAAAAATATGCTGTTGAATTTGTTCAACCTCAGTTAGTAAACATGCCAGCATATTAGTTTTTTTACATGGAGGTCACCATTTATCAAGGTCCGGAGGGCACTCAGGGATAAGGGTTATTGCGTGTACAGTAATGAATGAGATAGTATTGTAGTAATCATTAGTATTGGAGATTTGATAGAGTGTCTTACTTAAGGGGACAGTTTGTCAGGAATTTGTTTATGTTGGACTTGAAGACATCCAAGTTGTAGTCAGGTGGGAAACAGCTCAACGGAAGAGAGTTCCACAGTCGTGCACTTCTGAAAAAGAAGCTATGTTCATGGAATCTACGTTTGGATTTAGGCACAGATAAAGAGTGGGGGAAATTATTGACAGTAGTTTCAGCCAGACGGGTGTTTCTCATAAAAAAATGGCGAGGGGGAACCAGAGATTGGAACTCAGACGAGTACTTGCCATGGACATAACGATAAAACAAAGACAGGCTCGCAGCGTCTCTTTTGTGGGAGAGAGGCTGCAGGGAAGCGAAAAGGGCATCTCCCACTAAACCACGAAATCTATTTTGTACTCTGTCAAGGCAGGATAGGCTTTTTTTAGCAGCTCCTGTCCAGATGTGGCAGCAGTACTGCATCCTTGGACGTACTTGGCTTTTATTAAGATAGAGAATTGCATCAGTAGTAAGATATCTTCTGGAGCAGAAGAAGGATACCACCATTTTCCCAACATCCTTGGCAACAGACCTGATGTACGTGTTCCATTTCAGATCAGGAGTAAAGGTCAAACCCAGAGCTAGTGGAAAACAAAATGGAACACCTGCACATACAACAATGCAGTTGTTAACTGTGATGTTTCAGGATCGAAAAATCTCTTGAAATTTCGATTTTGAATGGCCTCCACGTTCATTTAATTTGACAGAACTAGACTTTTGGCTTTGTGGATATCTTAAAGACAAAGTGTATGCAAATAAGCCTCGAAGCATCCAAGAACTTAAGGCAAACATACGCAGGTAATTCTTTCCCTTAAGCTTCCGGTGTTAAGAACTGTCATAAATGATAGCTTAGAAAGAGCTCGACTTTGCAAAGTCGAGAATGGAAGCTACTTTAGAGACATAATCTTTTGTGATTGATTCACAACGAATTCCCACAATATAAACTGTGTAATAAAGAAAGAATTAATTAAATACGGTCATTTTAGATGAATTTATTTTATTTTTAAATTGTAAAGTGACTTATAGGCCACGCTTGATATACTAACTGGACGTCTAGCATTGCTCGGTCGTACAATACGGTTAAACATGATATTTTAATTTCTGCATATTACGTATGTATTATTATAGAAGCAATTCTCAATTGAATATTATATATTTCGAGGAATAATTTGCTCGATAGATTAACCCACAAAAAAAAAAAATTAAAAATAACAATAAGAATGATAATGTAGTTCATCAAATTCCGACTGTGTTTAGTTACAATATAATGCAAGCTAATATTGTAGCTTGACGAGAAATAGCCTAATAAATCACTTCTAATTTATATTTAGTTTAAAATATGCAAACGAAGAAACGATTAAGGGCTCAAAGTTCAACGATTTTACCTTTGAGAACTCTACCAAACTCCTCCGACAATTTCAGATATAGGTTCCATGGACATGGATCTAACTTAATAACTTGATTTGAGCCTCAAACCATGAATTTTAAGGGGTCATAATAGGGGTCAAATTTTAAATGTCGCTTCCGGCTTGGCGGTGGTCGTAACAGCATAAACGTTCTTTTCCTCCTTTGCGGTACGGGTGCCAGCTTGCCTTCCTACTACCACTTTCTTTTTTTTCTCAACATACACATCCAAACATCCGGGTAACGCCGGGCGGCCATGCTAGTTTTCTATAAAAACGAGGTTTACATGGACAGACTACTTATTTTGTCAGCGCAATATATCGTAAAAAGGTGTTTCTGTTGTTTGTGTTATTGTATTAAAATCTATCTATCAATCTATATATTATTAACGTGAAAGTGTCTGTGTGGCTGTGTATCTGCGTATGTACACTTCCATACGCAATATATCTGTAAATTTTTAGTCTGCAGACTCGAAATGTGATATACAGTGTACTGAGATTTGGGAAAATCCGTGGGATCTGTTTTCGGCCAGAATTTTGGCTGTTAAGCAGTCAAAGTTCAACGATTTGACCTTTGAGAACTCTACCAAACTCTACCGCCCATTTTCGGTCGTAACACTTGAAATTTTATGTATAGGTTTCTTGGACAGGGATCTAAATGAATAACTTTACTTGACCCCAAAACAGTAAGTGTTAGGGGTCAAAAGAAAAATAATAATCGTTTTATAATATTTTTTTATTTTGCTTAACATACACCTCCAAACACCCGGGCAACGCCGGGCAGCGATGCTAATATATCTATAAAAGTGAACGTTTCTGTGTGTGTGCCTGTGTGTGTGTACATGTACATTTCTCTCCGCAATAACTCTGACAATTTTAAATCTACAGACTCGAAATTTGATGTGCGGGGTACTGAGATTTGGGGAAATCTTTGTGGTCGGCTTTCGGCCAGTAATTTGGCTGTTAAGGGGTAAATGTTAAACGATTTAACCTCTGTAGAACTCTACCAAACTCCTCCGACAATTTGTGGTGTCTAAACCCTTGAAATTTTAGATGTAGGTTTCTTGGATATGGATCTAACTTAATAACTTGATTTTAGCCTAACACAATAAATGTTAAGGGATCATAATAGGGGCCAACGTTAAAAAAAATGACCGTTTTTTTTTTTTTGCTCACCATACACTTCCAAACACCCGGGCAACGCCGGGCTGAAATGCTAGTATATCTATAAAAGTGAAAATGTCTTTGTGTGTACATTTCTCTACCAAACTACTCTGTCAATTATCGGTCTACAGACTCGGATTTTAAATAAGGGCTATTGGAATCGGGGGAAATATTTTTAATTGGTTTCCGGCTATAAATTTAGCTGTCAACGGGTCAAAGTTCAACCATTTTACCATGGACAATTCTACCAAACTTCTCAGCCCATTTTTTTTATCTAAACATTAAATGTAGGTTACTTGGATAGGGATCAAACTTTTTTATCTGCTTTGAACCCAAAACAATATATGTGTAGGTGTCAAAATTTGGGGCAAAGTTAAAAAAAAATTACTCAGCTAATTTCTGGTCTAAACATTTGAAATTTTACATAAATGGGATTAAGAGGTAAGACAAGATATCTTATCGATTTAGGTCGAAAACTGAGCTGCAAGAGGTCAAAGTTCAAATGCAGTTTTTAGCAAACTACTCATCTAATTTTGGTCTAAATATTTGAAATTATGCATCATGGGCATTCAGACATGCGGCCAGCGTTTTAATCAGTTTTGCGGCGATAATTTACCTGCCAAGAGATCAAAATTGAAAGCATTTACCTTTGCAGATTCTATCAAACAAACCCTCTAATTTTTAGTCTAAACCCTTAAAAGTTTGAATGTAGGGAACTAGGACATGAGTCAAACATTTTAATATATATATATATATATATATATATATATATATATATATATATATTTACACAGTGATCACCAGTTATCAAGGCCCGGAAGCCACTCCGGGACAAGGGTTATTGCAAGTACATTACGTTAGTGTGGAGATTTGAGGAAGTGTTTAATTAAGGGGGCGGTTCATTAGGAATTTGTTAACATTGGACTTGAAGACACCCAAGTTGTAGTCCGGAGGGAAGCAGGCAGACGAAACAGAGTTCCACAGGCGTGCAGTTATAAGAAAGAAGCTTATATATATATATATATATATATATATATATATATATATATATATGCGTGTGTGTGTATGTGGGGGGGTACGTGTGTGTTTGTGTGTGTGAGCAGATAAAGTTATGAACAGTGCATAGGGCCCGAGCAAGGCAGGGCTGTACTGCTAGTATATAATAGAAGCGATCTCTTAAATTCGAATAAAAAGAATTAAGACAGCAAATTTTAGAAAAAGAACTCGATATTATTTTGATTGTATTTAAGCCTATTATACATTATAAAAAAACTTTGCAAAATTTTAACCACGATTTCCATTTTTTTAATATATACTAGCGTAATTGATTTGATTATTTTGATAAATTTTCATTCACAAAGAACCCAATCCGTTATATTAAATAGAAGAGAATTTATTTAATCATGGCTAAAGTTGCAAAGAGAATATCTATATTCATCTTTATATTTTGCTTTTTATATTAAGGTACAGAGAGAACTTGAATGCCTACTGAATAGAACTGCAGATGCATATAAGATATTTTCCTCAACTGCCTAAGGTATCTCTCTACACATATTTCTCAGGAAAACCTTGCATAAAGATATTTTCTTGTAGAAGTAAACCCTGACCAAATATTCAAGATCACACAGTATTCGCGAATCAAATACGATATCTTCGGTATACATACTTTTACAAGGGAGTGTCTACTTTCTACATGTAGTGTACGTCAAGTAGTAACATGAATCTAGTAGACTAAATAAATATTTTCATAGAATACGGTTAGACGAAAAGACGAGCAAAAATATATTACATGTTTAAATTGTCAATTGGGAAGAGGTAGATTTCCCTCTTTACTTTATTATCTCAGGACTAAAGATAAAAGGATGACTTAAATGGAATATGCAGATACGTATGTATCTCATATGGAGATTAACTGTTAGTCCCAAGGAGGAGGGCAGCTTTGAATTCTGAAAACTTCGACTGAAGTAAAATAAAACAAAAATTTTGAAAAAAAGTAAAATGCAAATGTCTGTTAGACACGATCTTCGAGAACTTTAAATGATATTCGGATACCTATGTATCCTTATATAAAGATCAAGTATTAAAGTTAGCCCTTTGATTTCTGACAACTTAAACTTGAATAAATTAATATAAACACATCATGTGAAACACTATAAAACGGTACCAAAAGAGTAAGCTATATAAACAGTTCGTGTAATACTGTTATTTTTTTCATATTTTAGGCGTGGCATGTCTTCCTCAATAATAGAATCATTTTTTTTTAAATTAAAAAAAAATCGATACATAAGCAATAAATGTATGAACGCAAGCTTGTTATTATTCTATTATATCTTGACAAACCGTATAATTGATTTTCATAAAGGCAGTGTTTTTCGAATCGTTCGACTGGTAGTAATCGTGACACCCTGCACTGAAGAATCCCGAAAGGATGAAACACTAGTGTCTGTAGGTATTTAATTATTATAGTAAAAAAATAATTATGACAGCCCCTTTAAGAAATTCGTTTCTTATCGTTGAGCACTTTCAGTTGAATTAAAAAGTCGGTCAATTTAGCTCTTATGCGTAGATCATCGTATAACGATTTGATCACTGTCTGTCTGTCTGACGTAATGAACATTTAAATTAAAATGTTTAAAATTCAACGCTATTTCACACGGTTAATGGTAGCCAAATGGATACGGCCTCCGCTAATCGAGCCAGAGATGTCTCGTGTCGCGGGGTTCGAATCGTTCGACTGGTAGTAATCGTGACACCCTGCACTGAAGAATCCCGAAAGGATGAAACACTAGTGTCTGTAGGTATTCAATTATTATAGTAAAAAAATAATTATATATATATATATATATATATATATATATATATATATATATATATATATATATATAAAGGTGAATATGTCTCTGTCTGTCTGTACTTTTCCCTACGTAATAACTCTGTCAATTTAAATTCTACAGATTCGAAATTTGATATACAGGGTACTGAGATTTGAGAGAATATATGTGATTGATTTTTGGCCAGGCATTTGGCGATTAAGGGCTCAAAGTTTAACGATTTGACCTTTAAGAACTCTACCAAACTCCTTCGACAATTTTGGGTCTACGAACTTAAAATTTCAGATATATGTTCATTGGTCATGGATCTAACTTAATAACTTGATTTGAGACAAAATCATTAATGGTAAGATGTCATAATAGGGGCAAAAGTTAAAAAAAATAACCGCTTTTTTATGAACATACACCTCCAAACATCCGGGCAACGCCAAGCTGAAGTGCTAGTCTCTCTGTGTGTGTGTCTCTCTCTCTCTCTCTCTCTCTCTCTCTCTCTCTCTATATATATATATATATATATATATATATATATATATATGTATATGCGTGTGTGTGTATGTATTTATATATGTGTATATATATATATATGTAAGTATGGATATATATATTTATATACTATATATATATATATATATATATATATATATATTCTTTTACTCGCTTTACGAAACTCTACACGAGCATTTGTTTTTAGTATTCTAAAAACACGAAAAATGCGAGCATGAAAAGTATATGGTTAAGATTTAAACATGGAGCAGTAAAGGACTAGTTATTAAAACTGGAAAAGAAAAGGATAAGATATTGTAGTAAAAAATATAATTTAGAAGTTAGAATATTGCAGCAGTAAGAATTTAAAAAACACAGTTTAACATAATGTATGCATTCCTTATGTTTCAGTATCCTATGTTATAAATTTATTACAATTTTTACTGGAACATCTTGTTCTTTTCTTTTCCAGTTGTCATAGTCTTTTTACTTATCCAAGCTTTATTTTAACCATATTACTTTTCCTGCTAGCATTTAACTATTTAATTCATGAATGTTTCATGCTTTGCTCAGAAATACTATTTTCTTTTTGGTGTTCAATATCATACGCATTGTCAACAATTCATAAAAATATTATGAAATTATTAAATTGAACAAAATAAAAATAAAATAAAGACATACTTAGGAAAACAAACAAAAATGGAGCAAAAACGAAAAGGAATTAACAGGCAACGTCGTAAGCGATAGATTATCAGCCCTAACCCGGCAAAGAGTATAACAATTGTTAACTCTTTCTATATAACCTTAATAAGATGACATGCGAGCGACATCCCCACTTTGATTCATGTAGGTGTCGACGACGAAAAAGTTACTATGGTACCTAACAGCTTATCAGAATAAACTGTCTCTAAAACGTGACTGTTGAAAAATTAGCAACAGCCAATCAGAAGAAACCGTCTCTCA
This sequence comes from Euprymna scolopes, assembly GCF_053919585.1. NCBI lineage: Eukaryota > Metazoa > Mollusca > Cephalopoda > Sepiida > Sepiolidae > Euprymna > Euprymna scolopes. The sequence goes on along the minus strand of NC_136487.1, from coordinate 131,312,410 downwards.
CGTTCCTTACTACTTCTGAGAACTTTTGAACGGCACTAATTTTATTATAGCTTTTGTTTTAATAAACGAAAATTGCAAATTTTTAGTTCGCAATATAGCTGAGTACGTGACCTATGGACTGTAAAAATGGTTTGGAATTTGGTCGCAAAATGAGTGAGCGGTGAAGCTTTACAGCGGTTTCAAGTGAGTAAAACTAACACTTAACCATATATCAAAACATTAGTGTTTGGATCATGTAATATGTGTCTACATACACGCACGAACACATACACACGCACGCACACACACACACACATATATATATATAACTGAAAGTATCTTTGTGTATGTGTGTCTGTGTATATTTCCCTACGCAATAACTCTGTCAATTTTTAGTCTACAGACTTGAAATTTGATACGCAGGTAACTGAGATTTGGAAACATCGATGTGATCGTTTTTTGGCCAGAAATTTTGCGATTAAGGGCTCAAAGTTCAACGATTTGACCTTTGAGAACTCTCCCAACTCCTCCGACAATTTTGGCTCTGCACACTTTAAATTTTAGATATAGGTTCCTTGGACATGGATCTAACTTGATAACTTGATTTGACTCCCAAACAATAAATGTTAAGGGATCATAATAGGGGTCAAACCTTTTTAAAAAAATTGACCTCTGCTGTCTCTAGCAAATTACTCAGACAATTTCTGGTCTAAATATTTGAAATTTTACATAAAGGGTATTCAGCGATAGGACAAGCGTTTTAATCGGTTTGGGCCGAAAATTTGTAGTTACCAATATATTAATGTATGTCTGTATGTTTGCATGTCGCCCTAAAACTTTAGACAGCGGCGACGGATTTTATACAGATCAGTATCGTTTTAAAGTTCGACCTTTAATACGACAAATATCGAAAAATTTACTAAAAACATTAATATCTTACCCTTCAACTGAACACTTTTCAAAAGGAGGTGTCGCTTTTATCGCTGATATTTTTGGAGGTCATCCTCCGTTTCGATTGTCTAGCCTGTATTAAAACTACGTCATTTCCGGTTTGACGGTGGTCGTAACAGCAAAGACGTAAGGTTTTCCCGTTCTTTTCCTCCTTCGCGTAATGGGTTCGAGCCTGCCTTCCTTCTACCACTTAAAAAAAAAATTGTTTAGCTCAACATACACATCCAATCACTCGGGCAACGTCGAGCTGAAATGCTAGTATATATATATATATATATATATATATATATATATATATATATATATATGGAGATACAAACATAAAAATGAATATCTTTACAAAATTATTTATTGATAGTATTCCCAGTATTCAAACCAACGATGATTCGACTTACGATAGTTTTAGAGACTACTTGAAAATATAATTATTATCTTATATTTTCTCTATATGCGCATTCTAATCCGTCTCTTCCTTGGCGCCTTTCAGTATGATCCAAAAGATAGGTTTTGCAAGTGAATCAACCATGAATTTGTGCAAGCAGTGTGACCCGACGTTGCTTTTGCTTTACTAATGATCCAGGAAAGTCCCATATTTACAATACAAGTATTCTGAATCGTAATCGGTATAATCTCCCATTTCCGTATCAAATTGATTCATTGATTGACTGCTCTAGTCGAGGACACACCAGTAGAAGCTTCACATGTTTCTTCGTTCTGACCTAGTTCACAATACATTGTAGTCTACATCGAACTCTCGTGAACACACTGTTGATTGTATAAATTATTTTTATACAATGGCTTGCATTCAAGTTTAAAATGAAAACGATTACTAGTAGAGTTAACTTGTGCTCTAAGCCAAGACCTGCGTTTCGAACGTATCTCATTCTTACCAAGGAGCCTACTGTAAATTTATCTGCTCTTCTGCTTGTGCGGTGATAAAACTTTACAAATTCACTTGTGATGATAGGTGCTATAAGTGTATTAACTTTGTTCACACATGGATGATTTCGATTATCGATTATCTATAATTATCGAAACGTATCGATATAAAACCCATCTTAGAACACTTCCAGGCACGTAAAGTACATGTGTGTAATGTTTTAACAAAACGGCTAAATTATTTCGCAGGTCATGCGGAACGATCGCACAAACACACGCACACACATACACACATACACGTACGTAGGCACACATACAACATGGTTAATATATATAAATAAAGATATACGTAAAAAGTTTCGTTAAAATGAGAGAAACCTTTACAAATAGAGATGATATGGCGTCTGCATCTGACTGTAAGCGCAAAACTAATTGTATTGATGTAAAACTCGATCGAGAACTTAGACGCTGCTATACAATGCTTTTGTATGTTCCTCATGGTATAACGAATAATCAATACACTATACTGCATTTTCTCCTATCAAGAATGAAGAATAGTCGATCGTTATCAAGTTTTTTTTTCGATGGAAAACATACTGTCTTGCTGAAACATTCGGTCGCCATTTTGTTAATGGTACTTTACAGACTTCAAGATGGCGGCCAACCATCAGCATTTTTGGCCAGGTATGTCGGAAAAGGAATGATATAAAATCATTTATTTTCCTTGGCAAAGAATTGAGAATTTCTTTTAAATCAATATCGAATGGTGTCTTCATAATGATTTTTATTGTGTTATTCGTGTTTAATTGAAGTATAGTGTGTTCATAAAAGGTGTTACCATATATGATTACGTAGTATTTAGTATTGAAAAGAGGGCATTTTATTTTTATATACATGTCTTACAAACTGTTAAGAAAACCTAACTACGAGAACTGGTTTATACCTAATAAATGCAACTACCAAGTAGGGCCGTGTGAAGTTGGCTGAGTACGCCAGTTGAAGTTCTGATCTCAATAATCAATCCAAGAGCAATTGGACCGTTTCCATTGCCTTGTAACTATCGGGCTGAGACAAATGTTCTGTGTACTTCAAAGTAGCTTTACTCATCAAGGTTTGCGTCATGGCAGTGGAGAAGTTAATCGCTTGTTGTCTGAGGCGCACTCACCGAGTAATGTCGACGCGGTGCTGCCCTCCCCTCTTTTGTTCGACCTCTCGAAAACTGTTGGGACTGATCTTCACTCCTGATCTGAAAGGGAATACTTTTTTACACAGGAATGAGCATTTATCAAGGCCCGGATGCCATTCGAGGGAAAATGTTAATGGGCATACATTAGGCAATATGATTATCCCGTAGTGAACATAAGTAGTGGGAATTTTGTAAGTTTGATTACTTAGGAGGGCGGTTCATTATTTATTTTTTTTTTTTTTTTACAAAGGCATCACCACATTATCCAGGCCCAGAGGCCACTCAAGGATAAGGGTTTAAGAGTGTACAGTAGAAATTGGTCAATATAGTAATCATAAGTAATGAAAATTTGGTAAATTTAATAACTTATATGGAACGGCTCATCAAGAACTTATTTACTTTAGACTTGAACACATCCATATTGTAGTCAGCCGGAAAGCAGGAAAACGGAAGACAATTCCACAGGCGTGCAGTTCTTAGAAAGAAGCTTTGTTCATGGAATCTACGTTTAGGTTTAGGCACAGATAAAGAGTGGGGGAAATTATTGATAGTGTTTACAGCAAGACGAGTGTTTCTTGTGAAAGTTTGGCGAGGGGGGACCATAGATTGAAGCTCAGTTGAACACTTTCCATGAAAATAACGATACATCAGTCAGAGACAAACTCGCAACAACTCTTCTGTGAGATAGAGGTTGCAAGGAGGAGAAAAGGACATCTCCTACGAGGCTACGAAGTCTATTTTGAACTCTATCAAGGCAGGACAAGTCCTTTCTAGCAGCTCCTGCCCAGATGTGGCAACAGTATTCCATCCTTGGACTACCTGGCTCTTATATATGTAGAGAATAGCATCAGCAGTGAGATATCTACTGGATCGATAGAAAGATCCCACCATTTTTCCAGCGGCCTTGGCAACAGATTTGATATACGTGTTCCATTTTAGATCAGGAGTAATGGTCAAGCCCAGAAGCTTGTCAAAACTTGAGGCCTCCTGAAGACGAGAGCCATTCATTTCAATTGATGACAAATGTGGATTAGAATGTTGATGATGTAAAGAGAGAAGCTTGGTTTAGATGCATTAAAAGTAACCAGCCACTCCTTTCCCCATTGTACTACGTGCTCAAGATCAGAGGAGAGAGAATTGGAGAGAACTTGTTCGTTTACTGTCTTAGATGTGCTACCATAAATGGTAGTGTCGTCAGCATAAATGTCTACAAATGATGTAAGGATATGATTTGGAAGATCATTAATGTAGATCAGGAAAAGAGTTGGGCCCAGGATGGATCCCTGAGGGACACCGGCATTAATACTGTGAGCTTCTGATTTTTGCCCCTCAACTACTACTCTTATGAACCTATCAGAAAGAAATGATTTAATAATTGAGAAGACTTTTCCAGCTATACCATAGCTAGCGATCTTATGAAGTAAACCTTTATGCCATACCCTATCAAAGGCTTTAGATATGTCAAGAGCAATTGCCCTAGAAAGATTTCCACCGTCGAGAGATTTGCTAATCCTATGCGATATAACTGTAAGGACATCTGCTGTAGATCTAGCAGAACGGAAACCATATTGAGTGTCACTAAGAAGGTTATTTTTGTTGAGATGTTTGATTTCTTCTGTATTTAACACAGATTCTAGCAACTTACTCATGACGCACAGGAGACTTATTGACCTGTACTGAGAGGGGGATGAGCGATCACCTGAATTCTTAAATACAGGGCATACTGATGAGATTTTCCAGGGAGATGGGAAACTATTCTCCTTAAGACAACGTTTAAACAGTTTTGTAAGTATGGGCGCTAGTTCAGGTTGAAGTTTTTTGAGTACTATAATTGGAATACCATCAGGGCCAGTTGCTTTACTCGAATCAAGGTTTTTGATTAGCTTCGCAACATTACGTACAGATATACGTATATCACATAGCGTGTTTTCTGATACAGGAGGAAATATTGGGGGTTGGCGGTCTTGGTCGCAAAAGGTAGAATTAGCTGCAAAGTTCTTGACAAAGAGTTTGGCTTTGTCTGATGCTGACGAGATTACCTCAGGTCCATTGATAATAGTTGGGATGGAGCACACGCTTCTATTCAGGATTCTGTTTGCTATTTGCCAAAACTGGTGGGAACCAAGCCGCTGCTCAGCTACTTTGGATTAACAGATTGCGCATACAACACTCTTGCGTTCCTTATTACTTTCTTACAATGGTTGCTGGCAGTCCTGAAAACGGCTTTAGTTTCCATACATCTATTACGTTTGAAGCAATGGAAAAAGTGATTTCTGTGCGCAATGGCAGCAGCACATTCTGGAGAGAACCATCGCTGGCTGTTTAGGTTTTTGCTGGAACTTTTTAGAGGGTATGAAATGGTCAATACCTACAATTAACCATTCAGTTAGGTCTAATACTATAGTGGACACATCCTTTTTAAACATGGAATGCAGAGGTAGATCAGATATAAATGTACGGAAGCTATCCCAGTCAGCCTTAGTGTATCGATATACTGTACGATGAAGAGGTACGTCTGGGGACTTATTACATTTCATTTTTATCTTAATTGATACAACAGAGTGGTCGGAAGATCCAAGAGGCGACAGAACAGAAACTGAACATAGTTCAGGGCAAGTTGTGAGAAAAAGGTCTAGTAGGCTCGCATACTGGCCGTCATTATCGGGCACACGGGTAGGTTCCTGAACAATCTGAGTGAGGTCATAGGCAATGGAGAAATCATGACAGAACCTCCCCTCATCATCGGTCTTGTTTGAGTGGGTCAACCATTCGACGTTGTGAACATTGAAGTCTCCACATACGTGAATGTTAGCTGAAGGATAAGTAGAAAGGACTTGGTCAATTTTCTCAGATATGCTTTGAAAGATAGTAACTCCGCTGTTGTGGGGGCGATAGAGAGTAAATATAAATGCAGTAGTGTGAGCTAAAGCAACCCGGAAGCACATATAGGGTAAGTTAGGATCTTCCCTGGAGATGTCCCTCCCACATGGAAAGCTATCTTTAATATAGGCACATATTCCATGCCCATGGCGATCTTGGGGGTCAGATTTAGAAGTTAAGTTAGAGTATCCTGAAATTGCAAACTCATCTAGGGAAATAGCCTGTCCAATGCCAGTTTCACTTAAAAATAAAAGGTCTGGTTTAGTCTCCTGTAATTGGGTTTCAACCTCTGGAAGGTTAGAACGAAGACCGCTGATGTTGGAGAAGGAGACATGGTAGTAGGGGTCTACGTTGGAAGTTGGAGAACCGGGTTTAATCGTGTATTTTTTCTTGAAACTTGTCATGATGAAATTTTGGAATTTGTGGACTAGGTCGACAGATTTACTTAGAGCAGGACAGAGAGAGGAAATTAATAGAGAAAAAGAAACGAAGATTTTTTTTTTATTTGTAGCTAATGATAAGGTAAAGCCGTAACAATTACCCACTAGTATGGCATTGAGAGGCCCCACCAGAAGTTACTGCATGGTCCAGAATCCATTCACCAAATGGCAATACAGCAGCCCCAGTACTTTGCACCTGCTGATTTTGTTTACGTTGGACTTGAAGACAATCAGATTGTAGTCAGCTGGAAAACAGGTAATCGGAAGAGAGTTCCACATGCGTGTAGTTCTAAAAAAAGCTTTGTTCATCGATTCTACATTTAGGCTTAGGCACAGGTAAAGAGTGTGGGAAATTATTGATATTAGTTTTGTCTAGACGAGTGTTTTTCCTGAAAGTTTAGCAAGGGGGGGCATATCTCAGCTGGGCACTTGCTATGAAAATAAATATAATGCAGGGACAGGCTCGCAACGTCTCTTCTGTGGGAAAGAGGTTTCAGGGAAGAGAAAAAGCGTATCTTATATCTACGAATTAAATTTTGAATTTTGTCAAGGCAGATAGGCTGCTTCTAGCATCTCCTGCCCAGATGTGGCAACAGTATTTCATCGTTGGCCGTACCTGGCTTTTATATCGGTAGAGAATTGCATCAGGACTGAGATATGTACTGGAGCGGTAGAAGGATCCCACCATTTTCCAGCGACCTTGTCAATGGATACTTCAATCACGTTCAATTGAAAATAGAGTTAGGCAATAAGTAACGCAAATATATGTAACAGTGACGCCACTAAGAATCCTCGCGTTTTATTTTCGTTTTAGTTTTGGCAAGACGAGTGTATTTTCGTGAAAGTTTGGCCAGGGTCGACCATAGATTGAATTTGTCATGACAGAGTACAAAACTGCCTTCAAATTGAAGCGGGCGACATCCTTTTGGCGTTCCTACTTCCTCTTTCTCACAGAAAAGAACGCTTATGAAAAGGTTATGAATTTGTTTTTTTCTTTATGCTGTGGTCCACCCTTGTAAAATATTCGTAACAAATACTTTTCCAGCTACAACAATCGTCGTTTATATTAGTACCTTTAACATTAACGAAGAATATATGAGCAAAGTTTCTTTCCTAGAATTATCCCCTCCTGAAACAAAATACTACGGAGAGTCTTCATGGTTAACTATACCATAGTCATTTTCAATTTCAATGTAAATATGTTCTTGTTAATCTGCCCATCAAAATAATTAAGCCCTTCTTAAGTTCCTAAGTTACTGATCATGGCGTGGTCTCACCATCAACCTTACACTTATAAACCATTACCTAGTGTGGTCTCCAGATCTTGATTAGTGGAGACCCCTAGGATTTTATCTTGTCTGGGGATCCCCATTAATCAAGAATTTAACAGAATCCGGTTACAGTTATTTTTATTATTTATCATTATTTGCATTATTTTTTATTTTATTTATTATTTTTTATTATATTTTTATAAGATTTTTTTATGTCTGGGGTTACCATTAACTAAGAATTTAACAGAATCCAGTTATATTTATTTTTCTTATTTATCATTATTTGTATTATTTTTATTTTATTTGTTATTTTTATTATATTTTTTATTATTTACTATTCTGTTTTATATTTAATTATTTATTATTATTTATCATTTTACCTATTATTTATTATTGAATTTGTATTATTTAATATATTATTAATTTCTAATATTTATTATCTCTTATTATTGTTCATTAATTTTATTATATATATATATATATATATATATATATATATATATATATATATATATATATATATATATATATATATATATACTATTACCGTTTTATATTTCGGTTACCGAATCCTATCAACGATCCAATAACTTCATCAGACCTTACAGAAATAATTATTATGATGAGGAAAAACGATATTAGAAGGAGCACTATATATATATATATATATATATATATATATATATATATATATATATATATATATGTGTGTGTGTGAGTGTGTGTGTGGGGGGGTGGGGGGTGTCTGGGAATATGATGAACATTGAACGTGCCACTATTTTGGTTGTCTGTATTTCTTACGTGGGTGAATACGTGTTTTTTCATCATTTTGCAAATGCCGTAGTGAACAAATAAAAACCATTTAAAAGAAGCATTATATATCCAAGTCAGTAAAATTGTAGATTACGTCGCTAGTTAGTTTTTTTTGTTTTGTTTTTCTTATGTGAGTGCGATGTGTTCTTTTTTTTCATTACTTTCGAAATGCAGGTGAGAAAAATCCAAACAATTCATAAATGCAAGAACAACAACGTTATTATTTTTTTAAAATCAGTTCAATCGTGGAGTTTGTCTTTTTTCATTTGAGAGAAATTCTTATTTTAGTAGGATGTATGTTTCTTTACTTTCACTATATGACTGATAGTAATTTATATAGTTGCATATGATTATATGTGTATATATGAGTATGCGGGTATGTGAAATATCTCAGAGAGATGAACGCCGCCTCCTGTACATTTCCAAGTCACCCTTAGGCAAGGTGTAACTTCTGTTAGCATCCCCTAATATTCTGGAGTAATCAAACAAGGAGAACCAAAAATACTAATTTTTAATCTGGCACGAGTCTTTTCTATATAAGGGTAGATAGACGTCTCTGAGTTATGACTGAGAAGTCATCTTGTTTTAGTGACATACCCCCACGAGTGGCAGATACATATGCAATTTATCTTGCTCCTGCTCGTCATTCGTCATGAAACATAACTGTCGAAGTTTAGGTGGTGATTATATGTAGTACATGCATGCATTTTTGACATATTTCATGTACAAAAGTTCTGTGGCGACTTATACAGATCTAACAAATAGATGTATCCAGTCGTGGATCTGCACATGGCCAACTTAAACCTAATCTTAACATCGTTTCTAACTTTGTTTTAGACAAGAACTAAATTTGGTGTAGCTTTTTGTGAATGAGCAGCAATTTTCAGGAATAATGCTGATCAGCTAATGCATGGGAAGTGTCTGGAAAATTTGAGTTAAACATCGTCTTTTTAATTTGAAGCTTATAAGTTACCTGCAGCTGATGGCTGTTCACACTTGCTGGGGATATAACAGAAAAAGGGTAATGTTTATGTAAAGTTAAGCGTTAAGATGAATATTGCAGCATGGGATGCGACGCCACTACTTCATCAGAAAGATTCTATTTTCCCAGAATGAAGAACCTCGATTGCTGATAAGGAACTGTCAAGTTAAAATGTGGACATTGTTGCTATCTTCATTGAAATTCTTCTCAATGAAGAGGATAAGCTGAAAGAACCGTTGTATACACATTCTTTTGAGACAGCCAGCCAGGACGCACCAAAACGGAAGCATATATTAGTTTCGCAATTCGCATAAATATCGTAAATTAGACAGAAAAACATCACGGGGTTTTTGGCTTCATCCTGTTTCTACCGTTACCATTTGGTCATTATCCATCAGTTATATCAGCGTAGCCCTATTTTATGTAGTAGCCAAAATAGCATTATGCTATTTTATCAACAATTGAGATACTGTTTATCAAGGATATCTAAGGATGATAATATTTTGTTACTTGGTGACTTACATGCACGAGTTAGATGCAATCATGAAACTTTGTTAGCCTTAGGGAGGTATAATCTTAGTAAAAATAACGATAACGCTATTCTACTTATCCAGCTGGGAACAGAGCTTGGGCTAGTAAGGTTTAACACCTTCCACCTTTAAAAGCTTATTCTCAAAGCAATATGAATACACCCTGGGTCGAAACATGGTGATACGCTTGATTATATCATCATACAGACACGTGATCTTAAACAGTAAAAGTCATGCAATATGCTAAGTGTTGTACTGACCACAAACTTGCTCGTATCAAGATGTGACTCAGGAAAAAAGTCAGGTTCAATGGCGTTAAAGTAACAAAACGGATACATATCTCTAAGCTGAAAAGCGCGAAAGTGAATGAAAACAAAAAAATACGATTCAATATTATCATATTTGAAGAACATGGCGCCTAGTGCAAATCGCATGTATATAGTACTGTAGTTGAATGTTTGGATCTTAAGGAAATCAAACGCAAAGACTGGTTTTATGAAAATGATATTGTTATCTCCAATCTTATTATTGCTGTAGGAGAATCCACGATAAACTTCTAATACTCACCCACAAAAAAGAAGGGGACGCTTTTGCGGACGCTCTAGGAAAAGTTTGTGCAAGCTACGTCTGATAAAAAAATAAAAATGCTTTTTATTGTAAACAGACAAAGGCTTTCTACAGCAAAATCAAACAAACATATAGACCAAAATATTTATCTATATTTCCTTTGAAATCTAAAGCTGGCTTATTTTTTTCATCAAAGATTCAGACGGGATGATGGCGCAATGGGGGAAACACTTTACAAATTTGTTTGAAAATTTGTTTTAGATAAATGGTTTTCAAACGTGTTTGCCACCATCCCTTTCACCGCCGGACATAAAATTCCAGTGCCCCGCCCCCTTCCAACGAACACCAGAACGACGGTAATGTATTATGTCATAAGAATTCATGGTTTCTCAAATCACAACAGTTTAAAATGTAAAAAAAAAACAACTTTAACAAACAAAAATGGTGAACATTATTTTTTCAATAAAAAAACTTGGACCTGCACATGAAATAAATCGTAACACTCAACGAGTAAGCATTTATAATTATCATGCGTAATAAAATAGGTGGACTGTCAACATCATGTTGTAGGCTTGTCAGGAGCAGTCAGATAACCACACTCTGTTATGTTGAGTTTGTTTCTTTGTTTGGTGAGAAGACTGAATCCCTCTCAACAAGGTAGACAGTCCAAAAAGCAATGAAAAATAACTTGCTGTCATTCCACAGTATTGGCTAGCGTGTTGGCATCGTTCTCAGCATCCACAAGTCTTGATAAGACGTTTATAACTGTGGTTTGTGATCATCGTCATTTTGCAAACTTACAAATTGCTTTTTCTTTTTATTCATTAGAAAGGTTTTTCTTACAAAGCAAGCACATGGGATGTTGTGGATTGGTCTGTGAGTGTATAAATCTATACTTCATGTAATAGGCAGAGTACTGCTGAATTCACAATATTGAATAATAGGTCCTTAAGTTTTTCCTTGATATGTCGAATTCACGATACTCGAATAATATGCCTTTACTGGATAGTCATGTGTTGAATTCTGTCCTCGTGAGGATACACGCAAACTGCGACAAATGTTAGTCCGCGTTCTGCTCATATCTTTCAGAAGTAAGATAGCCTCCGATTTCGGGTCGGCTTTTAACTTTTTATGACGAACTGATTCGTTTAACGTCTTATTGTGACAATCAGAACATGTGGTTGATTTTCTTTGTCTTCTCCTTTTTATGAAGAAAAAACAACAAAATTACATTTGTAATTCTATTAGCCATTGTTCCGGCGATCGACCGGGCCCGATACAATCCTTTCCTGCCGAAAGTTGATTACAGAATGATTTTTAATTTCTTCAGTCTTTAACACGTATCAGTCGCTCCTACCTGTACGCCGATGCACCAAAAGCGAAAGTGTTAATTTGATAAAACGAGCGCGTTATCGCCAGGCTGAGAATCTAAAAATACTTCGAACTCGCGCGCCGATAGGTTAGACGATGGCAATGAAAAATGGTTGTCTCATGATTTGCTGACGCTCAAAGCAGTTTACAATATACACATATCTATCTATCTATCTATCTCTCTCTCTCTCTCTCTCTCTCTCTCTATATATATATATATATATATATATATATATATATATATATATATACATATATACACTTGCAGGCTGCACGATGTTGCTGGGTCATAAAATAAGTTAAAATATATTTTAATTCATTGATTTTTTTTATTATACTAGTGCAAAAAAATTGATGATAATCACATTGTATAAATACGCTGTAGTGCCCGCTCGTCATATTTCGGCTTAATGCGATTTAATATAATGCAGTTTTTGTATTCATATTTATAGACCCAATTTTCTTTTTAATAAATATATAGTACTAATTACGAAAGTTTAGAGTACTAATTATGAAAATTTAAAAGCAACGACGTAGATCAACATTAAACTATATAGCATCCAACCCTTAATCATTAACGTTGGAGCTATTGATTAGAGAATATTTAAAATTGGGCGACTTGAATGTATGAATGTGAATTTCCGCGTGAAAAAGAGATAACTTTGATTCGACTTATTCCTGCAAGGATAAATATCTTTCAAGTGTGACCAGTCTACAAATGTTTCACCCGCTAAAACCAAGTTGAATTAGTTTCACATATCTGAATCAGATATATAACAAGTGACAATTTTATGGACGACAAATCGAGTGGTGTTTGTGACAGATCTTTCTGCTCAGACAACAAAGGTCAATTGTGCATAAAATATACATTTTTTTATGTTTGTACGCTAGGCTGTTTCTATCCTTAATGCTACGAAACGTTGCACAATATGGAAATTACGTATAAATAGAACTAATCGTGTATTTTAAGTAAACCAATCGTCTACTAAGAATAATTAAATAGATAAATACTTATGTAAAGTTCGTGTTTCGAAGTAATGAGTAAATTTTTTTTCTTGTGTGAAAGATTGGATTGGTGCAAACATAATGTCGTTTTTATGAAATATATACGTAAAACGACAGTATTTTTGCACCGGCCTAATAGTTCGCATATCTATTATATATCTATATATATATATATATATATATATATATATATATATATATATATATATATATATAGTTATCTCCTCCTTTATATATATATATATATATATATATATATATATATATATATATATATATATATATATATATATATATATACTCTTCAACTACATGATGACTTCTTGCGAGCGATAGGAGAACCTAGGTAAAACCATCAAATCAACTTATGTATCGATAGCATGAACACTTTTGTTATCTCTTTCACAACTTATATAATGTTGATGTTGCTAAAATAGAAAGAATACCTCAGTGTTCATTTCGGGCGGAATTAGATTAGTCTACTCTCGTGAAACAGTTGACTTCATAAAGCAGATCAACTCGAAAACTCCCCTAGGTTCGATAATATTCCCATTTATCTGCTGAAAGTTTGTCACACACACACACACCCACACATACACACGCGCGCGCGTATATAGATATATATACATATATATATACATATATATATATATATATATATATAAACATGTCATTTGTATAGAGCGATTACATCCTTAACAATTATGAAAGAGGTAGAAACAATGCAGACACAATAGGCGCACTAGTTAAATGAAATCATAAAAAATGGAGCGCAGATTAATAAACATTCGTTTTTCAAAGAATATGCAAATTTGTAAGCCTCCATATAATTTGCTCGGTGGGGGAGCAAATAAATACCATCTGTTCCGGCAGATACTGCAAGCTATGACTAGCTAGGACTAGCTATGACTAGCAACGACCAGATGTGGGGGCAACCCCACATACCTGACCATTAACCAGCTCCCATTTCCCACCTCTCGGGAGCTGGTCCCCTTTTTCCCTTCCCCCTCCCTGCACTCCTCACATTAAAAATCGGCCTTGTGCCTAATTTGCTCGGTGGGGGAGCAAATAAATACCATCTGTTCCGGCAGATACTGCAAGCTATGACTAGCTATGACTAGCAAAGACTAGATGTGGGGGCAACCCCACATGCCTGACCTTTAACCAGCTCCCATTTCCCACCTCTAGGGAGCTGGTCCCCTTTTTCCCCTTCCCCCTCCCTTCACTCCTCACATTAAAAATTGGCCTTGTGCCTAATTTGCTCGGTGGGGGAGCAAATAAATACCATCTGTTCCGGCAGATACTACAAGCAAAGACCATATGTGGTGGAAACCCCACATATAAGACCTTGGTCAATGTAGGGGCAACCCTTCATACCAATTGTCACTATCCAGCTCCCCTTCTCCTCGGGGAGTTGGTCCCCATTTCCCCTTCACTCCTCACTTTAAAAATCGGCCTTGTGCCTAATTTGCTCGGTGGGGGAGCAAATAAATACCATCTGTTCCGGAAGATGCTGCACTTAAGATAATTTGTACCAGTCAATGGAGGGGAAACCCTCTATACTGGGACAATTATTATTTTTGGTAACCAGAGTGACCCCTTTTAGGGGAGCTGGTTTTTACCTCACATTAAAAACGGCCTTGTGCCTAATTTGCTCAGTGGGGGAGCAAATAAATACCATCTGTTCCGGCAGATACTGCAAGCTATGACTAGCTAGTCGATCCTGGATCAATGATTGCGTACATTTATACGTCCGTTTTAATAATTTTTAAAATAGAACATTCGAAAATACATGACGTTTATTCACATTTACACGCGTTTTATTAGCACTTTATATATATATATATATATATATATATATATATGTACATATATATGTACATATATATGCATATATATACATATATATAAATATATATATATATGTACATATATATGTATATATATATACACATATATATAAACATATGTATATATATATGTACATATATATATATATATAATAGTGATAATAAGAATAAATGTATAGTAATAACTAATCAGCCCTTTAAGAACTCCGTTTTCATTGTCGATCACTTTATGTTGAAATAAAATAATTCGGCCATTATGTGCACGTGCAGGCATCATGATGTTAAAGTCATTGCATAAGTTTCGCCCGGCTTGAATGATATTTACGTTTTTTTATAAATGGTTATTTCAACAACATTCCTCGCGGTTAACGTTGGTCGAGCAGTTTGGTCCTTGCTAATTGAGGCAGAGATGGCTTCGTGGCCGGGTTCGAATTTCCCGACCGGCGTTAATCATGACTCACTTCAATGATGATTCCGGAAGTGGTGAAATATTTGTGTGTGTATGTAATATAAATAATTATTGCAGTAATTATGTGTGTGAGAGAGAAAGAGAGAGAGAGAGAGAGGGGGTTTTATAATATAAATTATATTTGATGATAATAAGAGAACCTGTTTAGCTTGTCATATTAACACGGATTCCCTCCCCCCGTTTTTATTAAAAGAGAACGAAAAGAAATAGAAATGTGGAAGTTATTGATTATTTTCATTAATATATTTCATTTAAAATAGATAGAATGAGGATATATAATAAGGACCCATATATAGTGTTTCCTATCAATTAGAACTTACAAAGCTGGCAAACAATGAAAAGAAATTAAATTTCGAAGCCGTAGCGAATGGCTTAAGCTTGAAAATATAATATAATTTTTCTTTAATTAATAAAGTTTCGAGAATACAATGATTATGCCAATAACTCGGAAAAATAGTTCACACAAGGACTTATGCGAAGGTGTCATATTTCAGAACGTCTAATGAGGAGAAAATATACAAGATAATCAGTTTTGTAATTGTTTTGCGCGCGTTAATTATTGATTTTATTGTGATGTAATTAAATATTTTATGAAATTTCATAAAAGAATTTTATAACATTATTCCCAAACACCATTGTCTTTTGATAATTCTACGTTTAATTATTTAACAATTAAATTGTTTACATAATTAAATAAATATATGCAATCGTTTGACAAGATATTTGAAATTTCTGTGTGAAAAAATAAATCATGACATATATCCGGTAATATGACATTCTTGTCTTAAAAACCAAACTGGTCATTTCGACATTCCATTGATTTTTTAAAAGAATTCTTTGTCTCTTTATAATAAATTGGAATTACATAGAATTTCGAAATATGTAGTGTGTCAAGAATAAAAGATTTCTGACTTTAAAATACTTGGACTGTTGTTTGTGAAAACCGATATATTTCACCCTGTAAATTGAAAATATGTGTTTATTCATAACAATAATTGTTACGTAATGTTTTTAAATTGCACACGTTGTATGCGGAGATTTGAAAATAAGAACAAACGTTGATACAAACTATTTTACGTGAGAGAAAAACTTATTCATTTCGTCCGATTTCACACGCACTTAACCAACACGTATTTACAATACGACACAATAGGTTCTCTTCGTATTTTCCATTTCTTCGTTAGATAGCAGCACTTAGTTTATTAGCTAAAATCCGCTGTTGCGTTGCAGTAATTCTCAAAAAAACAAAC
Organism: Euprymna scolopes; assembly: GCF_053919585.1. NCBI lineage: Eukaryota > Metazoa > Mollusca > Cephalopoda > Sepiida > Sepiolidae > Euprymna > Euprymna scolopes. The sequence continues at coordinate 131,295,987 of NC_136487.1, read as the reverse complement.
ATGCTCACATTCGGAGTACAAGGTAGAATGATAAAATTGTTGCCATAGAAAAGACCACATGATTCCATTTCCTTTTGATGAAAACCAGTTTTTTTCTTTATTGCGCACCATCTTTTAGTTGGCCAAATGTGTTCAAATGTTTAGAGCGATAGAAGCTTTCTATCATGCTTTAAGGTGACACAATGTTCAACGATGAGGTCACAGATGCGCCACTTTACATCATACTATCTACTAATCCAAGTTATGAAAATAGGATCATTGTCAGTATTCTCAAAATGCAAACTCGAATAGTTCAACACTTGAGAACACACAGCATGTCTGAGCTCCAATCTCTGGCCGCCCCCCTCGCCAATCTTTCACGAAAAACATCCATCTAGCTGTCAGTAATTTTCCCTACTCTTTATCTGTGCTAAAATTAAAACGTAGATTCCATGAACCAAACTTATTTCTTAGAAATGCACTCCTGTGGAATTCTCTTCCGTTGAGCTGTTTCCCACCTGACTACAACTTGGATGTCTTCAAGTACAATATAAACAAGTTTCTGATGAATCACCCACTTAAGTAAGACACTGTATCAGATCTCCATTACAAACGATTACTATGATATTGTCCCATTGATTACTGTACACTCAATAACACTTATCCCCAAATGGCCTCCGGGTCTTGATAAGTGGTGACTTCCTTGTAAAAGAAAATTATTCCTGCGTTACTATTGAAAAAATGTTAGCTTAGTAGGGGTGTCTTTCCATTTACGACTGCTGTTGTCTAGATGGCCACCATACACTCATTAACCATTTACTCGAGTGGTCCACGAGCCTTGGAAAGTGACTTTCTTGTAAACAAAGTGATAAAGACAAAGATATTATATATATATATATATATATATATATATATATATATATATATATATTTGTAGTCATCGACATACAGTCCTGTTTCGTTGTATCACAACTCATCAGTGCCGCAAGACTAGCATCTCTCCCAAGCCAAGGATTGAACCTAGAATATATATATATATATATATATATGTATGTATATATATATATATATATATATATATATATATATATATATATATATATATATATATATATTGAAACGGCTCTAACCCTATGAGGGTTTAACGAGTTTCCTCCTAAGGATAAATTTCCATGGACACATGAAATCTACAAGCGGTCCCCAGTCACATATATGTTCTCGTTAAGTGACATGACGACGGTATGATTTTGCAACTCTTGTATGAAGGTGTCGACGTCCTCCTACGTAGAGCGCCTGAAATTCCCTAATTGGTCACCATCTGGTATTTACCAGGCTCAATGTTGCTTAACTTCGGTGGTCTAACGAGAATCGCTATGTCAATGTGATTATACCGTACAATCTTAGAATTTACCACCACACACCAGCTTTAGAGTTATCAATATATGGTGATAAATTCAATAGTTGTACTTCTAAAAACAAAGTGACAGTGGCAGAAGGTATAAAGACTAGGTCTCTTTTGATTTGTGGCCAGTGCCGAGTTCTGCTACACAACTCAGGGTCTGCCAGCCACCGCTTAATTGCACCAGGGGATCACCACACTCTTCAACATATACATGTACTTTGATGTTGGCTGTCAAGCCGACTTCGAAGATGTGAGGTGGCATGATGTGGTCCTCACTTGAAAACACACCAAAGCTCATACCCGTGGCTGGAAACATTGTCGTCATCACACTGGGCCCGTCGCTGTTATTCGTGGCAATCCAGCGATGGTGTTGGCTGTTAAGCACTTGGTCCCGGCAGAAGTTATGGACATTTTGCCCTCTTGGGATTTTTCATTTTATTGAGCAATCTCACTAAATTGATTAGCCTGAGATACTTTGTCTTCTCAGTCAAAGTCTGGCACCAGTATAGCCTACATTTCAAATCCATAACAGCTAAATTAACAGTGTGTGTGATCGCGTAAATCTCTGACAATTTAGTGAACAGACCGCTGGTGAGTTTTAACAATGATACCCTGAACCCTTTTAGTGAACTTCTTAGTTCCGGTCTTTGTGACGGTGTCCCCGATCTTGGACTTCCGCTCTACCAGGTCCAAAGTGTCGACAGATGAGTGGAACTGTATCCTCAAGCGTTAAATCGTCCGAATTTACATTTTGAACGTGCTGACGATGGTCCTGTTTTCATAATCTGGATTAGTAAGAGCATGAGTTTTACATCAACGCATCTCCTATCATGCTTGTTGAACATTGTGTCAGTTTCAGACAGGATTGGAGACGCCTATCATTCTTGGGATTCGTCCATAGAAAGCCAACTAGTAGATAGTCTGTAACAAACAAAAACATCTGTTTTTATTAAACGGAAATGGGATCATTTCTAGTGCTTGGGCAATTAAACCGTCCACCCGGTTTGCGACCACAGCTTTCGAAAAAAAATCGTTTGCTTACACTGGCCAACACAATATTTTTGGCAGGCAAAGTAAGACTGGTTTCTAGGGTTTTCAAGGGCGCTGAATCCGAATCTGAAATTAGTTTTTTCAAATTGGCTCTAGTTTTTGAGATATCATAGGGGGGTCGTTTGTCTAAAATCACCCATTCGCGACCATAGCTAAACATACAAAAAACAACTAAATAGTGCATAAATGGCAGATATTGATTTTTATGATAATCTTAAACCACAAAGACAGTGTAAAATCTCAATCTAACAAGTTAAGTTAGATATAACATCATTTCATTTATCCTATAACTGAACACTTTTCATAGATTTCGAGGATATACAAAAAATTTGCTAAAAATTTGCTGAATTTTAATTCTCCAAGTGAAAAAAAAACATTTACATAATCAGTTATATATCATAAATTAATGCAAAGCATTATACACTAGATTCTTAGTTACAATGAACACACAAAACAATATTTTATTCATAAAACTACATTTGACGTTTATACGATTTTCGCTTGTGAGCAACTTTTGGGCAGTCTCTCAAAAGGTTCCAGCAGTAGTCTGCCATCATGTGCTCATCCCATTTGCCTTGATACCTCTCTTCCATTGTTTTGATGTCTTGATGGAATCTCTCTCCCTGCTCCTCACTGTAATCACCAAGATTACCAGGAAATCTGTCGAGGTGGCTAAACAAGAAATGAACTTTAATGCTCATATTTGCCCCTAGTTTTCCGTATGCAGTAATCATCTTACGGACCAATTGCTTGTAATTGTCAGCTTTGTGATTTCCCAAAAAGTTTGTCACTACATCTGTGAAGGACACCCAAGCATTTAACTCAACCGTGTTCATATGATTAGTGAAGTCAGAATCCCTCATGAGCGTTCGAATCTGAGGTCCATCGAAGATGCCACCTTTAGCTTTTTCGATGGAAAGACCTGGAAATTGCCTGCATATGTACTTGAAGCAATCCTCATCCTTGTTCAACGCCTTAACAAACTGCTTCATGAGCCCTAGTTTTATGTGCAATGGAGGGAAGATGATTCTATCCCTGGGTACCAAAGGCTTATTGATGACGTTGGCTGTGCCGACTTCGAGACTTTCTCGTTCTGGCCAGTTCTCCCTTCTCCAGTGCTGGATTCTTGCTCTGCTATCCCACAAACAAAGAAAGCAGGGATACTTTGTGTACCCACTTTGCTGACCAAGCAGAAAATTCACCATTTTCAAGTCCACACAAATCAGCCATTTATGAGTGTTGTAATTCAGCTTTTCAAGAACAAATTTGATAGCATCATACTCTTCTTTCATCTTGGTAGAATGGCTAATTGGTACAGGAGCAAACTTATTGCCATTGTGCAAAAGTACAATTTTTAGACTTGCTTTCGAGCTATCTATGAAGAGACGCCAATCTGCTGGGTCATATGATGAGATCCCCATGCAGTTAAGAAGTGCAGAAACGTCATTACAAAAGACCAGGTCGTCTTCTTTAGAAAAGAAACGAAGCAAGCTGCCTTCCATTGTCCTATAGTATGTTACTTTTGTGCCAGAATCAAGAATGTTTTTCTCTTGGAGTCGTGATGCAAGAACTTCAGACTGCTCCTTCGACAAACAAAGGTCTCGCACTATGTCATTAAGTTCAGATTGATTGAAAAGCTGAGGGCCATTTGAGGGTTCTTTATAGTCACTACAGCTATCACCACTTGATATTGAAAGATCAGCTGGAATCTCTTCGGTTTCATCGATTTCAGGCAAACTGGTGAAAACAGGCACAGGTAGATCCTCAGAGTGCGCAACAGGACGGATAGCAGAATCCAGGCTCGGATACTGCCAATTTGCTTTCTTGTGCTTGTTAAACCCCGCCATGTCATTGAGACAGAAGTAGCAGTCATCAAAATGATTGTTGGGCTCTCTCCACACAATTGGTACAGCAAACTTCAATTTCAGCTTACCGTTGGTCCAACCGCGGAGACTTTCTACACAGGTTTTGCACACCATATGTGGGGCCCAAGACTTGTCTTGGTCACCAAGTATCATATCGAAGTATGCTTTGTACGCCCTCTTGACAACGTCTGTAATATTCCTCTTTTGTTGTGCCATCATATACTGTTCACAGATCTAACAAAAAACATCCGGTTCAGATCTGCCACATCTTCTAGAAGAACTCATTTTCTCTCTGGAACTCATTTTCAACTGTGGAATTAAAAAGAAAATTCTTAATTACTGTTTAATTTATACTGCAACTATATTTATGGAACATGTTATTAAGTAATTACAGTATATAATTATATAAAAATTCTCCCTATATAAATAATTATATAAAAATTCTCCCTGAAATACTTCAATATATGCATAATCATTATAATGATTCAATGATATCAGAAAATTATTATTTACTGCTTCTATATTGAAGTATTTCAGGGAGAATTTTAGCAGTTTAGGCTTATTTGGGGCTATCAGTATCTTCTAAACTAGAGCAAATCTGGCAAAACCAATGTTATATTCGTAATCAGCGACCTTCAAAACCCCAGAAAACACTCCTAGATAGTCTGCCAAAGAAAAAAAAAAAAAAATTTGTTTCACGACTGCCCGTTCTTAAGCCCGATATTAAAAACAACTGCTTCTATTCAAACATACACATTGGCAACAATATTTTTGGTTTAAACTTTTAACGCGTTTTCCTTGCAAATAAATGTAATTTAATCCCATTGAGTTAAAAACAACTGCTTTAAATATAAATATACAATGTATAATATAATCATGTTTATAACTATATTTTTTGCTTTTAGTTAAGCTCCGGTGGGTTCTGACGAGTTTTTTTTTTATTTTGATGCTTAATTTAAAGTATTTTCTCTTCAAGGAGAGAGGGCTATAAATTGGTTTAATTAGTGTTTTTAGCAGGGTGTCCCTAATTGTAATTAGTGCATGCAATAGTGCTTGCTGACTTACTGAGTAAAATATTTTTCACTCGTCATTTAAAAAAATGTGTTCTCAATACAATAAAAACAATATAATCATAAAATCACTTTGTTTTAAACATTTTCCTTTACTCTTTAAGGGGCAACGGGTAGACTAGTAACGACACACTCACACATACACACACATATTTATATACATGCATACAGAGGAGAGCTTTGTCGCATATGGTAGAATTAGCTGCAAAGTTCTTGGAAATGGGTTTGGCTTTGTGTGATGCTGACGAGATTACATCAGGTCCATTGATAATTATTGGGATAGAACACACGCTTTTGTTCAGGATATTGTTTGCTATTTGCAAAAACTGGTGGGAACCAAGCCGCTGCTCAGCTGCTTCGGACTTGCCGGACTGAGCCTACCAATATCTTGCGTTCCTCATTACTCTTTTACGGTAGTTGCTGGTAGTCATGAGAGTGGCGTTTGTCACAGTACATCTGCTACGCTAGAAACAATGGAAAAATTGATTTCTGTGCGCAATGGCTACAGCACATTTCGGAGAGAACCACAGCTTGCTGTTACGTTTTTGCTTGAATTTTTTCGAGGGTATAAAACGTTCTATACCTACAATTAACCATTCCGTCAGGTCTGATACTATAGTGGGCACATACTTTTAAACAGGGAACGCTACCCTAGTCAGACATAGTGTATCGATATACTGTATGAAGGAGAGGTACGTCTGAGGACGTATTACATTTTGTGTTTATTCTAATTGATAGAACAGAGTAGTCGGAAGATCCCATTGAATACAGAACGGAAGATGAACATAGCTCAGGGAAAGTTGTGAGGAAAATATCTAGGAGACTTGCATACTTACCACCAGTATGATGCACACGGGTCAGTTCGCGAACAATCTGAGTGGGGGCATTAGCAATGGGGAAATCGTGACAGCACCTTCCCTCAATATCTGTCTTGTTTGAATGGGTTAACTATTTTACATTGTGAACATTGGATTCTCCATAGACGTGAATGTTAGCTGAAAAATGAGCAGATAGAAGGTGATCAATTTTCTCAGATATGCTTTTAAAGATAGTAACTCCGCTGTTGGGGAGGGGCGATAGAGGGCAAATATAAACACATTCGTGTGAGCAGGTGCAACACGGAAGCACATATAGGGTAATTTAGTATCTTCTCTAGAGATGTCCATACCACATGGAAAGTTATCTCTAATTAGGCACATACTCCATGCCGAAGACGATATTGGAGGTCAGATTTTGATGTTGAGTTCGAGTATCCTTTAATTTCAAACTCTTCCAGGGAAATAGTCGGAACAATACCAGTTTGACTTAAAATGATAGGTCTGGTTTAGTCTCCTGCAATTGGGTTTCAACCTCTGGAAGTTTGGAACTAGACCCTTGATGTTGGAAAAGGAGACATGGTAGTTGGGGTATACCTTGGAAGTTGAAGATCTAGGTTTTATCGTGTGTTTTTGCTGAAAAATTTTCATAATAAAGTTTTGGGATTTGTGGAAACGGTGGACAGACTTGCTTGGAGCTGGGCTAAGAGGGAACATTAGAGAGAAATAGAAACGAAGAAATATATTCTTCGTAGCATATGGTGAGGTAAAGCCAATTACCCACTAATATGGCATCGATAAGCCCCAACAGAAGCTACTATGTGGTCCAGAATTCATTCACTAAATGGCAATATAGCAGCCCCACTACTTTGTCCCTGCTGATCGGACGGCCTTCTTAATGGTAGATCCAAGATTTGGGTCTCTGACTAACGTCAGTCCAGATGAAACGTTTAGCTCCAGAACTCTTCCTAAGGACATGATCACCAGGATAGATAAAAACAGAAAATTTTCGACATATCTGGCGAGTATTCGCTAAAAATACTGCCAACCGATAAGACATCTTTTTTTCTCCCTCTGACAGAAAAAATCACTCATTAAAAATGAGGTTTAAAACAGATTGTGAGAAACGAGCGTGATGAAAGTTTGTGATATATAGTAAACACATTTTTGTAGAAATGTTAATAATAGCGAGTGAATTGGCTGCCGCAAGAGACAGGAAAAATAAGAAAAAAAATCTCCAGATGCAGAACTTAACAACGACTGGGTGTGTACCTTCTCCAGTGCATGAAACAGGCACTACCCTGGATTTTTTTATGTCTCGACACAGTGCAAACTGCGCGTAGCATTTTCGAATAGTGAGCTATATGGTACTGCCAAGACTTATCTTTTGAAAACTTCGATGATCTTGCGAGATTCAGTGTATCGATTAACCATACACTGTAGCCTACATCGCACTGTAGACAATCTACTCTTGGCTTTATAAATTATTATACACACACATATACACAGGCACACACACACGGACAGACATACATATATATATATATGTATATATATATATATATGTATATATATATATATATATATATATATATATATATATATATATATATGCTACATATGTATTATTTATATGAAGAAAATATTTGATCTTATATCCGAGGGCCAAATCTATCAAGATGATAATAACGTTTGAAGATATTTACTGGGAGATACGAACGTTTGGAATAAGGCAAATTAAGTAAATTTTGTTTTATAAAAAGTTGTGTATAACTTCATTTCATTTACGCCGCCGAATTTATGTTAACCTCGGGATCAACAACGTTAAAAAGAATTCAGGATTCCACGAATGCCTGTTAGTTCTAAAGAATTCTCATATCATAATTTGATATGTTGGTCAAGTAAATCGCCGATTCTCTATCTATCTATATTATTATTTCTCTCTTTTTCTCTCTCACTCTAATTCATTCTCACTCTCTCTCCCTCTACACACATATATATATATGTGTGTGTGTGTGTGTGTGTGTTTAATGTAGATATAGCTTATTTACGTAATAGATGTGTGTAAACCGTAGAATACTCGTTCTGTTACGTAAATAAGCTATATGTAGATTAAAAAAAAAACAACTTTTGTATCATTTTCTTGAATAAAAATTTTAGTGCCACACTTATGTATTGTACTTATAGGATATCTATATATCTATATTAAAAATAGTGTAACGTATTATAAACTAGAATACATATTCTCTAGTCTATAATGATAAATCGCATAGCTAAAATTTTACCAGTCACAGCTCGCTTGTATACGCCCAGGGGTGCATCTCTTTACACTATATTAGATAATGCTATTCGAAAGTTAATGTATAGCAATTTTTTTATCGCTTACACCTGTTGTAATAACTTTTGTTGAATGTCTTGTTTTTATGCCCAGTGCAAGTTTCGGTAGGCTTATACCCTAAATGGTTGAGTTTGCAATACCGTGTCCATATTATTGATCAGGTTGTCGAAAATTCATAGCAATAAGTTTATTAATTTAAATTAAAAATAATAAAAAAAACAATATGCAATATAATACACCTTATTAAAGCCGGCCTCCTGTATTATCTAACAACCTACTGTTGATTTGTATGCCGGTACCCTGTGTTGTGATAACACTTCTTAGATGTACTTGTGATGGAAGGTTGTATCAACAAATCAAAATAGATTGTCACAATCGCACTTATTCTTTTCTAATAGTTTTTTTTTCGGATATCCATATTTGATACTTATTGGGGGGATTCCAATACAACATCTATATAAAAAAGCTTCTAGAAACGTTGTAAAAAAAATCAGCCCTGCCGTTTCGGAGGCCAAGGGATAGAACTGACAGGAACACAGGCAATGTGCTTTTTACATATTAGTGCATATATATATATATATATATATATATATATATATATAATAACATTATTATTATTATTATTATTATTATTATTATTATTAGTAGTAGTAGTAGTAGTAGTAGTAGTAGTAGTAGTAGTATTTACTCGAAGGTAAACACTTTCATTCGGTCGCTATAAACAGTCATCGGTTTCAATAAATGAGGATTCGTCAGGCGACCATGAACCAATAGACGCTATGGATACGCTTTTTTCTATAGTGTTGAGTGGTTCAGGGTCGCCTGACGATTTTTCATTGACTGAAAAAGATGGTTGTTAGCAGCCACCGAATATAACTGTTTTCCTTTGAATGAATAATAAAAAACATATTTTGCTCTTGCTATCGCCCACTATCTAACAACCTTTTTGTGTTCATCACTCCTTACATTCCACATCGTCAGCTTCGATTTTATATATATATATATATATATATATATATATATATATATATATATATATATATATATATATATATATGAGCAAACAGTTAAAGAAATATGTTTGCCCATATTATAAGCTCTATTTCCTATTTGGTATTATCGAGCTTTTATATCTGGCTGAGATAATTTTATAAATATTAATAATTTAATATTTATAATTTACTTTAATTTTACCATCTTGGATCATTTTGGTAAATTCAATTGTAATTTTCATTTTATATATATATATATATATATATATATATATATATATATATATATATATATGAAGCCAGAGATGACTTCTGTTACTGGGTTCGTATCTATCGACCGGCGTTAATCGCGACACTCTGAACTGATCACTTCCGAAAGGATTAACCTAGAGTCTCTAGGTATCTCATAATTATTATAGTAAATAATAATCTCCTTTAAGAACCCGTTTCTTATCGTTGAGCAATTTCAGTTGAAATAAAAAGTCAGCCAATTTAGCTCTCGTGAGCAGATCATCACTTCGACAGACGTTAAAAAGCATTTAAAAATATTTTTTTTATTTCACCAATATTTCTCGCGGTTAACGGTGACCGAATAGATTAGGTCCTTGCTAATAACGCCTTTTGCTAATGAGGCAAGAGACGTCTTCTGCCCACGGGTTCAAATCTCTCGACTGGTGTTAATCGTGACACCTTGCACCGATGATTTCCGAAATGAGTAATCACTAGTGTCTGTAGGTATTTCATAATTATCATAGTAAATAATTATATATAAATAAATATATATATATATATATATATAAATGACAATGAATATATGAATACATATATATTTATATACACATATATATCTATATATATATATATATATATATATATATATATATATATATATATATATATAATAAAATAAAAAATTACAATCAAATTTACCAAAGTGATCCAAGATGGTAAAATGAAAGTATATTATAAATATTAAAGAATTAATATTTATAAAATTATCTCAACTTTAAACTTTTCTATCTATCTAATATATTAATCTACACACATTTTCATATTTTGTATGTATATTTACTTATATTTTGCTATATTCATTTTTTTCTTGCTTTTTCCTGAATTTGCAGTTTGCAATTCTCTCCCCTTAAATGATTTTCATTTTATTTTTTTTATTTTATATTTTATATTTTATTTTATTTTATTTTTATTTATTCTTTATTTATTTATTTATTTTTCATTTAGTGTCGTCTAACAAATCTTGCTGACATTTTCTTAAGAGATGACCTGTACATTTCAGTTGACCTATATTATTTTGCTCTATACATATATTTTCGCGCCTTTAACATTTCCTCTCTGGGTCATTTTGACTTTTGTTTCCCTATATTTTATATTTTATATTTAACTTTATCAACTTTTTTCTCCTCTTTCTCTTCCCTGATCTTTCTTATTTATTTTTATGTCTTGGAAGTAGAGTGAAAATCATATCCTATTTTTCTTTTATTAATATTATTGGAATATTTTCTTTTTTTCCTTGTACACATTTTTGTGAATTATTCCAGTGATTTTTGCCTTTGGATTATTATGGACCATCTTCTTCCAATTACGGGGTTTCCTTGGATTTTACTTGCACAGATGGAAATTCTTTTAACTTTCTTGAAGTTTTACATTTGGATTTTACCGTCAGTTGATTTTTTTATCTTCCACCAGACTATCCATCCATTTGTAATCACCTTTTTCTTCACCATATTTCCTCTGCTTCACATTTTTTGTTTTTAAGTAAGATCTTTGACTTACTTGTTGTTTCATCAAATACTTCTGCATGCAAAATCCGATCCCGCATTTTGCTAATTACTACCCTAGTTTGACATTTAACAAGTTAGTTACGATATTTTATCATATGTTGAATTTGGTCTGATTTGTGTTGACGGCGAGTAGATATTGCAAATATGTTATAAGGGTTCAGTGGTATGGATTTATTAATAGTTATACAGTGAATGGGTGACTGAGAATTTCTCATTTGTAAAGTATGGTTACTCAGGGCGGAAGACATTTGCGTCCATCAGTTTCATATCCTGGAAGTTGCTTTTATATGTGTTCGGCGTATGCGTGAAATACGTGTATTTTTATGTTTTTATATTTACGGTGCATTTAAAATATCATTACGCGTAATTATTACTGTGTATGTGATGGGTTTTCTTTATGAAACATCTGTTGTTTCTCGTGCTATCGTTAGATTCAATTTTCTAAGAAAAACAATGTCCGCCTGAGCAAAATCGAATGAATCAAATGTCATAAAAAAAGAGTTGTCCTTGATACGCAGAGATGAAATGACATTTGAAACGGCTTGATTTTTGTGTGTTTAAATATTACTGTTTATTTTCGCGCCATTCTGCCATTATTATAAATGATATTTCTTACATGCGTACAACTTTAATATCTTAAAAATTCAATATTATATAGCGTTTTGTTTTTTCTACTTTTAAAACAGTCTTAGTTAATATAGGAAAAACGAATTGTTTTCGTTTTTTACGTCTTATTAATATCAACAGGAATAATGTTTCATACTATAAATTAGCGGGCCTGCGGAAATTCCACAGGTGTTTCATTCATATGAAATGTATTAATGTTTGCATTCTGTAAATATTCAAGGTAACTGGAGAAGCTATGCTAGTATTGTAGCTCTTTTCTTAAAACTGAACAGTATTTATCTAAGCTAGTTCGGACGCCCTCCGTATTCCGATCGTAAAGTACGCTTAAATATGATATTTTAATTCTTGCAGATTCTGTTTATATTATTATAGAGTTAATGTTCTATCAATTTTTATATATTTGGGATTTAAAAATTAAAAAAATATATCAATATGACTTGGGTGCATCAACTTGAATCGAAACCGAAACAAAAATTTATGATTATATATATATATATATATATATATATATATATATAACTTGAGTTCATTTAGCTATAATCGAAACCGAAACCAAAACTTCTGAAGAATTCTTGATTAAATTATTTATCAAAAATAGATGACTAAGGCGCCATCAGCTAAAATCGAAACCGAAACTAAGACTTATGAAGAATTCTTGATATTTTTAAATAGATTATTAGAGTGCCATTAGCTATCATCGAAACCAAAACTAAAACTTATGATTAAATCTTGGTAAAATTATTTATAAAAAATAGATGACTTAAGTGTTATCAGGTATAATCGAAACAGAAACCAAAATTATGAGAATTCTTAGTAAAATTATATATAAAAAAATTAAATGACTTGAGTGCCATCAGCTATAATCGAAACCGAAACCAAAACTTATGAAGAATTCTTGGTCAAATTATTTATTACGAGAACAGGAAACACATAACAAATCAACGACCCAGATGTATGCGTCACACAGAAAGTAACACACGCCCTCTCGTATTAATATCTAGATAATTCTATTAATGGAGCTGACACAGTTTCCACCATAAAAACAATGAGTTATCTTTACATAAAATATAAGCCAACTGTCTGTCGGTTCCTTAGCATCTGTGAAACTATTGAGCTTTACAAAATCACAATTTACTAGATAAAGGGGCCCTGTCGGTGGGGCATTAGAATATGCCGACTGCCCCCCTGCAGAGGGTAAAAGTACCTCAATGGGGGTCCTGGATATGACCTTAAACTATATCCAGTGGTATGGCCCCAGATTGTTGGCTTTGGGGAGTGTGGAGCAACCCTTTAATTACCATTGCTCCCAGGTCCACTCTGACCTGGAGTGGTTGTACCTGTTAGGGTCCCAACTATGGGTTAAATATAAACCGACGTGAAAACAACAAACATATTCTATTTAAAAAAATGTCTTCAAAATCTTTGGATTCGGCATTAAATAACCCGAAAAGGGTTGATATGCCGTAAAACAAAAACAACCAACCCACTAACTAGATAAAGCTTCCAAACTGTGTTTGTTTCAATATGGGTAAATATTTATGTTCTCTTTAAAGGAATAATCAACTGTTTTTTAACACCTTGGAAAGGTGCATTACTGTTCTGATTATTTAGAAATACCCTAATCCAGTTTACTGCATCTTAGTACAGACCAATTAGTTTTATTGTATGCCATGGGTAAGATGGTTGTATCTTTGTCAAATGGAGAAATTGTACCCCCCAAGAAAAAGTAAACGATTCATTGAGAAGCAAGATTTATTATTTACCAACCCCTCTGCTCTTCTGATGAGTAGCATTAGGCTGTGGAATACCTAGGCATAAAGAGCATTTATACCCCTCATTCTCATTAATATCAATGTGCACTGGTTTATATTTTTGTATTGTCGATGCTTCATTTTGTATCTAACATTCCCCTTACATTATGAACTGTTTATTATACCGATAACTCTCCATGTAAAGCTTGTTATTTTATATAGGTTTCCTCACATTTTACTACATCGGCAATTTTAGAGTGACGAAATATACCATAAAATAGAGGAAAATACACCAATAAACGTGACCTTAAGAGTTTGTAGGCTAATGGCTTTGGATAAGATTATATATATATATATATATATATATATATACATATATATATATATATATGTGTATATATATATATATATGCATATATATATGTGTGTGTATATATGTGTATATATGTGTATATATATGTATATGTATATATATATATATATATATATATATATATATATATATATGTATATGGTGGATTGTCTCATTAAAGACAATGGATGAGGGTTCAGTATGCAATTTCCAACATTCCCTTAGCTCTGTGACACCACGTGTATAAATACAATCCTGCATACGTCCGAGACACTCCTCCGCAGATTGTGAACTTGCATATGCTCATCAGTTTGAGACACCTTCTTGAGTGAACAGATAGCCTTGTTTACATATTCATCTTTTGATTGATTTTCCTGGTGCTTTGCTTTCATATTTGCACGAAGGGCGTCCCCATAATAAAGATGATTATGTTTTAATTTTTTGGCCCCTAGAAAACACATCTTCCTCCACTCCCTGCGATCTCTTGCTCCACTCTCCCAAGAGCTCAGAGAATTTCCATAAACACATACCCACCCACACCCGCCATATATATATATATATATATATATATATATATATATATATATATAGAGAGAGAGAGAGAGAGAGAGAGAGAGAAAGTGTGTGTTTTAGAGGCTGTAAATTTAAATTGAAAATTCTATTTAATTTAATGACAGATTTAGAAAGAACAGTTTAATTGATAGGCAATCAATCATGAAACATAGACATGTATGCAGGGCAGCGTCTGCAACTTGCGAATTATACAATCAATTTACTGATTTAAATAATTGATGGACGAATAATTTCACGAAATGAACTCGTCAACTGTCACCCTTATTTTTACAATGTAACCGCATATTGGCTTTTAGGATATCTAAAATCTCCCTCTAGGATTATAAAGCAGACAGTATAGACTACTTAGAAGACACCGCCCACGTACAGAGATTTAGAATATTGGACATCTTGGATTAAACCATATACGAGAGAGCCTTGGTGTAATTTGCCCGTATATGTATATAAATTATGAATATCAAAATTACTTTTTCGAATAAATAACATATTTATTTTTTATAATAATGATATTTCTCTGTGATTTATTTGAAGTTAAAGTTTTGTGCCTCTAAAAATATTCATATATACATACATATACATATATATATATATATATAAATATATAAATTCGTATTCCTGTTTGTTTGTTTGTTCACTATTTGATTAATATATACAAAAGGCCCATTACTTTATTTCATTCATTCCTATATATAGTATGATTCTTTAAAAAATATATGATTATGAGTTGACCTTATTTGCATATTACATTAAGGAAAATCGATTTGATTAAGTAGCGGTATGTTATTGTTAATAGTAAGAGAATTGTTTTACGTGTTCTATTTAAGTTTGTTATGAAAACTTGATTTATATTAATAACATATTTAATGTCATTTATATTTACCGACGTGGATTTCTGTAGAGATCGGTTTGAGTTTTTTCCCCCCCCTTGGTGCTAACTTTTTTTCTTTTTTTTTCTTTCTTTTTCGGCGAATATTACAAGTAAAAACAATTCAAACAAACTTTCATGCATTGTGTTTGGAATTAGTTTAAATAAAATAATTTCCAATCTGATTTCGCAGTTGATTTTTATTTTAAAATAAACAAACAATCGAATTAAACTACGATTCTTTATTTAAAATAAAATAAAAAACGGTGCTTATGCAGAGAGTGATCCGTGCTGTTTTTTTAAATCGTATATCCACGTTTAATTAAAGTTTTATATGTTTTTTTTTATTCAAATGTAAGGTTAGAGTATAGAATAGGTACAAAATACCTTCCCTTGCCCATGTTAAAAATGGCTTTTAAAATAATAACGTTAACATTTCAGCGCGGATCAGTCTCTGCATGAGTACAAAAAAAAAGCTATTTACATTTTTTACCAGTTTTTTTTTCACATTTTTTGACACCGTAACTGTTTTTTTTTTTTTTAATAACACAATAAATCATAACTCACCTATTTTATCACATAAAAACGTGTATTTCGGTTTAAACAAACTCTACTTTGGTGGATTGAAACTGAATTATTTAAAGTTTGTTTTCCAGACTAAGGCAGCATTAAAGAAATTCACTTAAACTTGTATATCAACTGAATTATCCAAACCGCTTTAACTGATAAGTCCAAACTGAACTTCGTGTCAACCCTGGCACAGCTGGGTATCCATGCTAGTATATATATATATATATATATATATATATATATATATATATATATATATGTATATATATATATTGTGTACAGAAAGTTGTTAGATGAGACAAGTCATTGGTACTGTCGGTTTCAAGCCCGATGATTAGAACCGTTTAAGATATCCTTATCAAGCTCTCTTCAACCAATATTCGTCTATTTTATTTTAATATATTAAAAAAAAAAAAATAAGATTTCTAAATAAAATTCGTTTCAAATCAAAATTTATTTATATATTGGAAAATGTTTTTTTAGATATAAAATACATTTTCAATCGAAATTAGATTTTAAATTTAAATAATTCAAAATTTAAGTAAATGAAACCATCACCATCCG
The DNA here is from genome assembly GCF_053919585.1 of Euprymna scolopes. Classification (NCBI taxonomy): domain Eukaryota; kingdom Metazoa; phylum Mollusca; class Cephalopoda; order Sepiida; family Sepiolidae; genus Euprymna; species Euprymna scolopes. Next base: position 131,279,378 of record NC_136487.1, on the reverse strand, counting down.
ATATAAATTCGGGGGGGGAGGGTAACAAATCGAGAGTTAAACGTTAACTCGCTAGGTATATATATGTCACACTTTTGGTTATAAAATAGACGAATATTGGCTGAAGAGAGCTTGATAATGATATCTTAAAAGGTCATAATTATCGGGCTTGAAACCGACGGTACCAATGTTTTTCTCATCTAACAACTTTCTGTACACAAAATATAAATGCGCTTATATTTTGGAGTTTCCTTTTAATTGAGCACTCTGCTGGATTTCCTTTCCCAAAAAACTAATCATATATATATAAATATATATTCGATCTTTCATATCCGAATAAGTCTTCAGTTCTGGCGGGATATGGCTGATGTAATCAACATGTTTATCATAATCCGGGTACTTTCCAATCCTTCAGGATTCATCGTCAGGGATGAATTAATCTGACTGTTTTTCAACAAATTATAATTTTTTTCTTCTTCATTTAAGTATTTATCCTTTTTTATATTTCTATTGTTTATGAAGAAGAAAAAATTATAAATTGTTTAAAAACAGTTAGATTAATTTATCCCTGAGGATGAATCCTGAAGGATTGGAAAGTACTCGGATTATGATAAACATGGAAAGGATCGCAAATAGAATTAATAGACAAAAAAAACAACCTCTATTTTATTTAATACCATAGAGAAAATATGCTGCATAAATACATACACACACACATACACACATACACACACACACACACACATATATATATATATATATATATATATATATATATATATATATGTGTGTGTGTGTGTGTGTGTGTGTGTGTGTGTGTGTATGAATGTATATGTGGGTGAATTGCGCGTGTATGTGTATCGATCTCATTGACTTCAATTTTACAAATCCCCAAAAAATAAATTTTAAATTAAAAAAATAAATAAATGCCTAGTGATCCTACTTTTAAAATCTTTGATGTCTGCCTTTATACTTCGATAATGGATGTCATCGAAAACAAGTTTGTGTTTCTGAATTTTTCCATCGGCTTGTACTTTTATTTGCATATTCTGTTGTTTTTTTTTTGTTTTTGTTTTTATATCATTGTCATATCTTTTTCGACATAATCGTTGTATACACTTCTGGCCCTCCGTCTAGTGAACTTTTCTAGTTACATATTCTTTCCAAGTCACAAAGAGTAGGAACTCTTTTTATATAGTGATTCATATAGATTTTATCTGCATATAATGCAGACTGCTTTAAGACATCGGAAACGAAATTCTTTGGTGGAGGTGTATTGATTTTAGAATAATATGGTAAAAATATTTAAAAAGCATACGTATGCACACGCACACACACATATGCATATATATAGAGAGAGAGAAATAAAAAGTAAGAAACGGTATAATGTGTTCATCAACGTTTCGTCTTTATTTCGAGACTTTCTCTGGATGAATGAGATTAAGAAACAAAGAATACCAATCTCATTCATCCAGAGGAATTCTCGAAATAAACCGTATTATGTGTTCATCAACGTTCCGTCTTTATTTCGAGACTTCCTCTGGATGAATGAGATTAAGAAACAAAAAATACCAATCTCATTCATCCAGAGGAAGTATCGAAATAAAGACGAAACGTTGATGAACACATAATACGGTTTGTTCCTTTTTATTTCTCTATTTTGTCGGAATAATATCTCCATTATTTTCATCATAAATATATATATATATATATATATATATATATATACAGAGAGAAAGAGAGAGAGAGAGAGAGAGAGTAAAGCTGACAGGCAAATAGACAGAGAGAATAGATTAGATATAATGTATAACATGAAAATTGAGTATAATGAATAATTTATTTAAAATTGTGTTTAAATTTTTTATTACACGTTCAAGTATTTCATTATCTATATATTGATACAATAGCGGGTGGGTTATTTTATATATCATGTTTACATCTTTATCCTTCCAAAGAATTGTCGTTTAATTATTACGACATTACATTTCTTGTAATTCTTGCAACTTTGCCGACCTTCGGGTCAAGATCAAGGTGTAGTATCTGTTCCGGCAGATGCTGCAAGCTATGACTAGCAAAGACCAGATGTGGGGGCACCCCCACATGCCTGACCATTAACCAGCTCCCATTTCCCACCTCTGGGGAGCTGGTCCCCTTTTTCCCTTCCCCCTCCCTTCACTCCTCACATAAAAAATCGGCCTTGTGCCTTATTTGCTCGGTTGGGGAGCAAATAAATACCATCTGTTCCGGCAGATGTTGCACTTTGTGACCATTGCCCTTGTGGCAAGTGGTTATTGGTACATGTAGGGACAACCCTATATGTACCATCCCCTTCCCCTCCCTCCTCCTTCACCTCACATAAAACCGACCTTGTGTCACATTTGGCTTACGTGGGGAAGCAAATAAATACCTACATTTCTTGTAATAATTGCCGCAAACTGCGTTAAGCTTTCGTTCTGCCTCCACTTGGATCTTCCGACCACGCTGTTGTATCAGTTAAGATAAAAATGAAATGTAATAATTCCTCAGACGCACTTCTCCATCGTACAGTATATCGATACTCTATGGCTGACTGGGATAGCTCCCGTACATTTATATCAGATCTACCTCTGCGCTGCATGTTTAAAAAGGATGTCCTCTATAGTAAAAGACCTGGCGGAATGGTTAATTGTGGGTCTAGAACATTTCATACCCTAGAAAAAATTCCATCAAAAAGCATACAGCCGGTTGTGTTTCTCTCCAGAATGTGCTGCTGCCATTGCGTTAATAAATCACTTTTTCCATTGCTTCCAATGTAATAGATGCACTGAGAATAAAGCCGCTTTCAGGACTGCCAGTAACCACTGCAAAAAGTAATAAAGAACGCAAGAGAGTTGTATGCTCAGTCCGGCAAGTCCAAAGTAGCTGAGCAGCGGCTTGGTTCCCATCAGTTGTGCCAAATAGCAAACAAAATCCTGAACAGAAACGTGTGTTCTATCCCAACTATCATCAATGAACCCGAGGTCATCTCGTCAGCATCAGACAAAGCCTAATTATTTGCCAAGAACTTTGCGTCTAACTCTACCCTTTGCGACCAAGGCTTCCAGCCCCAATATTTCCTCCTGCATCAGAAACACGCTATTTTATATACAAATATGTGTTCATGATGATGCCAAGCTAATCAAAAACCTTGATTCCAGTAAAGCAATCGGGCCTGACGGTATTCCAATTATAGTACTGAAAAGACTTCAACCAGAACTAGCGATCAGTCTTACTAAATTGTTTAAACGTTGTCTTCAGGAGAATTGCTTCCCATCCTCATGGTAAATCTCATCAGTATGTCCTGTATTTAAGAATTCAAGCGATCGCTCATTTCCCTCTGAGTACAGACCAATAAGTCTCCTGTGCGTCATGAGTAAGTTACTGGAATCTGTGTTAAATAAAGTAATCAACCTTTTATTTCAGCAAAAATAACCTTCTTAGTGACACACAATATGGTGTCCGTTCTGCTAGATCTACAGCAGGTGTGCTTACAGTTATATCTCATATGATTAGCGAATCTCTCGACGGAGGCATCATTTCTAGGGCAATTATTAGAGTATGGCATAAAGGTTTACTTCCCAAGATCATCAGCTACAGTATAGCTAAAAATGTCTTCTCAGTTATTAAATCATTTCTCTCTGATAGGTTCTCCAGAAGCTCTCAGTATTAATGCTGGAGTCCCTCAGGGGTCCATCCTGGGATCAACTCTCTTTCTTATTTACACTAATTATCTTCCGACTCACATCCTTACATCATTCGTAAACATTTATGCTGATGACACTATTATCTATGGTAGAACATCTAAGACCGTAAACGACCAAGTTCTCTTTGATTCTCTCCCCTCTGATCTTGAGCAAGTGATTCAATAGGGAAAGAGGTGACTTGTTACTTTTACTGGAAAAATGATAGGATCCTTCTATCGATCCAGTAGATATCTCACTGCTGATGAAATTCTCTTTCTATATAAGAGCCAGGTGCGTCCAAGGATGGAGTACTGTTGTCACATTTGGGCAGGAGCTGCTAGAAAGGACTTATCCTGTCGATAGAGTTAAAAATAGACTCCATAGTCTCGTAGGGGATGCCCTTTCCTCTACAGAAGAGATGCTGCGAGTTTTTCTCTGCTTTATCGTTATTTTCATGGCAAGTACTCGAATGAGCTTCAGTTTATGGTTCCCCCTCGCTAAACTTTCACAAGAAACCCCCGTCTTACATAAAAAACTATCACTAATTTCTCCGACTCTTAATCTGTGCCTAAACCTAAACGTAGATTCACTAAGCAAATCTTCTTTCTTAGAACTGCACGCCTATGGAATTGTCTTCCGTTTTCCGGCTTTTCAGCTGACTACAACATGGTTGTCTTCTAGCCTAACGTAAACAAGTTTTTGGTGAGCCGTTCCATATTTGTTAAGAAATTTACCGAATTCCCATTACTAACGATTACTATATTGCCCAATTTCTAATGTACGCCCTTTAACCTTATCCTCAAGTGGTCTCTTAGCCTTGATAAGTGGTGATGCCTATGTAAAAAAATAACAATAATTTCAATAAAAATTCTTAATAAGTCTTGGTTTCGGTTTCGATTGGAGCTGATAACGCTCAAGTTATCTACATTTTTTAATGAAAAAATTAACCCAGAATAATTCCTACGTTTTGGTTTCAATTTCCCTGAAAGCTGACGGAATTCAGTTATGTGTGTGTATGTGTATTTTGTTTCTTCATTAGTTTTAGTTTCGGTTTCCATTCAAACTGATGCACTCAAGTCATATGAATATATATTTTATTTTGAAATCACAATTTTATAATATATAAGAATCTATTGAAAATTGACTCTATAAAAATATGTACGAAATCTGCATAAATAAATGTATTTACGCGTATTTTACGACAGGGTTACGCCGGGTGTCCATGCTAACTTAGATCAATACATTGGCAATTTGAAAAAAAAGAGTTTCAATTATATTAGGGCGTCTCTATTTATGCTGAACATTCAAAGAATGACGACAGAAATATATTAAATATAAATGAGTCCGCTGTGGAATTACTGCAGGCCTCGTTAGTTTTTACGTTATTTCTCAATCGTGCGGAAATTTCTAATAAAATACAATACTTGTAACTTTGCAATACGGGATATCGCCGCCTAAACCTGTTGACTCTCCTTTTACTATCTAAAACCGTAAAATTTTGTAAGGAACCGTTTTCTTAGTATATAGGGTGTGCCAATAAAATGTATGCATTCTTAAAATTATCTCAACTTGCTACATGAATACGCTATGTCACATTCCCAAGAGATTTTAGGAATAAAGAAAGGCACTTCCAGCAGGATGGAGCACTTCCCCACTATCATCATGACGTAAGAGAATATCTTGCTAGTCACCTGCGAAACAGAAAGTAAGGGCGAAGAGGGCGTATCGAGGACTATCCATGCTCACTGGATTTGATTATCCCCATGGATTTTTTCTCTTTTTGGGGGCGACGTAAGGGGGAATATATGAACACAGGTTTCACACCACAAAACGATCTACAAAGAATCAGCTGAAGGCAATCATCGAAAGAAGATCTGTCACTGTAACAACTGAACTGATTAATGTTTTCGATTAAATCAGTGAGCGCTGTCAACTGTTCATGGACCACAATGACCAAGATTTTAAACATTTTCGATAATTAGCTGATTGCTATATTTGTTCACGGTATTTTGATGTATGAAACTGTTCTTTCTTATTTTTTTTTTTGCGTTATGGTCATTTAAAGAGTGTATATATTTTGGGGGACATCCTTTATATCAACTTATCGCAAGAAAACTTGTAAATAAACAGAAACACATAACATTTGATACTGGATGGATCTGTTGGCCCCTGCTTTTGGCAATCTCCAAAAATACCGTTAGGGCTTACAACATGGCCGCCAGAAGAGTCACGTGATCCGGTTGATCCAAAACATGAATCGTGCAAATGGAAAACGCAGCATTGAAGGCAAACTTTGACAAACAATCACAATTTGTTTGTATTTATTTTTTTGTTGATATAATGTTGTTATAAAATACTTTTTATAAACACTGTTTTAACTAAAAACAACCTAAGATTGTTTCTCAAAGTTTGCCTATTTTTATAACAACAGTATATCAACAAAAAATTAAATACAAACACATTGTGATTGTTTGTCAAAGTCCGCCTTCAAGGCTGCGTTTTCCATTTGCACGATTCATGTTTTGGATCAACCGGATCACGTGACTCTTCTGGCGGCCATGTTGTAAGCCCTAACGGTATTTTTGGAGATTACCCTGCTTTTATATCTCGTTGAACTTTTTCCGTCCGTTTTTAGTCGCGTGCAAGCGATTCTATAAGTCACTCCGTCGGTCGGTCGGCTTGTCGGTCGATCGTTCTGTCGGTCTGTCCGTAACACTTTTGTGCTTGACCTTTTTGGTTAAGATCAAAGGTTAATTGATGCTGTTCTTAGCTTTTTAAGCTTTTCTTGCCCTTTTGGCCAAGATCAAAGTGTAGTAGCTGCTCCGGCAGATACTGCAAGCAAAGACCATATGTGGCAGCAACCCTACATATAAGACCTTAGTCAATGTAGGGGAAACCCTTCATACCAATTGTCACTATCCAGCTCCCCTACTCCCCGGGGCGTTGGTCCCCATTTCCTCTTCACTCCTCACATTAAAATTCGGCTTTGTGTCTAATTTGCTCGATGGGGGAACAAAAAAAAAAACTTTTCTTGGCCTTTTTGCCAAGATCAAAGTGTAGTATCTGTTCCGACAGATACTGCAAGCTAGGACTAGCTATGACTAGCAAAGACCAGATGTGGGGGAAACCCCACATGCCTGACCTTTAACCAGCTCCCATTTCCCACCTCTCGGGAGCTGGTACCCCTTTTCCCTTCCCCCTCCCTTCACTCCTCACATTAAAAATTGGCCTTGTGCCTAATTTGCTCGATGGGGAGCAAATAAATACCATCTGTTCTTACTACATGCTGTACTTATGTTTGTAACTTTGTGATATAAACTGCGGGATCACTTTACTCTATTAATTTAATGTAAAATGATCACCCACTTTACAACCAGTCAGTCTCAAAGCCATTTAAGTCATTCTCCAGATCATTCAAGTTGTTTTTGAAGGATTCCAGTTCTTTTTCAATCATTCAAGTGATTCTTAAAGTCATTAAATTCCTCCTTAACTTCATTAAAGTCATTCTAAGTCATTTACTTTTTAGTTAAGTCATTTCAGCCCATTTTCCGGCCATTGTAGTTTATCTTTAAGAATTTCATATCAATCCTACACGCATTCATTCATTACACGAGAGCACGCGACAAATGGCTATCGGCCTTGTTCTCATTTTGTTCACTGCGCAGTCGTTACTAATTCTTAAAATATACCTTTTTTCTACTCTTATTTTACCAACTAAATATTAAATACCATAGTGTAACATTTTCCTGTACAAAATAACCCATTATTTTAAGGAAACATATCACAAACTTAAACTTACTTCATTGAATACAAGTCGAACCAAATGTTGTAGCTCGTTGTTACGCTTCTAACTTTGATAATTTTGCCCTGTCACTTTCATTCCTGATAGAACCTATTTTTACTGTTTGTTCTGTTCTTAATAATACGCTGTAATAATCCACAGAGGAACAACTAAGACTTGTCCTTGTTCATTACAATTCAGTCTACTGCTTTTAGATTTCTTACTTGTTCCCTATATAAAACTACTAGTCTGGGTGTCCGGCATTGCCCGATGGTTTGTAGGTGTGTGTTGAGCAAGAAACATGTGGTATTAGGCAGGCAGGCTGGAACCCGCGACGCAAAGGCGGAAAAGAAAGTGAAAGAAAATCTGACTATCTTACCGCTACGTCATGACGCGACCGGATGTGTAAGCAGTTCGAATTTAACGTAGTCAATCTAAAAGCAAAAGCTGACTTGCAAAAATGGCGTTGCTTTTAAACGTCCCCCGAAAGCAAATTAGACACAAAGTCGTTTTTAATGTTAGGGCGAAACCATCTTCCCCAAAAAAAGGGGTACTCTGGCAGTAACCAAATAAAAAGTAATTGTCTCAGTATGAAGTGTTTCTCTTACATTGACCAAAGACCAATTACAGAACAGATACTACACTGCGGTTGCGTTCCATTAGTTTCGCATTATTTTATACGAAAAAGAGAAACAAACAGCAGAGACGACGGCATGGTGGGGATTTTCTTTAACTCGATCCAAAAGAAGATAGAAATAATGTTCGTTTGTCAATCTGAGATATTACAATCTGGGAAGTATGCGAAAACTTCCCGTGGAATCTAACCGATGCGAGAACTCCCACCCAAAAAAGCCTTTCGTGGACATACAGAACCCCCCCCATTTTGGCCTTTCTATAATAGATAATTTGTTTAAATATAGTGCTGATATAATTATTAAAACTAAAATGGTGGACGCTAAACATCGGTTTTCATGCACTTTTACTGTGTTACTGTATCAAGATTATGATTCTCTTTCTCTTAACAGCTCATTGAATACGCTAATTATGTTTTCTTGTATTTAATTCCCATTAAACAAATTCCCACATATATAGATGCCCAAGTATAAGGCTGTTACAAATGCACCCAGCGATAAGATATTAGCATTATTCGTTTTAGCTTTTATCTCGTTGTGTATTAACTTGTAATATACAGGCGAAAACATAAGAAAACAGTCGATACGTTGAGCAGATTATGAGGAATACATACCTCGGAATGCTTTGTCTTCACTAAAAGACATATCTTAAATGATGGCGCAGTAACACAATGCGTGCATGATTTTATAATGATACCATTGAAAAAAAAAATGAATAATTAATGGCGTCATATAAACTTTGTTCGAAAGTGTCCAAGTTGTTGAATATGCTTTAATAGAATATGTATTAAAGTACAGGAAAATTAGCACTTTGTTCATCAACAGATGTTTACATACAATGGCATCATATACAAGTTAGCACGAAAGTAGTTGGAGAGTAGGTTACGGGTTACTAAATCGGATATTTTAAATGTACACCGTGAGCTACAAAAATTCCAAGATATTATCGTATGGAGTGAATTGCCCATTCGCTGTTTAATTATTTTATTTAGTAGCATATAAGTCCTTTTTATTACCCCTTTTCTAGGTTATTTAACGTCGAATCTATGAGATTTGGAATAAGTTTTGATCCCTCAATTTTTTATAACTTCAATATTCATAATGTAACGTTTAATTATTATTTTACGGCATACCAACCCTTTTTATATCGAAGAATCCCGTAAGTTAATAAATATAATTATAGAGTTAATGTTCTATCAATTTGTATATATTATAAAGTTGCGATTTCCAAAAAAAAATACAAAAATATATCCATATGACTTGGGTGCATCAGCTTTAATCGAAACCGAAAACAAAACTTATGAAAAAAATATATTTGAAAAAATATATATATTAAGTTTCTACAGATATAATCGAAACCGAAATTAAACTTATGAAGAATTCTTGATGAATTATTGTTATAAAAAATACATTACTGGGGTCCATAAGCTATAATCGAAACCCAAAAATTAACAGATGAAGTATTCTTGATAAAATTATGTATAAAAAAATAGATGACTTAAATGCCATCTCACCTGTCTGTTTAAATGTATGTATGTATGTATGTATGTATGTATGTATGTATGTATGTATGTGTGTATGTATGTATGTATGCATGTATGTATGTCTACCTATGACTTCCGACAAAAGCGACGGATTTTCACTTGATCGATATCGTTTTCGAACTCAAACCTTCGGACGACAATTATCGAAAAATTGGTTGGTGCACTTTTCTACCGGGAGGGCTTCCTTTTTTCGCCGATATTTTCGAATGTCATCGTCTTCTTTCCGATTAACTAGCTTAATTTAAACACTTGTCAATTCCGGTTTGGCGATGGGCGGAACAGCAAAGACGTCACATTGTTTTCACGTTCTTTTCCTCCTTTGCGGTACGGATTCGAGCCTGTCTGCCTTCTATCACTTTTTTTTCTCAACACACACGTCCAAACGCCCAGTGAACGCTAGGCACCCAGGCTGGACAGATATAATCCAAGTCGAAACTTATGAAGAATTCTTAGTAAAATTATTTATTACAAGAAATGGAAGTCCGTAACAATTAAACGACTTGGATGTAAGCGCGACACAGAAAATAAATAAATAAATAACACGCTATCGTATTAATATATAGATAATCCTTTGGTTCCAAATATTATATAGAGCATCACATCTGAGCTGCGTTTATCCAGTTCTCCCACGCATCCTCTTCCAGCAGACAGAAACATTTAGAACATTTACTTTTTGATGCCATTTAAGGGAAGGGTAAATCATATAATCACATAAATATTCATATTTCCTCATCTTGCAACATGTTCATAGACCGGATACGTTGCATCGGATAATTACAAACAACTCATATAACAGGCCCGTTTTCTTCAAATGAATAGGAGACTTAAAAATTTGATATTTTAGCCTGACTTAATAAAAAGACAACTCATATAGCTTAGGGCCAAATGTATCTATTTTATCGTTATTTCCATATCAAGCGCTCGTCTAATCTCCAACCTATGGTTCCCTCTCACCAAACATTCACTAGAAACACTCGTTTGACTGTAAACACTATCAATAATTTCCCCCACTCTTTTTCTGTGCTTAAACCTAAATGTAGTTCTTTCTAGGAACTGCATACCCGTGGAACTCTCTTTCGTTTACCTGCTTTCCAGTTGACTACAATATGGCCAATGTAAACAAGTTCTTGATGAGCCATTTCCCTTAAGTAATCCAATTTACCAAATTTATACTTCTAACGATTACTATGATATTGTCCTTTTCACCACGGTACACTCTTTTAACCCTCATCCTCCAGTGGCCTCTAGGCCTTATCAAGTAGTGATTCTGTTGTAAAAAAAGAGAGCATGGTATGTGTTGTGCCGATCCAACATTGTTGTTCGATAGAGTAAGCGCTGCAACAAAAAAAATGTTATTCAAAAATAAAACTCCAGTTTTAAAACACATAACTGTTTAAATTTTAAAGATTATTACTTCTCGTTTTCCTGAGTTCAATGAACTTGCTAAATTGAATCTTACATTACACTGGCAAAATATGAAAGACCAGTCCAATCAGATACCAATACCTTTTTGTTCCTTACGACCACTGCAAACCAACTGACGCCTTAAACATCCAATTTGCACTACTTATCTCTAATCAAAGGGCCGGCACTGACTGCCTCTTCTTGCATCTTTTCGAATTCCTTCCTCTTTTACAGAAAATCTGTGATATTAGCAGTTGTCGGTCGTCACAATTCAACAACATAAAAACTGATTACTAAAGATATTACTGGATATATTATCTTGATAGTGGCCAATGAAAGGGGAGATTAGCTGAAACTCATATAGAAACAATTTATCAAATTACTTGATTACAGAATGATTTCACGTGGAATGGAGTATTTATTTTATTTTAAACAATGAAAACATCTCTTTCGTGGTCCAACTTTACCAAGAAATACTTTAAATATCCTGTGCCTTAGCTTTTAATTTAACCAAGCAAATATCACGTGAAATATACGCTATTTGTATTGATGTGAAATGCATGTTTACAAAAATATTGCAATTCTTCCACAGCTAACATAACAGGCTCAAATCTAACTTATATACATAAACTACCAAATCATCCTGAAAATAATATTAGCAAGCGAAATTTACTATTTTTGGTGACATAACACTTTATACCGAGAATGAATGTAATGGAAACGTGTTACCAAGTTTTCTCTATCAGAATTATCCTATAGAGCTGCCTTATTTTTAGATTACGTTCCTTCATGTCTTAGTAGACCAAGCGTAACACGAAACATATTTGAATTAAAAATATATATCGACTTTTATATAAAAGGAAATGTATGTTCGTGTGTCCGCGCGAGTTCGTTTCCTGTGGGCTCGAAAACTGTGGGTCTGATTTTTACAGAAAGTTCACACGAAGGATATTTATATGCCTGCCAATTTTCTTAGATAGGTACGAGAATCGAAAATCGAAATAATCCGATAAAAGATGAACAGGCAGTGTTGAGCAAAGTTTACAGATTACAGCTTAACATCACAAGTGCATTTGAGAACATTTTTACACCAAAAGTATGATATATAACGTCAGGTATGATATATAACGTCAGGAGGAGGTTTGTTGATAGGACCAGGGATGTGTTACAAAAAAATTTAGACTTGTTTGAAGCAAAATTGCACAAGGGCACTTGGCTTTTTTCAGTTCTGACTTTAATTCAAGCAATTATTGCCGCAAAGCAGTAAAGCAAGACATAAAAAAATCAACAGTAAGTTCCTTGATGTGACAGTTTGAGTCAGATATATGTTCCAGATACATTAAGTTGATTTTACGAAAGTTAACAGTCAGGTTAATGTTTCTTTACATGTGGGTAATCATTAACCGTATCAAAAAGATTGTATTGATTGGATATATATTTCTTTTTGTCCAGACTGAATTCTATTTGCAAGTGAATGAGCCTAAAAAATAATTGGGAAATAAAACATAGAAGACACGTACTGACAGTGTTCGATGCAAACACGATAATTTTCTATATTATTGATTGCCCGAATAGTTTGAGTTATCATAAGCGACAAATTGCAACAGGTATCAGTTTTTATACAGTGGGTTTGAGAGTGGGAGACCGTAGTTAATTACAGTATACATTATAATAGTTTACTGTCTAATATTGTATTCATTTGATCGCATAGGTCTCTCGTCATACAGATATATTTAAATATTCTTTCCATCATTGAATTACTATGGACAGGGGAACAAAGGGTTCTAATAAGTTACTTGAATATGGAATAGATAGAACACTTACATTTTCTGAAACGGCAGTAATTAAAATGAATGACTCTCATCTTATGGAGGATCTTGTTTTGACAAGCTTCTGGGCTTGAGCTTAACTCCCGATATGAAATGGAACACATATATCAAATCCATTGCCAAGGTCGCTGGAAAAATGGTAGGATGCTTCTGCCGGTCCTGTAGATATCTCACTCCTCATGCAATTCTCTACTTATATAAAAGCCAGATACGGCCAATGATGTAGTAGTGTTTCCACCCCTGGGCAGGAGCTGCTAGAAGCAGCTTATCGTAACCTTACAGAGTTCAAAATAGACTTCGTAGCTTAGTGGGGGATGCATTTTTCTCTTCCCTGCAACCTCTTTCCCAGAGAAGAGACGTTGTGAGCCTGTCTATATTTTATCGTTATTTCAATGGTAAGTGCTCGTTATTTCAATGGTAAGTGCTCGTTATTTCAATGGTAAGTGCTCGTCGCCAAACTTTCACGAAAAACACCCGTCTAGCCCAAACCACCAACAATAATTCCCCACAATCTTTATCTGTGCCTAAACCTAAATTTATATTCCATGAACAAAGCTTCTTTCTTAGAAGTGCACGCATGTAGAACTCTCTTCTGTTTGACAGCTTTCCAGCTTACTATCTTATTATTTTCAAGTCCAACGTAAACAATGTCTTGATGAATCGTCTTCCTAAGTAATCCAATTTACAAAATTTCGAATAATTATGTTTACTACGCTATAATCATATTGGCTAATGCATACTTGTTAACTCTTTTTCTTGAGTGGCCTCCGGGCCTTGATAAGTGGTGATGCCTGTGTAAAAAAAAGACCTGATTCTAGCATAAATTATCAGCAACGGAAATGTAAATCTAACTTGAGATAGGTTTTATAACCGCATATCTAATTGCGATCTCCTGTTACCCTAGGAAGATATACTCTCGTTGCAGAGGTTACGTCGGAGGAAAGCCAACGTTCTATGACCGTATTACTCCTCCCTACAACAGCCTGTCAGTGAAGGTCCTGATTATGACTACCATATCAAGGTTTATACTCACCTTATAAGGCTGCTAGTGCACTAGTTTTATGTTTAGCCAATATACTTGATTAATTACTATTTGATAGCTATACTTTTATTTCAATATAGAAGCTATGAGAACTAATGACAGCTATACACATGCATAGCTACGTTTTTGTTAATTATAAGTATATACAAGATATATTGTTTACATTTATACGGAGATCCTTATTTATTGCCTTCCCAAAATGCAGACTAAGACCTGAGATCGATGTTTAGTAAGAGTAACATGCAGTCCGTCTAAAAATCACTATTCGAAAACAAAGATTACCTCAGTATAAAATGATTTCTCCATCACTGATTCAAGATAAGAATAGGAATATAAATTGCAGCATCAGAACAGATGCTACACTATGATTCAATTCAAACGGATGACATTTTAACTCTTCCAATGGAAAACAAAACACACACAATTATCAAACTTAATAGGATCCAAATCGCAACGGATAAAGGCGTTGATCAATCATTCCTTTCTATCTGAAAATATGTACTTAATGATTATACTCAAGATCAGTGTAAAAATAAGAGATACGTCTTTAATGTATGGCTTAAGTAGACTCCCCAAAAAGTGGCACTCTGTCTGGTGACACAAATAAAATTGCCACAATTTATAAGCATTTGTTGTTCGCTGAAATATAAATAAAAAATAGGATGTATTGTATCAGGGCTGGTGCTACTCTTAGCTATTTGCATGGAATACGCATGCCCGATAGCAAGGTGTATTTTCAATTGGAGTACTAATTTCCTTTCCTCGCTATTTCATATGAATAGCGTTTTAAACTGTTTTTTTTTTGTTTATATTGAATAGCCGGGTAGAACATATTTTAATCCTTGTATGGTTACTAACCTAGATGAAGAAAAACAGAATCGAATACTAGTTTTTCTCTGCTAATGTTTATAACCGTTCTGAATTTACAAAATTGTTCAATTGTTTTTGGTTTTTTTTTTTAAATAATCGTATTCCCAATACATACTGCTTAATCGCGTTGACACACCGGTTCTCGTATGATCACCGAAGTTAAGCAGCGTTGAGCCTGTTTAGTACCAGATGGGTGACCATTTGGGAATTCAAGACGCGTTATGTGCTCTGCGCTTATCTCGGCATTCGTTTCCAGTTGTCCGGTACATACACTTCACTTACCACTGGTATTTAACAATGTTTACTCGGGAGGGATATGGTTGAAGAATGCGCACCTCGTGCCACCACAATTCCATGTGCAGGCAACCTTTTGTGGGTGTCAAAGACTGAAGAAGCCTTTGTGATTCCGAATATTAATTCAGATGATTTTTGTATCCACAGTTCACAATCTAGAGAATAACTATAATATTTATGTAATAATGCTCGGTAATAAATGTATCTATCTATCTATCTATCTATCTATATATATATATATATATATATATATATATATATATATATATATATATATATATACAAACATTTCACTACGTATCATGACACGATTAAATCGAAGCTTTTGTACACTTATAACACTCAGGTCTATAAACATACTTCGTGATCTTTACTAAATAACCAACTAAACACATTTCGATTTAGTAACAGAAAAAAATATTAAAGAAATAATCGGACATCGTGATTAACTGTAGGCTAAGCAAGTTTTCATACAATTAGTAATTTGCATAACTTTCACTAAAACTTAATTGCTTTCTTTTCGTTTTCTTATTATCAAGAACACTTCAATATCAATAATTTGTCATGAATAAAACAAATGTTTTAATATATTTTAAATCCTTACAATGTAAAAAAAATTAGTCCATACTACTTGTTTACCGTCAGATTTAATTGTTACTAAATATATATTCAGTTGACAAGAACAATATTCTAATCATGATATATTTTTTCTAACTTGAATAGCTCATTTTGAAATATGTGGTTGGCCTGTTCTTAAGTAGAAATCGACTCATCAATATTGTACTAATTTCTCATCGAATGATTGCAAGGGTTCATACATTAGATCTATTGTTTTTTTTTCAGCTATTATAAAGTCGCTAGTCATTATAGCTCCAAAAACCCTTTACACTGTTGAATCTATTCTATATCTCTAGAAATATACATTCAGATGTGTTGTTATATTTTGTAAATCATTTTTTACATATGAATAACCACTTATCAAAGCCCGTAGATCACTCGAGGATAAGAGTTAATGGATATACATAAGTCAATGGTATTATAGCGTAGTAAACATAAGTAGTGGAAATTTTGTAATTTGAATTACTTAGGAGGCGGTTCAACAAAGAACTTTTTTTACGTTGGACTTGAAGACAAGCAAATTGTAGTCAGAGAGAAAGCAGGATAACCGAAGAGAGTTCCACAGATGTGCAGTTTTAAGAACGAAGCTGTGTTCATGGAGTCTATGTTTAGGTTTAGGCACAGATAAAGAGTGTGGGAAATTGTTGATAATGGTTTTGGCTAGACGAGTGTTTGCGTGAAAGTTTGTCGAGAGGGTACTATAGATTGAAGCTCAGATGACCACTTGCCATGAAAATAACGATAAAGCAGAGACAGAACCGCAACGTCTCTTCTGTGAGAAAGACGTTGCAGGGAAGAGAAAAGGACATCCACTATGAGGCTACGAAGGCTATTTTGAACTCTTTCAAGGCAAGATTAGATCTTTCTAGCAGGTAACAGTATTCCATCCTTGGGTATACCTGACTTTTTATTGGTAGAGGATTGCATCAGGAGTGAGGTAACTACTGGAGCAGTAGAAGGATCCTACCATTTTCCCACCGACCTTGGCAACGAATTTGATATATGTGTTCCATTTCAGATCAGGAGTAAAGGTCAAGCCCAGAAACTTGTCAAAAACATGGAGTCTCATCAAGACGAGAGCGATTCATTTCAATTAATGCCAGAAGGGGATCAGAGCAGTGATGATGTAAAGATAGAAACTTGGTTTGGATGCATTAAAAGTAACCAGCCACCTCTTTTTTCATTGTACCACGTGCTTATGATTAGAGAAGAGAGAAAGTGTTAGAAATAACTTGGTAATGTACGGTCTTAGATGTGTTGCCATAGATAAGAGTGTCGTCAGCATAATTTTCAACGAATGATCTCTGTCTCATTCCAAAGTTATTGATTAGGTACAGAAATATATATGTAATTACATTATACTCATATTTACTTTCTCTCTAGAACCGCTTCCTCACAAAATGGTGTTGCTATTTTCGGTCTTCTTCTATATTATTATGACACACGTTTGTCAGATTTGTTTTCTATATTTCTGGTTTTCTTTCTTCTATCTCGTTCGAATCGTTGGAAAATTCGGTTTTTATTCTTTTAACAATTCTCTGTTGTAATTCTTCATTGTAATACAGCTTCCTATTCCAGTAGCTTATTTCTATGATTTACAGGCTTGTTGGACTCTGTTACTGCCACGTGTTTTATTTCTATCTTCACATTGTGATAATAATCGGTCGTTCTTGTTAGCTCCAAACAAATTCATTCTTTATCTATGATGTCTATAAAAAAAAGAACACGCAGGTAGCGGGGATCAGAATATCTGATTCTATAGAACAGCTGTGGGAGGCGATATCGTACGCACAAGATAAGAGATACACGTATCATTACACATGTATTTTACTCCAAATATTGTACAGATAAACGTGGTGATCATGTATGCATTAAAATATACAAATGAAACATAAAAACGAAAAGTTTTGCACATAGAAATAAACAAATGGAAAACGTATATGCTGCGTTATTTCTCTGCATTTAATTACATGTTTTAAAAACAATTGTGCGTAGTCCATTTCGGAATCCTACTTCTTTTTGTATGCATAAGTGAAGGTTGTTTTATTTGTAATATTTGTACCTCTATATATGTATACACACATATCCATCTAATATTGCATAAAAAGGAACATTTGAAGTATATGAGTTTCTTTTCTATCGACTCCTAAACGGTTGGATCGATTTCTTTTTCCTTAATTGTTTGTATACAAATTATTTCATGTGTCTGGCAGTATTTTTCGATAGTTTTTTTTATCGGAATGTCTTCGATAAGTATCGATAATAGATAATCGAAAACGTCCGATGAAAGAATAAACAGGCGATATCGATTAAAGTTAAAACCTTTTAAACGTAATATCACGAGTGCATTTGAGAATTTTTATTACTGAACAAGCAGAAAACACCGACCTATGAAATCGACAGTAGGCACTTTGATATGATAGGGTCGCCTTTGAAATGAATGTGTCCGTGTATAGCTCAATGAAAATATTATACTTGATTATTGTTTTCATTTTATACTTTAATTAAACTCGATTATATACATTTAAATTTATAAAATCTACAGTTGATTCACTACGCTGTCAAGTAACCTATAATGTCTTGTGAGTTGAATCACTGTCGGAAGGCATGTGAAGCTCCCTCCAGTTACTGCTCGGTGAGTTTCCAGCTAGAGCAGGCAATTAATAGATTTGATTGAAAGTGCGCGATTTCACCAATTTTGAGGACAATAAAATAGTGGAAGGTTACACATTCGTTGTTACTTATATAATCCCAGGCAACGTTGAGTCTCCCTGCTAGTGTTTCATAACCCAGCACTCTAATATTATAAACGTACCATTCGTGAAGTATAACAACGAATTAAATTAGCTGGCATTGCTAATGTTGGCCCATAGATTCGTAAACTTTAAAACTCAGATTTTTTATCGACTTTTTAACTGACTTTTAATCGCATTTTATATACTTTTAACCTCCCATCACTTGATACAATTTATTGTCTATTTTACATTTCACTTTTCTACTTTTCATTTGCGCTACAATCTACTTACATTTAATCAAATCTATGAATCCCACCTGTAGATTCAACGAGTCAAATCGAAAGCGCTATTGATAACTATTGATTTGTATTTGTATTTTCCATTTTGATATTAAAGAAAATTTTTTTAAATTTTAAATTTTATTTTGAAATAAAAAATACAATTTTGATATAAAACAAAGCTTTCTGAGCATGCTAATTCAGATATTAAATGTTATACTTCCATTCATGAATTAAAATATAATTATAGAATTCCATTTTCAAAAAATAAGTTTTACAGAAAATCGAATAAAAAATATCATCAAACCAAGTATCTCCATTGTTTTTAATAATGGCTGATTGAATAAAAATGATGCTATATATATATATATATATATATATATATATATATATATTGATAGATAGATAGATAGATATTTACATATAATTTCTGTAGAAATATATTTTCTTATTATATATCAATACTTATATAAGAACCTCAGTATGATTACAGAGCACTATATAGAAAAAAAGACACAAGTTTATGATCCAAAATTCATGATGTTGCCTTTCTTATAATTTAGTCCTTTGAATCAGTCGATTTATACAATTCTTGACAGTTATTAATTTATGAATCTTCTACCAAAATGTTCTATTTAACAATTAGTAAAGTTATTAATTCTAAGTTATGTATACATACTATGAAAATAATATAAAAAACCATAAACTATTATATATATATATGTTTTATATACGAAAATAATCTAAGCTAATATATATATATATATATATATATATATATATATATATTAACATACAAACATATATATAATATTTTATGGTTTGCTGATATTATTTTCATAAGTATGTGTACATAACTAAGAATTAATAAATTTACTAATTATAAAATAGAATATTTTGGGAAGAAGATTCATAAATGAATTAAAATTGTTAGTACAAACAGTTGGGTTTAATGACTTTGTTTGATAAAATTCAATATGGCGTAATGGAAAATATAAAGGTAATTGCAGCGTCTATTCCAATTTTCGGATGTTCTCTATGTCAAATCACATTTCAATTCCTTTGACGGATTGATTGTTGCGATTTCTTCTGATGAGTAAAGGCAAAATGGATTCACTAATTGATATAATAATTAAGTGATTGATTTTGCGCTACGAAACAGATACTGTCAACAATTGTATAAATCGACTGATTTAAAGGAATAAATTAAAAATGGTAAACATCCTGAACTTCGGAATATAATTTTTTGTCATTTATTATTATATATAGATAGTTCCCTAAAAATAGTGGATACAAACATATCGATATCAAATATAAGCAACAAAACACCAACAACTATAATAAAATTAAAAACAGAAGAAAAAGAACTATAATTTGGTATACAATCAAATGTTAAAAACAAAACTTGGCAAGAAATATCTAGACCTTATTGAAAAACACATTCCCGCAACCAACCCCTTACACAAAATCTTCAATAAAAATACCTTGAAGTTATCTTACAGTTGTTGCGAAAATTTAGAGATGATAATTAAGGCACATAATAACAAAATACTAAATGAAAACAATGTAAACAACAACAAAATAAACAATAAAAAAGTAGACACCATGACAGAAATAAAACCAACACTAGTAGAAATAATAATAATAATAATAATAATAATAATAATAATAATAATAATAATAATAATAATAATAATAATAATAATAATAATAATAATAATAATAACAAACCAACCCCGGACAAGAACAACCATACCATAAATAAACATACTAATAACGAACAAGTTAAATGCAATTGTAGACACCGCACACTTTGCCCAGTCCAAAATAAATGTCTAACAAAAAGCGTAGTTTATCAAGCAACAATATTTGCGAAAGAAAACCCGAATAACCAGAAATATTACATAAGCATGACTTCCTTAGATTTCAAAACCCGATACTATGACCACAAAAGCACATTCAAAAATAAAAAAAAACACCGTATAAAAACAACACTAGCGAATAAATACTGGGAACTCAAAGAAAGCGGACATTCGCCGGTAGTCGAATGGAAAATAATGAGACAAGCTACCACATGCAGACATTTAGACGACCCATGTAAATTATGCCTCCATGAAAAATTTGCTATCCTGTACTTTAAAGAACCTCAAAATCTACTAAACTGTAGGCGGGGAATAGCAAACAACTGTGTTCACAAAATAACACTTACTCTAGGATAGCGATAAAAATAGCTTTAAAACTAACAATAACAATAGAAAACAAACAAATAAATAAATTAAATAAACATGAATATACATAAACGATCACACACATATATGTATATATATATATGTATATATGTATATATATGTGCATTATTGTGTACACATAGGTATATTTATATGTATAAAAAAAGGAGAACGGCCACCTAAAACCACTAACCTAGTTCTAAAACAGATCCTTTGTTTGATAAAATGCATGCCCATTGGCTGATAGGAAGGGGTGCGGTGGATACTAGAAAGCTTATTGGCCAACTAAAAATCCTCAACATATATAAAAACAAGAAGCAACGACAGAATTCGCGCATAAGCCTGACGAATCCTGTAGTTGCATGAAACGCAGAATATTCAGTGTAGCTTAATCGCCATATATATTTTATAAATTACTAACTAGCTCTACCTACGTATTGAGCACTTTTGAAGTAAATACTTAAAGTTTACGCATAAATCTATACTTTCGTATAAAAAATTTATGTGAATAAATCAAGTAGTTATATATATATATATATATATATATATATATATATATATATATATATATATATATAGTGGAAATGGTAATGATTAAAAAATTAAGAAAGTGGCCAATACTGTTGTAGAGCAAATATACGTTTTATTTTTTATTACCGTATCTTTCTGTTAAGTTACATTATTGTTTCAGCTACCCGGCTTTTTTTTTGGGGGGGGGTCGTCTGTAGTTTCCTCGGACTTTTACAGATATATATATATATATATATATATATATATATATATATATATATATATATATATATATATACTTCTATTAATTTCTTTTTGGTGTATTAATATTTATATTAAAATCCGTTTTTCTATTTATCATTAAGAAAATAAAACTTGTAAACGGGTTGTGCAATTGCATTCATCAGCTAATTTGCATATTATTTTAAACATTACTATTTATTAATTCCCTATTGTTTTTTCCCCGATTTTCTCTTCAATTTACTATTACGTGCAATTTTATTCATGCAGATATTTTACATGATTTATATTTGCTTAATATTTGGATAAAATGTTATCGTAAACACAAATCTCTTTTTATATATATTATGTATGCGTATGTATATTTGTTTAAATATATTAACTAACAAACTTCGCCATGGATTTTTAGTCTACAAACATGAAACTTTATATATAGGGTATTCGAACCGATGTAAAACGTTATGTTTGGGTTTAGCCGGGGAAAATCGATGCAAAAGCTGGAAAATTAAAAAAATTGAGTCTGCCAAGTGAAAGTTGAACGACGACATTACGAATATTCATGCGTAATATAATAGCTACTGAGTCATGTTTAAATTTTTAGCTTGGCAACAAATATGGCTTCATAGCTTAGGCATTTACGTCAAAAGAAAAAGTAAACAATAAGCTAATCGACAGGGTCTCGAATCTCGGCTGTGGCACACGCGTTATTCTTTTTAAACTTTTAAAATCATTACTAAAATTTGTATTAAAATATTAATAAATACAATATAATAAAATAATAATTACGAAATATGTATTAATCAAAATATCATATTTAAGCGCATTTTTGACCGGACAATTCCAGGCTACCTGCTAATATATATATATATATATATATATATATATATATATATATATATATATATATATATATATATATATACGAGAAGAGAGATCTAACGACTGTTGGGGATTGAATGACGATCAAGAAATTCTGTACCTCTCTATAAATTGCCCATTTTTAATAAAATCGATTGATTGCCTGCTCGACTTATGGACCAAAAGGAAGGTTTACATGCCTCTCCACAGTAAGAGTTCAGAATAGAATTGAGCCAAGATCGCTCTGTAAATATTCTGTCGCTTTTATAAAATTATCTGTAATGAATCGTCCTAATTAAAATTTGAAATGGAAAATTCAAGCATTATGGGGAATTGTGTTTTGAATGAAATCATTCAGTTCGAACTCGCCTCTTGTTTTATCAAAGAATCAACTTGTGATTTTATGTCATTATTTTTACGTAACGGAAAATGTATAAGTATTATGATTTAATTGTGCTCTATTAAAAAGCATTCCCTTCAAACGCGCCCCGGCGCAAGAAAACAAAAACAGAAAAAACAAAAAAACTACAGTTGATTTTATAGGCTTGTCTTTTATAGTTTGGGAGCGCTAAATGTTCTCAAATGCACTTGCGATGTTAGTTTGTATAAAATATAAAACTTTCATCAAAATCGGACTGACTTCTTTAATCGGAATTTACTGATTATCGATGTCCGATTCTTATAAAACGCATTTCGATACAAAGCCTTAATAAATTAAAATGCCAAGTTTAAGCACATTGTACAACTGAGCAACGCCCGGCACCCAGCTAGTAATTAATAAATCCGTACACTGCAAAATTCTTCTTTTCAGTGAAAAGAAATATGTTAGCAAATGTGTGAATATAGCTATTATAATTATATATATAAATTTGCTAACATATTACTCGGTGGTCATAAAAGGCAAAAAAAAAAAATAGTAAAATGTTTATAAAAGTGATTATATCTGTAAAATTGTATACATGAATATATGTTTATATATATATATATATCGCCAACCTGATAGGTCCTGAACTGTCATCTAGGCGTCAGGCTCCGTCCCATCGACGAGATGTTGCATTCCTCTGCATGTTCTACAAATACTTTAATGGTGAATGCTCTGACGAACTGCAAACACGTGTACCTCCTCGACGTAACTACCCCCGACAAACCCGACAAGCTACTAAGTCTCATCCCTTTGCAGTAGAGATCCCTAGGTGCAAGAAAGCCTTTTACTCCAATAGTTTCTTCCCCAGAACTGCGGGTCTTTGGAACTGCCTTCCGGGATTCTGCTTTCCCAACTGTACTGATATGCAGATGGTCAAGTGTAATGTGAACATCTTTCTACTCATCTCCCTTCATAAAGACCCTGCTAATTAAGTCCCTGATAGTAGCCCCCTGCTTCAAAGTGGCACTGTGCCTTATTTAGGGTGAAAATTGAATTAAATAATATATATATATATATATATATATATATATATATATATATATATATATATATATGGGGAGGGAGGGGTGTTCGTGTGAACGCGTCTTTGTGTGTTTATGCCTGGCCGTACGTGACTTTACTGTTTTAAAATACTTCCGTATGAACGAATGATCGGTGAAATATAATTATCAATATTTTAATTGTCACGAATTCTTTTTTCTCTTGTGCCTTTTAACTTTACGGTACGTCGCAAATGCGGAACCGATTCCTGTATTTGATTTTTTTTTTCCTTTTTATGTGTACTTCCGTTAGATTAGTAAACGAAATAAGTTAACAGATAATATATCTTTATTACTTGAACATCAAACTATAAAATATGTCAGATACTAGTACACACAATAAACTATGACAGCATAATGTCTTTTTAAAGCGTAACGATGATATTCGTCTCGAACATTCCAACAACCTTGCGGTTCAGGAACCAGCATTCCATTGGTTCTTTTTTGCCTTTCATTGTAACGTTTCCTCTATAATCCAAATTGAAACTGTCGTCATCGGACTTGGTTCTTTGCAGGCATCTGCAAAACAAAACGAAAAGAAATAAATATGGTTTAACTGTTAACATGTGACATAAAGATTTCCTAATACCAAATCAGTTTTTCTCTTCAACAGAAAATACATAAACAGGTCGCCCCACAAGTAAGGTTTCCAATTTTATCACTAAAAATTCAAATGTTCCAGATCTACGAGGATGAGAGTGGTAATAGGGGAACGAGCGACATTTATGCTTGTAATTGATTTTTCTACATAGTCACCACTAGTTCCTTTCTCAGTCTCTTTTGATTTCGTCGTAAAATCCAAGGTAACTTTTGTTACTCCCATCCCTGCCGCTACTCTGAAACCAATCTACTAACTGCGATGACATTTAATACATCGGCCCTGTAAACATTCAACAGAGAATGTTGATTGATTCAATTTTTTCCCCGTAGAGGAATTCAACAGCACATCGCTTCTTCTAATAATGCTAATAAAACGGTAGCTTTCTTAGAGCTGATCACCTACAATACCTGCAAGCGAAAGATGAACTTTTCAGCTCTTGTACTCCACCCATTGTTTATTTCATCTAAATTATTATTTTAATTTTTAATGTACTCAAAGTAAAAATGTAATCCAATTACCTCTCATTTATATAAGGGATAGCATTTAAAATCTCTGCGAAAGTGACACACATGAGGAAAAACCGCCTGGTTGACTCACGAAGACTGGATAATTAATTTATTTTTTAATTAAATTATCCGGGTCAACGCCGATCAAGGATATAGTGATTTTGTACCTACCTGTATTGTATACGTCTTTACTTTGAGCAGAATATAAAATCACGGGTGCACACAGACAACTGTTCCTTTTATATTAAACTAGCAGAGCTACTGGCGTCGTACGGGGCAATGCAAAACTAAATAAATATTAAATAGTGTAAAGTTACTTAGCTTCCCTGGTAGGAAAATACCTGCTTTTTATGTGAGGATTAATAAAATAGATAAATGATGAAGGCGCTACTGAAAGCACTAAATACAATTGAAGATATCACTAGAGCACAAATAAAAGTAATTTTTTTCCAAAGCTTTCCTTAGAGAATCATGACAATAGTTAAGATAAGGAATATTAAATCCGTAGTTTTCTTTCAATTAAAAAACAAGGCCGATAGCCATTAGTCGCGTGCTCTCGTGTAATGAATGAATGCGTGAATGTAGGATTGACATGCAATTCTAAAAGATAAATCACAATGACCGAAAAATGGGCTGAAATGACTTAAATAAAAAGTAAATGACTTAGAATTACTTTAATTAATTAAGGATGGATTGAATGCTTAAGTAATAACTGGAATCCTTCAAAAACAAGTTGAATGATCTGGAGAATGACTTGAATGGCTTTGAGACTAACTGGTTGTAAAATGGGTTATCATTTTACATTAAATTAATACATAAAAGTGATCCCCCACTTTATATCACAATAAGTACAGCAGGTAGTAAGATCAGATACTACACTTTGATATTGGCAAAAAGGCCAGGAAAAGCGTATTTATTTGCTCCCCTACCGAGCAAATTAGGCAAAATGCCGATTTTTAATGTGAGAAGTGAAGGGGAAATGAGGGCCAGCTCCTCGGGGAGTAGGGGAGTAGGATAGTGACAATTGGCATGAAGGCTTGCCCTTATATTGATCAAGGTCTTATATGTGGGGTTGCCCCCACATATGGTCTTTGCTTGCAGTATCTGGCAGAACAGATATTACACTTTGATCTTAACCAAAAAATCCATGCACAAAAATGTTACGGACAGACCGACAGACTGGCCGACAGTCAGACTGACCGACGGAGTGACTTATAGAGTCGCTTGCACGTGACTAAAAATGCTGACTTATTCCTTAAGCTTTATTAATCTAATTTATAAAATTCGCCGTCTGTATGTCTGTCTGTCTCCATATTTTCAAACTTTATCTCCTCCGAAACGAAAATTTGCTGAGAGGCCCTAGGGGTCTCAAATGATTGGGTTTTATGGGATGTTTTTTATGAGTGTTTAGACGGTTAAAATAGTTTTAAAGCGATCGAAAATTGATCAAAAAAACCTTATATATTTTGTATATTCATCTTAGATTAGTTTAAATCAGTCCATATGCGTGTTACGTTTGTACAATGTTCACATCACCAGCTTTGAATGCTACAGTTTGGCGTCTGGTTTTAATTCTAGCTGATAGCAACCAAATAATTTTTTGCACCCCCGACAAACAGAGGGAGGACCTGTAAATTCCCCCTTGTCCGTTCGTCCGTTCGTCTATCCGCACTTTTCTCAATAATGTTTTGAAATTTAGCACAAAAAATTACACATGATATGAATAAAAAAAGTAGCAGAACGGTTTTTCCGGAAAAACTCCGGTTGCCTTCCTACGGGTGCGTTTCTGGTTAAAATGGATAAAATTTACACTTTTGTGCTTATTAAAAAAATACTGGTGCCTTGGATTTTTATAAAACTTTCTAAAAAGTTGTAATTAACTGATTTCTATATAATAT
Source organism: Euprymna scolopes (assembly GCF_053919585.1). Lineage (NCBI taxonomy): Eukaryota > Metazoa > Mollusca > Cephalopoda > Sepiida > Sepiolidae > Euprymna > Euprymna scolopes. The sequence continues at coordinate 131,252,366 of NC_136487.1, read as the reverse complement.
GTTTGTCTATACTTCGCTATAACTCTTAGGGGTGGCCCAGGGCCTTTTTAGGGCTGATAAAAACACTCCACTTTTGGGAATATTTTACTATATTTATCCAAAATTTTCTGTGTATATCTATTTAGCAGTTTTGCATGGTGCTGAACTCAAATTTAAATATGTTAAAGCCTTGGGGACTTTTGGATTTAAGTGGGAAGCAAATGATGGGCTCAGTCATTTCTTTTTTGCATGGTGTAGAACTCAAATTTACATATGTTAAGGCATAAAACTGCACCGTTTGTTCATTTTCACCATTTTTTACTCACGGGGGGGGGCATTCATGCTTCACTTAATGGTGATCATTATTTTCAATGTAATTTTGCCAGCGATGAACGATGGCTGTGCATGTGCCTCTAACCGTGCTTTGTTATACGAGGGTGTCGATAAATAAAGCCTTCTAATTTTTAAATTCAATATATAGATTAGCTATGAAGAAGGGAGTCGTACCGTTAAAACGAGCGACATTATGTGCTCCAGGATTTATTTTTCTCCATAGTCACTATTATTCTAAATGCGCTTTTCAATAGAATTAAATGACGCATCTCTGTGTCTGACACCGTTCATGAGAGGAGTTTATTGCTTGGAGTTTCACACCGTCAATATCTGCAACAGAGAGATGACATTTTCAGGTTATAAATAAAGATCCTCAGTCATCAAACAATGCAATATGCAATCCGCTCTGATCCTTTGAGGTTGAATTAAAAATTGAAGGCGTTAAGTTTGAAACGACCCTCTTGAATGCAAATAGTATATAGTTGAATTTTCGAACCTAAGATGGCATATAGTAAGCTTGCTTCAGAACTTTTTTTAATTCTATAAATAAATAAGATTTATAGAAATATTTATTAATAGATGTTTATGCCACTGGTAATTCTTTCTCAACATCGGGATATAGCGATTGAATGTTTGAATGACTTTCACCTTCTATTTGCATTTACCTGAGACTTAAATAAACTACATAAAATCTACACCGCAAATTACTCCACAAGGCAGATTAATAAATTATTATAATAAATTAATAATAATAAAAACATAAAGAAATACAAATACACACGCAGAACTTTATATAATTAAAAACTAGAAATAATTCCCCGTGCTTCACTTGCTGTTATATTTTACTTACAACCTATTTTCACTAAAAGACGTTGATGCTATTCTATTCTATCTTTATTTCCATAGTAAATGCATTACTGTGTTTCAGCCCCTGCCTTTTTATAGTACTCATAGCAAGAACTTGTTTTCATAGAACCACTGTCACAAAGTCATATTTCCTCCGTGCACTTTAAATAAAAATGTTCTTATCATGAACTTTTTCAAAACCTCCTAATCTTAAACACACATATAATTATAATACTGCGGCCGTGCAGAATACTGCGTGGTCATTTGTAAACCTTGAGTTAACAAGTACTTGTTGAAACGTTTTTTTAAATGTCAAATGATGTCTATTCCATCCATCTTTTTCAACAATTTCATGATTTTGTTTTTCTTCCTGCTGACAATCTCATTAAAATTATCTTTCAGTAGCTTCTAGACTATTTAAGATGCTACTTATGAGTATAAAAATGGCCAAGGCGTCCGTGTGCTCTCGTATTTGTCTTTCTTTTGACATAATGTTCATAATCAACAGGAAGGTAGGAAACCATTAAATTGCAAGCAAGTAAAATTCTGTCTTTATAAACTATTCAATACATTCTTGAGAATATGTTGGAGTGCTTAGTCGTAAAAGTGAGACATGTATTCAGTGTGATTGATGAATTTAAGGTTAAATATGTTATAACGTAAACATTTGTTTTCTCATCTAACATTCATATGTAGTAATCTTGTCGAAACCAAGAAACTGTCGTTGATCACATGAGTGGATGTATCGATGCAGTTCAGTTCTAGATGCGAAGCAGCGACGTTGTGATTAGATTTAACTACAAGTAACACCACATATTTATTATATTTATCAGGTAAATATGTGTGTATATATATATATATATATATATATATATATAGTCATCCACATACAGTACTGTTTCGCTGTTTCACAGCTCATCAGTGCGGATATATATATATATATATATATATATATATATATATATATATGCACGTAGGTCGATCCGAGAGCAATGCTTCATATATATATATATATATATATATATATATATATATATATATATATATATATATATATATATATACTATTATTGCCCGGGTGTTGCCCGGGTGTTGCCCGGGTGTTTGGAAGTCTGTGCTGAACAAAAATAAAAAGTGGTAGTAGGAAGGCAGGCTCGAACTCGTACCGCGAAGGAGTAAAATACGGGGGAAAACTAACGTATTTCCTGGTACGACCACCGCCAAACCGGAAGTGACGGAGGTTTAAATAAAGTCTAGAGATCGAAACGAGGGGATGACTTTCGAAAATATCGGTTAAAAAAGCGATCCCTTCCCTGTAGAAAAGTGTCCAGGTGAGGGTGAAGAAATTAATACTTTTAGTCAATTTTACGATATTTGTCGTCTGAAGGGAGGAGCTTCAAAACGATAGTGATGTTATGATAACCCGTCACATCTGTCGAAAGTTTAAGGCATACATGCAAACATACATACATACATACATTTATATATTTGTAGCTCAAATTTTCGACCCAAACCGATTAAAAAAACTTGCCCTATCTCTGAATACCCTTTATGTAAAATTTCAAATGTTTAGACCAGAAATTGTATGAGTAATTTGGTAGTAACCACAGAGATCAATTTTTTAAAAATTTGACACCTATTATAACTGCTAAACATTTATTGTTTTGGGCTTAAATCATACCATTGAGTTAGATCCATGTCCAAGGAAACTATATCTAAAATTTCAATTGTTTATACCCAAAATTGGCGGAGGAGTTTGGTGGAGTTCTCAAAAGCCAAATCGATGAACTTTTGTCTCTTAACAGCCAAATGTCAGGCTAACAACGGATTACAAAGATTTTCCCAAATCTCCATAACCTGTATATCAAATTTCGAGTCTGTAGACTAGAAATTGACAGAGATATAGTGTCGGGAATTGTACACAGACAGACACACACAGACAGTCACTTTTATAGATATACTAGCATTTCAGCCCGGCGTTGCCCGGGTCTTTGGAGGTGCATGCTGAGCAAAAAAAATATAACAAAAAAACAAAACAAAAACGGTCACTTTTTAAAATTTGACCCCTATTATGACCTCTTAAAATTTAGTGTTTTGGGCTCTGATCAAGTTATTAAGTTAGATCCATGTCAACGAAACCTATATCGAAAATTTCAAGTGTTTAGACTCCAAATTGTGGGAGGAGTTTGGTAGAGTTCTCAAAGTTCAAATCGTAAAATATTGACCCCTTAAAAGCGAATTTTTTGGCAGAAAACCCATCACATAGAGTTTCCCAAATTTCAGTACCCTGAATATCAAATTTCGACTCTGTAGACTTAAAATTGACAGAGTTAATGCGTAGGGAGATGTACGCAGACAGACAAACAGACACACAGACACACACAGACACGTTCACTTTTATAGATATATAGACTAGCATGGGTGCCCGGCGTTGCCCGGGTGTTTGGATGTGTATGCTGAGAAAAAATGTCAATTTTTTAAACTTTGACCCATATTATGACTCGTTAAAATTCATTGTTTTGGACTCGAATTGAGTTATTATGTTAGATCCATGTCCAAGGAACGTATATCTATAATTTCAAGTGTTTAGACCCAAAATTGTCGGAGGAGTTTGGTAGAGTTCTCAAAAGTCAAATCGTTGAATTTTGATTCCTTAACAGCCAAATTTCTGGCCGAAAATGGACCATGTTGATTTTCCCAAATCCCAGTACCCTGTATATCAAATTTACAGTCTGTAGACTGAAAATTAACATAGTTATTGCGAAGGAAAATGTACATAGACACATAAAAAGACACACAGACACACAGACACGTTCACTTTTATATATATTCTAGCGAGGGGCACCCGGCGTTGCCCGGATGTTTGTAGGGGTGTGTGGTGTAAAATAAAAAAGAAGCAAGGGGGTAGGATCGAAGCCGAACCCCTGAGGCAAAGTTTGAAAATAAAATCGGCCAGCCAGAAGTGAAAGATGCTTGAAAGTCGTCGAACGTTACGACGACGACGACGATGACGATGTAAGCATTATTATAAGCGAAGTAAGAAAAGAAAACAACGTTTAAAATAAGCGGTGGGGGTAAAACACAAAAAAAATAACGTAAGGCAAACGAACGATTCGAACAGAAAAATAAACGACCGTTACGTGAAAAAAGGCTTAAATAATACAGGGTTCAATATTTAAATTTAAAAAAATCGGGGGGAAAAAACATCTCACACCACGATTCGAACCCAAAACGTTTAGATAGTGAACTAAGGCCTTAACTACCAGAGCTAAAGCGACGTCTTTAAAGTTTGTTTGGTTTATCAACTATTTAAAGTAAATCAGGTCACGACGTCATGACGTCATCTAACGCATGCGTTGTTTACCCTCCTCCCTGTCGATTTCGGGATGAAAAAGTTAACGTCTCTCTCTCTGTTTGCGTCTCTCTCACACACTCTCTCTCTCTCTTTCTCTCTCTCTCTCTCTCTCTGTTTGCGTCTCTCTCTCACTCACTTCGTCTTCCTTACTCTAAAGACTGGAAGATGGCGTCTGGTCGTTTTTATTTTTAAAAACTTCGTTCGTTAATATTTTTTGTAAGCGTATTTTTTTTTTTACTTCACATGTTTCGCTTGTTATTTTTCGTTTAACTATCGTATATACCTATTTGGAATGTAGTAATAACTTTGGTAACGTTGCCATGGCGTAGAAGTTCATAGTTTAGCTTTAATTATTTTTTTTTTACCGATAACAACATTTTTAAATTGTAAATTCAGACCGCCATTAGAGGTTGTGACGTCAAGATCACGTGACATGACTCAGCGGGTTTTAAATACAAGTTGACCCAAAATAAACGGCCGCGTGTATACTTTATGTAGAAGAGTTGGCGGCAATATTTTGGGGGGCAGTTATAAATTGATTTAAAATATGTAATGTTTAACATTAAAATGTCACTTTTTTTTGGCCCCACCCCTGCAGAAAATCGATCAGTTGACGCACTTTTGATGGTCAGTTTGGGCCAATTTTTCGATATTTGTCGTCCGGAAGGTGGGGCCTTGATAGGAGACCAAGTTTGTGAATTTTTGTTGTGTATGTCGAAAGTTTCTAGCAGACACACAAACATACATACGTACACGCAAGCATACACACATTTTCGCTTTTATATATATATATATATATATATATATATATATATATGTGTGTGTGTGTGTGTGTGTATATATATATATAAATATACATATATATACACGCATATACTTTACTTTCGTATAAGCCATACCACCTGAGTAGGTATTCAGTTACTGGTAACTAGCTTACCGAAACATGCTCATGCATGTACAGCAACATATTACTGTTTTCTGTTTACTTGTATACAGATTAAAGGGGGCAGGATTGGTCAAGATTTTTGAAGCAGCGTGGTTTTTTTGACATGTCATTAAAATTGCTGAATGAATTGTCGGGAAAGCAAGGAGCGGGAAGAGGCTTCCAAAGGTCTGAAAGAAGATGCTACTAGTAAAATGTATTTTTTGACATTTAAAATATTCTAAAAAATTATTTCAAAGCAAGTCGACTAAATCAGGAGGGATTTTTTTTTACATAGGCATCACCACATTATCAAGGCCAAGAGACCACTCAAGGATGAGGGTTAAAGAGTGTACAGTAGAAATTGGACAATATAGTAATCATTAGTAATGAAAATTTGGTAAATTTGATAACTTATATGGAACGGCTCATCAAGAACTTATTTACGTTAGACTTGAAGACAACCATATTGTAGTCAGCCGGAAAGCAGGAAAACGGAAGACAATTCCACAGGCGAACAGTTCTAAGAAAGAAACTTTGTTCATGGAATCTACGTTTAGGTTTAGGCACAGATAAAGAGTGGGGGGAATTATTGATAGTGTTTACAGCTTCACGAGTGTTTCTTGTGAAAGTTTGGCGAGGGGGGACCATAGATTGAAGCTCAGTCGAACACTTTCCATGAAAATAACGATACATGAGAGACAAACTCGCAACATCTCTTCTGTGAGATAGAGGTTGCAAGGAGGAGAAAAGGACATCTCCTACAAGGCTACGAATCTATTTTGAACTCTATCAAGGCAGGACAAGTCCTTTCTAGCAGCTGCTGGCCAGATGTGGCAACAGTATTCCATCCTTGGACGTACCTGCCTCTTATATAGATAGAGAATAGCATCAGCAGTAGGATATCTACCGGATCGATAAAAGGTCCCACCATTTTTCCAGCGGCCTTGGCAACAGATTTGATGTATGTGTTCCATTTAAGATCAGGAATAATGGTCAAGCCAAGAAGCTTGTCAAAACTAGAGGCCTCTTGAAGACGAGAGCCATTCATTTCAATTGATGTCAGATGTGGATCAGAATGTTGATGATGTAAAGAGAGAAGCTTGGTTTAGATGCATTAAAAGTAACCAGCCACTCCTTACCCCATTGTACTACATGCTCAAGATCAGAGGAGAGAGAACCGGAGAGAAATTGGTCGTTTACTGTGTTAGATGTGCTACCATAAATGGCAGTGTCGTCAGCATAAATGTCTACAAATGATGTAAGGATGTGATTTGGAAGATCATTAATGTAGATCAGGAAAAGAGTTGGCCCCAGGATGGACACCTGAGGGACACCGGCATTAATACCGTGAGCTTCTGATTTTTGCCCCTCAACTACTACTCTTGTGAACCTATCAGAAAGAAATGATTTAATAATTGAGAACACATTTCCAGCAATACCATAGCTAGAGATCTTATGAAGTAAAACTTTATGCCATACCCTATCAAAGGCATTGGATATGTCAAGAGCAATTGCCCTAGAAAGGTTGCCTCCATCCAGAGATTTGCTAATCCTATGAGATATAACTGTAAGCACATCTGTTGTAGATCTAGCAGAACCGAAACCATATTGAGTGTCACTAAGAAGGTTATTTTTGTTGAGATGGTTGATTACTTCTGTATTTAACACAGATTCCAGCAACTTACTCATGACGCACAGGAGACTTATTGACCTGTACTGAGAGGGGGATGAGCGATCACCTGAATTCTTAAATACAGGGCATACTGATGACATTTTCCAGGGAGATAGGAAACTATTCTCCTTAAGACAAGGGATAGATTTGTTTAGTGGAAATGAGTGCAGTACAATTATGTAGTGGAATTTGTATTTATTTTCCGATTCCGGGGCTGCTTATCTAGCCTTACAGACTGCTATTTTTGTTAATCTATATTTTAGTTTTTTGTTTTTTTTTCAATATGTGTCATTTACTACTACTGTGCACGATCTGAATTATTTTTATATTTTCCGCAGGTTAAATCCTGTTACTTATTGTGACCACAATTTCTTTTGATTACTCAATAAACGCTTACAAATATATCACGCAAGTCGGTTTTAAAGTAAATCCCACTGTCTATGTAAACACGTGTTTGTTATTTATTTAACCTATTGTACTTTCTGGCGAGTATTTCATTTAATTGTCTATCGCAGACTCATTATCGATACTGCACAGCCATTAATTTTTTACGGGGGGGTGTAAAATTTGTACATTAGTTCCATCGCCACTATGTTTTTTTTTTTTATAGTGACGTCTTCATACGTTTTCGACTATGCTGATTCAGAACATCTCATTTAAATTTGGCAAAGACAAATAGTTTTCGGGATTTAAATACCTGCATTATGCACTGTGTTTCACTGGTTGCCATGTTACTACGCACGCGCGATAAACAAATCAATCTCTCCGACCGACACTGCCATCCCCCATTTTATTTTAATAATTTGGGGTGGGTATACTGAGAACGAATATCGAGGCTACATTTGAGGGAAATATTTGTACAACCTCCCTCAATCAATACACACACACACACACACACACATATATATATATATACATATATATATTTATGTATATATATATATATATATTATATATATATATGTTGTTTATTCCGAAATCCGTTCTGAATATTGTGAGGTTGGTATGTCTATTCCGAAAGTCGTTCTTACTATGAGGAGGTTGTTGGCTGGCCACCAACAACAACCGTACTTTATTTTTACGATGCTTCCACCGGGCAACGCCGGTTAACTGGTTCTGCTGATATATATATATATATATATATATATATATATATATATATATATATATATATATATATATATATACATACATACATATATATATATATATATATATATATATATATATATATATATATGCGTGTAATATTGGTTAAGCACTTTTAAAGAAGAAACAACGGTTTTCACTCATGTTCAACGTTATACATTTTTCCAAATAAACACCGTCTGCATTTTGAAAGTTAGATTTCAATACGATCTGAACTAATTAATGGAAACTTGATTCATAAATTTCTTATTGCAAGTGACTAATGCAGTTCGTTACGATGTAAAGATGACTAAGCAGGAATTAACACACACATCACCTAATAGGAATATCTACAATTCCTAAGTTACTTTCTTATTCAAAGTTTACGTACATTTAATAATTTCAGCATTTCTTTATAAACATAGACAAACGTATTATACACATGGGTTGTTAATCTAATTATTCTCTATCTTATTTACGTCTCGCTTCGTACTTACAAAATAAAAGACAGAAGCATAGTATTCTTAGAGAATTAAAAGCAACATAAATTTTCCCTTACAAAAGATAACATATAGTTTTGAAAAGAATTTGACGTAATGAATTTCGGGCAACGTTTCACAGAGATCATATATATCTATATATACGAGCGAACTGTTAATAAAACATGTTAAAAAACACTTTGAAATTAGTTAAAACATATTTAATCTGAAAAGGAAACACTAGATAAGTGGATACAGCCCGCTTTGGAGATGCTGTCCTAGTGTTCGGAAGTTTTCATACATTGATAAATATTATGGCTGCCATAGGGACGTTGTTGGATTGGAAACAATTTACGATGAAAATGCTGTGCAACACGTCTAGACTAGAAAGGTAGTTCCTGAGCATCTGCTAATTGATCAGTGTCTTACACAACAAGTTACAGACAAAGTGCACTGCGATCATCTGGGTTTTTTTTTCAGGCAAGAACTTGGACAGTTGTATACTGGGACATTTACGGGGACAGTGACATGAGTTCGGACATCACTTTTAACTGCGTTAATGTAATTATCCACTTTTTTGTCTATCAAAAGAAATGTATTATCCGCTCACTTTACTATCAGTAAATTATGGTAGAATAACCAACAGATGGTAGGAATTGCAAAAGAGTTTATCGAGACCGACTGCACAAAATCCTAGTTGATGCACCTTCTTCCTTAGCTGAATGTTTGCCAATTTTTACGGCCGATAGACATTGAACTGTGTGAAGTTCGACTACTTTTACCTTCAATCCATATCTATTCTGGAACATGATATGCATATGTTCCGTAGATTTATGAATGGTATGCATATTGTAAGCTGTACTGTTTATTACTGGTCAGGCCTGAGTTGCGACTTAGACATCAGGCAACCGCTTATTCGCTCCTTAAAAACTGCAAGAGGACTAAGGAAGCTGGAATGTTCAGACATCAAAGCGCCATATAGACTCTGTCTGTGACAGTGTCTTCTTCCCACAGTGATGCAATGCAGGTTTTAACTCGCCAGGTCTTTTCCAATAGTAAACAACACAAGAAGACATGAACGTTAAGGATTGCAAGAGATCGTTAAACATGAAAAAAGTGCAGATAAACTCAAGACGTTTTCATCGTTCTCTGATAGAAAGGGTCTTTTCGCAATATTATCACTGGTGTCAAGGCAAATAAAGATGTGAATATCCGTGACGTGTTTCTACCATTGGTAAATAAGTACTGGCAACAACTGGGGGTCAAACACAAATTTCCATTTCGTAAAAAGTATATAAAAGTCAAGACATCGGAATCTAGAGTAGTAGTTGACGTCCTCTAGGAAAAAAGCAATAGAAACCGCTATTTTGCTCCAAAAGATCCAACTAAACACAACTAATAACTGCTATAAAAGAACAGAGTTCATATGACGCAATACTCATTGATGTACCAGAACTGGAACATAGCATTCTAAACGAAAGTTATCTTCTCCGGCGAATGAAGTTTCCAATCGTGTACGACTAAGCATCTGTCATGATAATACACTATGGCAAAGCTATAGTAGTATTTGATGGTTACGTTTGAGGGCCAATCACTAAGATCATTAACCACTAGAACCCTGAAAATTCGAACAAGTAACAAAGTGAACATTGCTGCAGTAATAACATTTTTCGGAAAAAGAAGGGTTTCTTTCGAATGTTGTAGCAAACATCGATCTCATTTTACAAGGCAGTGAAAGAAGAGGATGCCTCGTAATACAATCAAACGAGGAATGCTGTGATGGAGATTGTAAGGGAATCAGTGTTAATGTTATCCAACAAAATTACTAGTGTTATTGGCGAAGATGCATATATATTGGTATTGTTACTTCATCATGTGTCAACCAGCGATGACAACACACTTAACTTTAACTCAAATAAAGAGAGTCCTGCAACCGTATACTTCATTAAGTCTATGAATAAGTTGCTTGGATATGGTATCTGAAGCAGTCTTCTGTTCCTGCATGTACTCACAAGATGCGATACCATTTCCGCGGCGGTTTGAATCGGAAAAAAACCCTGCTCTATATAAGATTTTGAAAGAAAACTCTGTGTTAAAGGGCTTGGGTAAGATGTAATCATCACCAAAAAAAAACATAACTGACATTGAAGACGCTGGATGTAAAGTGATGGTGGCATGTTCGGTGCCAAATTTTGAGACAATCTCTTTATAGTGAGATATTTTAGTCTCTGCCAAAAAGTTGATTCTGGCAAAAGCTTATTACCTTTGAACAACTGCCAGCGAACTCCTCTTCAACGAAGTAGCATGCTCCTCGGAATTACCTTCAGGTGATGCTTTGAATGGACAGGAGTAAGGCCATGGACACTCCTGGATGGGAATGGAAATTGCAGAACAACAGTCTAGTTTCAGTGATGATGTATACTTCACCTGCGCTAGGGACATTTTTAAAAATCATTCACCGTAACTGTTCTGGTGGTTGTACCTATTTACAATGCCTCCCCACGGGACAGAGTTAGACACCAGGGTCGTTTTTTAACGTGGAGAAAAGGTACAGAAATAAAAATTTTCTCAGTCGTGAAGGATTTATCCCCACTGAAAGAGAACGAGTAATGGAAGTGCCGCATCTGAAGAACAGATACTACACTTTGATCTTGGCCAGGTAATTATTTGCTCCCCCACCGAGCAAATAAGGCGCAAGGCCGATTTTTAATGTGAGGAGTGAAGGGGAAATGGGGGCCAACTTCCCGGGTAGTAGGGGAGCTGGATAGTGGCAATTGGTATGAAAGGTTGCCCCTACATTGAACAAGGTCTTATCTGTGGGGTCGCCCCCACATAGGGTCTTTGCTTGCAGTATCTACCGGAAAGATACTACACTTTGATCTTGGCCCGAAGGCCAAGTTCTGGTGGTTGTGGCATTCATCGGTGCATTTGTATAAGACACGGGCTTATCTCCTCACAGATGAAACATGACATAAAGGGAATTGTGACACTAAGACAATAATCTTTAGAAATTGACTGCTTATTTATAGTGCGATTTCTGTAATCGTTTTCTAACGTCATAGTAAGAATTTTTGTGACAGAATGACTTTGGGAAACGTTTAGAACGATTTTCCCGAAATATAATAGCAATAAAAAATGATAAAACTCTATTTTAGAAGTTGTTTAGGGTCAAACTGTATTTTGACTTGTTTAAATCTGTTTTGATTCTTTCAAACTTCAGATTGGCGGTCTTCACTTTTGCAAGGAACTGTATGATATAATCGCCATGTGTCCGTAATTAAAAATACCATTATTCAAAAGAAAGATCAAATAAAAAAACAGAAATAATGCACAAAAACATATATTTTATTTAATCATATATATATATATATATATATATATATATATATATATAACTACTTCATTTATTCACATAAATTTAATATACGAAAGTATAGATTTATGCGTAAACTTTAAGTATTTACTTCAAAAGTGCTCAATACGTAGGTAGAGCTAGTTAGTAATTTATAAAATATATATGGCGATTAAGCTACACTGAATATTCTGCGTTTCATCCAACTATAGGATTCGCTTAATCGCCATATATATTTTATAAATTACTATATATATATATATATATATATATATATATATATATATATATATATATATATATATATATATTGTGTGTGTGTGTGTCTGTGTGATAAACAGGGTTGTGAAAAGAGAATATTCTTTTCATTGTTTTGACTGTTGAGTATATATATTTTAAAATCTTATATGTTTTTTTTATATAGACTGATATGGTTCTCGGTTGATTAACTGTGCCTTACTGTGTCGAATATATACTCAAGAGTCAAAAGAATAATAAGAATATGCTGTTGTCACGGCCTTAATGATAACTAGAAATTGTTAAAGTTGGAAGCAACCACGCCATTTTGTTGCAAGACAAAAACGTATTTTCCTTGCTCTTACTCATTAGTAATATAATTCTGACAATATATAGATAGATAGAGAGAGAAGGGGAGATAGATAGATAGATAGATAGGTAGATAGGTATATAGATAGATAGATAGATAGATAAATAGATAGATAAGTATATAGCTAGCTAGATAGCTAGCTTGCTAGATAGATAGATAAATGCAATAGATGTTTCTATTGATCCGTGCCTTTAAGTATGCTGGTGTATGTATTCGGTTGCCTTTTATATTTATGCTTCGCTGTCTCATCGGAACTGATGAAATTACTAAGCCTTAAGGCTGGCTATTTTCAATATGTATAACATTGTGTAAATCGCTCTACCATTTAAGTTAATGCCCAACATAATAATCAGATTTAATACATCGTTGCCTTCAGATTCTATCTCGTTTGGAACAGGTCACATTCACCTTAAGGCAAATAGGATGTAGATTTTACTTAAGTATGTATAAATGCTGAACCTGTTGCTGAAATTCATATCAGCAATTACATTTAAACACACGCTTAGATTCAATGTGAAAATTAGGATGAACAGCTATGACGTCATCGAAAATGTTCATATGCGAGTTGCTTTCAATACTTTTCCAGACGTTTGTGTCTAGCAATTTAAAATTGGTATAAACTCGTAAAAATTTAGTATGTTACGGCAATATAACTTATACAATGACTGACCAATGTTTATGATTTCAAGTTTAAATAAACAGCTACAACAGTAATTGAAATGCGCCCTAATAAAGTCGGATTGTTATAGATTGTGAGGGCACTTTATACGAACGACATGCAATAACATTCTGTTTTAAACTTGAGAAATGCTGTGGACACGTACGGAATGCTTTAGACTGTTTTGGACCATCTTGCATGAATGGAGCATCAGTTTCTGAGTGGAATAAGAGAGTCAAAGAAGGCATTGAGTCTTTGAGTGATGGTGAGAGGCGTGAGAGGTGTAAGGATGTCAGAACACTAGAGTTGATTGGTCAAATGTAGAATTTCATGGATTAGAACCGTTGTGTGTTTATAGAGAAAAAAATTGCAAAACTTATTAAAAAAAAATTAACCTGACCCACCGACCAAAACAAAAGGATCAAACTAATAATATATTATACTAGATATAAAACTAATAATATATTATACTAGATATAAAACTAATAATATATTATACTAGATATAAAACCTCAGCTTTTATAACTAAAAACAATAACAATACTAACACCAAACTAATGTAGTTTATGAATCTGTTTGCCCCTTTGAAGATTGTTTCCGGACCCACTCTAAAAACTCATACAACCCACATAGGCCACACAACAAAAACCGTCTCCGACTACTAACCTACCATTTAGCTGACAATAGTTCCATAAAACAACACCTAATACCACACGTTAAAACGCTACAGTCGTCCGAGATTATAAATATTCTTACAATAAAAAACTAAAATTCGATAACTTAACAGCTGCACACGACGACTAAAATTACTAGAAGCCATAGTTTTTGGATAAATATATCCAAAAACTAGCGTCCTTGTTACACTGGGTCTGACTTAACACCGGGGCAAATATACTAACAAAATTTAATAACTAACAAGAAACTAAATAAATAAACAATCATATAGAAAACATTGAAATTAAAATAATTTAAATAAAAATAATTCTCCACCAACCCTCCTGCACCCAAATTAGTAGGCAAATTGAAAAAACTATATATAAATAAGCCAAAACTCAAACGAGAAGAAAAAGAAAACAAATATCGCTCCTGATGATAATCGGATGCACCGATAGAAAACACTTGAGAAAATAAGTTTACATTTTGATATTATTTGCGAGAAATTAAGACGTAGAAGATTTGTGCGAAGTTTGTCCAAGAGTGTTCAGAGAAAATAAGGAGAAAAGTTGATCAAGTTGGGCTTCAATACAGTTCCTCAACCTCCCTACATATCAACCTTACTCCGTGTGAATTTGGGTTGTTCCCTGAGCCCAAAGAGAACCGTAATCTGAACAAAATTTATATTCGTTATAGTGTGTTATTTCGGGTTTGATACAACTATTTTGTAACCGGTTCTAATAGTATTGTAGTATTCTTTCTATATCACTCTCGTTACTTCTGAATTGACTGTATAACTGCTTCATGCGTTCACAATAGCAATAATATTATGCTTTAATTTGAAAATGGTGTCAATAACCTGTATTGAATTTGGCACCCAATACCAATCAAACAAACTATTATCTCCGAACGAATTGCGCAGAGAATTGTTGTTTATGTTGAATTCTGAAAGCGTACTTGAACGGGTATATTGTTTTTTCAATTTATTTAGCTCGTATCAATTACAAAACTTATTCTTAACATTATTAGTAGTAGATGTAATAATAGTAATAGTAGCAATAGTAGTGAGTTATGATGAGCGTGATGGCTTTAGTGGGCGAGCGAAGTCTCAGGGATTACATATGGAAGTGAGCAATAGACAGCACGATACCAGGATAGGGATGCTTATCTAGCCAAAATTCATGCCGGAAAAGTGAGAGAAGAGACGGAAAACCTAAAAAGAAATCCAAATAAAGAGCTTTTATGTCTTTATAAATAACTATTATTTGAGAGACAGGTCTGAAAAATGAGAAAATCTGTTATCATCAGAATAGCTTCGCAGAAACTTCTATTTTTACAAACTATCTGAAGAGGACGCTTTTAAAAACACAAGACTGTCCAGAACGGGTGAAAATTATTTTAAAAGAAAGTAGGGTGTTTTAGCTTCGTAAATACATAGTGAGAAAGAGTCAACAAGCGTCTTCCCTAAGTTTATGCGTGGTACTACCGAACCTGTTGAACCTGTGCCTTCGCATTTTCTGTTATTCAGTATTTGTATTTTGAAACGATTTATTGAAATAAATTGTTTAAAAAAAACATTTAAAAGTATACAATGTAAAATATAACAAAATTAGTATTGTACTTATTGTTTGTTTTATTTGAAATTCAGTAAAAATGTGTTCATAACGTTATAAAAATATTTATTTATTTGAAATTTTATAATAAATGCATCTCAATAATGTCCTTTTTATATTTTCTTTCAATGAATGGCTTTAAAATATCAATACTGAATAACAGAAAAGCGAAATAACTTTATTCAGCCTTTTCAGCGGTTCCGGTAGTACCGTGCAGACAATTAAAGTAGACGCTATCTGACTATTATTAGTAAATATCTAATTAGGTACAAATATTTATTATTTTGACTAGGAGCAAAGTAAACTATCTGTTCTTATAATACGCATATGAGAGCAATCCTTCAAGAGTAAAGCAATTCTAGTTTATTTTACGATCTTCTTATTTTGGAGGAACAAGATTTAATTAACATCAAATTCGCAGGGTAGTTAAATGAGAAAAATGAATGTAAATCATGATTTTAGAGTTGAAAAAAAAAAAAAGGCGGCGGCAGCTTTAATGCGTGCCCGAGTATCGGTTTATGCTTTTTGTCTGCTTTTTTCTTTGTAAATGTGTATGTCTACTGATGAGTTACCGAAAGTACTCACAGAAAAGGGCGGAAGGAACACGACGTCGTTCGCTCTGTTTATTTCTCCTTCTCGACCTGAAACTGTGTTTTTTTTTTTACATAGGCATCACCACATTATCAAGGCCAAGATGCCACTCATGGATAAGGGTTAAAGAGTGTACAGTAGAAATTGGACAATATAGTAATCATTAGTAATGAAAATTTGGTAAATTTGATAACTCATATGGAACGGCTCATCAAGAACTTATTTACGTTAGACTTGAAGATAAACATATTGTAGTCAGCCGGAAAGCAGGAAAACGGAAGACATTCCACAGGCGTGCAGTTCTAAGAAAGAAGTTTGTTCATGGAATCTACGTTTAGGTTTAGGCACAGAAAAAGAATGGGGGGAATTATTGATAGTGTTTACAGCTAGACTAGTGTTTCTTGCGAAAGTTTGGCGAGGGGGGACCATAGATTGAAGCTCAGTCGAACACTTTCCATGAAAATAACGATACATGAGAGACAAACTCGCAACATCTCTTCTGTGAGATAGAGGTTGCAAAGAAGAGAAAAGGACATCTCCTACGAGGCTACGAAGCCTATTTTGAACTCTATCAAGGCAGGACATCATCATCCGAGAACGGATTTATGCGAATAATCAGGGATCCTATTTGTATGTTCTCGCTGACAAATTCGCCACAGAACATTTTCACGAGGAGCAGGTCAAATTCAAATCTGTGAAAGTGGCGTGCTCAACGAAAACCGTGGTTGCTGATGTTTACCTCAATGCTATTCATTGAGGCTCGAAGGAAAACTGCTGTGTGGTTCTTCCAGAAGATTTCACAATTTGCTTCCCTTTTTGTTGCCGTTTCAATCTTAGCATTGCTAAATAATAATGGCCTAATTTTTATATTTGAGATGTTGCCGGTAAACGTGTCATCAACTTGTGCTATACAATGATAAATAGCATGCGTGTCTTTAAGAAAGGCTAGTTTTGAATTCTCCCAAATTGGTGCAAAAATAATGTCGTTTTTTATCAGATATATATATGTAAAAATATGACATTATTTTTGCACCAACCTAATAAATATGATGGTTAAATGAGACGTTAACTTATTAGTGCCTTATGTGTGCATTTATACTCTTGCGAATTGAAGCAGCCACTAATAGGTACAATCGATTTGTCCATGAAATTGTTCATATCGAATTCACTATTTTCTCAAGTAGTACTTTTTCACAACACGTAAGGCTACTAAATCTTCGTAGATTATACATTTGATAAAATTAGATTTGTCAGTGAGATTTATGTGTCGACCAATAATGGGCGTTATTGTAATTTCGGCTGATTTTCCTTTATTTAGTTTATATAAAATATATTAATCTCATTGTAATTTAGTTGACGTTAACACTACGGTTTGTTTGTTATTCTTTTGTAAATAAAGTTTATCGATTAAGAACTCAATCCTGTTTCGAGAGACACTAGATACCGTTTGTAAGATGTCTTACCTGATCGTCGGCAATAAATAAATAGTCCTGTAATATTACTTGAGTACAGTTAAAAAGAGAATTTGAGGATGTCTGAAAATGAAATTACGTGAAAGACCTATTATAGTTCTTAGTATAATATTTCCTAGACGAATCCGTCCAATCAACGCTGGAAAGGCTAGTAAAATAAAATTGTAATATACATGGATGGAGGAAATCGAACAGAAATTGATTTCTTTTCTACATGAATTATTTAAAGTTACTCATTGATTATATGGTAATGATAAGCACACAGACACACATGCATATTTAGCGTCATTACCATATAGATTGTAAACTTATTGCAGCTCTTTAGTTTCGATTGACTACTACACATTCAAAAAACAAAAAAAGAAAACAAAAAACAACACATATACAACCAATAAGTTGATATTAGGCGGATTGAAAATGAGGTAACCGTAGAAGCGATGCTAATCAATGATATATTCGAAGTTTTATGTGAACATTGATCACTATTTGGCAATATTCTTTCTCTCCCATTCTGCTTCTCTTTCCATAAATATATATATATATATATATATATATGGGTATATTAGTTGTTATATATGTATAGATATGCATTGATATGAGCGTATATACATATGTATATATATATATATATATATATATATATATATATATATCTTCTTCTCTTCTATATAAATACATTTTTCCCGTGTGAGTTTGACTTTTATAGGATTAAAATTCACGCCATTACATTCAAATGTAATGTCCCCACACTTCAGCACAGGATCTGAGGTCTGCTATAGGTGTACTGCCCTTACAGTTCCTTGATATTCGTACATGTCTATATTTTCCTGTGAGAGTTCACTGCCACAATCGGTTAGAATCAATGAAAGTTGTAAAATCTGTTCTCTCGATTCGATTCATACTCCGCCCGCGACCACTTTACACCGCTGCGGATACGTCCATATAGAAATATACGAGGAACCCAGGTTTGAGTTCTTAGTTGCTTAAAAAATATGGATTGCCATTTTTCTGTCGGGTGAAACGCGACTTTACATTCCAGTATATATTTGGGTTACTTGTGCCATTTTATAAATTTCGTCTTCTTTTCCCCCCTTTTTTCCCCTCCCTTTATATGTTTCCCCTTTTTGTAGTGGGTGGGGGTTGCGATTCGAAAGATTACTTAAACGAAACGAACTAATATTGGATTCCTTTTTTTACAAGAAACTTTTACAGTCAGCCACCAGCGTTCCTCAAATCTTGCACCGATTAGTCACTTTAATATTTTAGTTTATCTTTATACTTCTATTATGTTTGCACTGATTTCATACATGGTAGTAGGGGGGAGCTGACTTCCTATTTTCGGATTAGTTACTTATTCATTATTTATTTCTATACATTGCATTTCTGAGGGTTTCATTAGCACAATTACTACTACGTTATTGATATTGGAATCAGACGATATTCAAATTGGTTAACAGCGACAACAAAAAAAAACAATACTAAAAAATAAACTAAAATAAACCAACATAAAAAAGTCAAAAAACACGGTCAGTTTTCTGGTTTTATTTATTCATTTTTTTGTCTTTTTCATTGAAACAAAGAAAAATAAATGAATAAAATCTAATAAACATATTTTCATTATACACGGTAAGTTTTATTTTTTTAATTTTGTTTTTCCATTTAAATAAAAGCAAAACACTTAGATTTAAATGAACATATTTGCATTTTACGCGGTATCTTTGTGAAGGGTTTTCTTTTTTCCTCTTTTTCCTTACACGTTTGTTTTGTTTTTATTCCTTTCAATTTTACACGCTATATATTATCTAAACAGCAGCGGGGGGCATCTATAAATATAAAAGCTTAAATGTTTGCGTGTGGGGGGTATCCTCTCATCCTAAACTCGGCCTCCTCCTGCTACTACGACAATGACTTCATGTTTGACCTAGATCACCTGCACGTGTTTTTAAAGGGTTACTTTTATCCGTTCTCAATTTTGCGTCTCTTTGGCATAGAAGTAACGTGTCGGCATTTTTTCCGCCTAAGCCTCGATGCTTCGGGTTCGAGCCTGTCTTCCTACCTACACCTTTTTTTTCTGTTTTACACATTTTTTTTTGTTTTACATTGGTTCCCGGTTTTGCTTTGCTTTGATTTTCTCCAATCTTTTATAACATCGTGTTTTTTTTTATAATATTAAAGCACGGCCCCGCCTGCTACATACTCACCTCGAAACACCCGGGAACTCCAGGTACTCCCCACTAGTATATATATATATATCTATATATATATATATATATATATGTATATATACATGACAACGATGATGATGAAGTTCAAGAAAGCACGTAAGAAACGTCAAACCTTGCCGCCTAATCATGGAGATCTTTGGATCTGTGAGGTGTGTGCCAAGGCATGCCTCGTTAATCACATGAAAGCGCACGATAATAGAGGTTTCGTTGTTGTTGGTTTCATCCAAACCAATGACTGTCAGTGCCATGTCTGCTTGAGGGTGTGCAAGTTGTTGGTAGGACTGAAAAGTCATCTTTGAGAATATGAACTTTCAGTTACTGAAGGAGTGGCACTCGTCTAAGAAGATGGTGCAATCATCATATATATATATATATATATATATATATAATATAAAGCTGAATGTATGTGTGTGTTTGTCTGGTCACGAATAGGTTCCTATATGGTTGACTATTTTAAAAAAATCTGATTACATATAATAATAGAAGATGTATCGAGACACAGGAATGGGTATGTTTGATCTGGCAGAACGGTAGTTCATTAAAATTGGGGGGTCTGCGTTCGCGCCTGGTCCACAAAGTATGGAAACAAAAAAATTAAAAATTAAAAAAAAAACGTTTACAAGTGTTTTTGATATAGATGTACATAAGAATACTTTGATAAGTATGCTTTAACTTAAATAGGAATGGTATAATAAAATTGTGGGGTCTGCGTTCGCGCCCGGCCTCCATAGAATCGAAATAAACACAAACTTTAATAAAGACTTTTCATATCAATCTGCGCAAGTATACTTTGATAATTATGTTTCAGGTTGAAGAAATATGGTATAATAAAATCATGGGGTGTTCGTTCGCGCCTGACCTCCATAGAATGGAAATATGTCACAAAGTTTAACAAGTTTTTTTGTAACATAAATCCACAGAATATTGTGATAAGTGTTTCAGTGTTAACAGGTATGGTATAATAAATTATGGGGTTTATCTATTTTATTTTTACTTTCATCATATTTTGCTTTGGTTTTCATACACCCAAATTCAGCCCAAATTTATAACCCTTCCTTTTCATAACCTATCATACTTTCATAAATCAGAGTCAATTTTCTGTAGGCTGTGTTTGAACCCAGTCAACGACGGGTACTTTTGCTAGTATATATATATATATATATATATATATATTTTAATTGGTATATATATTTGTATGTGTGTATGTATTAACTAAATTTCATAAATTCACACTGAATTAATAAATACACAACTGTTTTATTATTCTTATTTTATTCATTATATAATTCCATTTACAATTTAAATTGAAATCCAAGTACAAGCTTTTATGTTAGCTGATATTGCAAGTTAGTTTATAGCGCAATGTTTTTAATGTATATATTTCTATGTTCAAAGTTCACTTTAAAATGATTAATCGGTCATTTGGTAATCTGCTAAACATCTTTGTGGCATGAGAAATCCATACCTAAGCTTTATAAATAAATTTAATTTATATACTACTAATCAGATAAAGAGAAGCTTTTCCATTTTCTATAGATAACTCTGATATATTTTTTTACAATAAATATTGGTTAATGAAATTCAGGGCTTTTTTTTAAGTATGCTAAGATGTTTTAAGTAGTGTAATATTAGATCAAGTTTAAATCTGTAAATTCAGTTGGATCAGATTTGCTTTGAAATTGAACAAACATCATTAGACATCACTGTTAATTTCTTCTCAATGGCTCCTTAACCTTAAATCATGAACTCCAAACCTTTTAGAACATAAATTATATAATAGATTTCGGCATGGAATAGTTAAAGAATCGAATTCTTAAACGATAATGTGTATCTTATTAAGCGTCGTAAAAGAAAACGTAATAATTTTGGTACAGGGAACATTTTACCCGTCTTTATTAGCGGTTCTGTTCATCTGTACACACACACACACACACACACACACACACACACACACTCACAACTATATATATATATATATATATATATATAAGTGAACGTGTCTGTCTGTGTGTCTGTGTGTCTGTCTGTGTACATTTCCCTACGCAATAACTCTGTCAATTTTTAGTCTATAGACTCGAAATTTGAAATACCGGGTACTGAGATTTGGGAAAATCGATGTGATGGGTGTTAGCCAGAAATTTGGCTGTTAAGGGGTCAAATTTCAACGATTTGACCTTTAAGAACTCTACCAAACTCCTCCGACAATTTTGGGTCTAGACACTTGAAATTTTAGATATAGGTTCCTTGAACCTGGATCAAACTTAATAAAGTGATTTGAGCCCGAAACAATAAATTTATGGGGTCATAATAGGGGTCAAAGTTTTAAAAAATTGACCTTTGTTTTTTTTTTTTTGCTTTTTTTGCACAGCATACACCTCCAAACACCCGAGCAACGCCGGGCACCCCTGCTAGTATATATATATAATTTAGAGAGAAATAAGGAGAGATATGTGTAGGTGTGTGTTTGCATGTGTATGTGTGTTGAGAAAAGTTCGAAATATATACGCGATTAATTAGTTCAGATTATTTCTTACTAAAAGGTCAGCCGTCATTAATACTTGCCTGAATCTCTACTCGTTAGCATTCAGAAATTCCTGGCGGGAAAAGTTTAGCTGTATTAACTATTTTGGACTAGCTTACCTTAATAACCTCTTTATGTAAACATTATACGAAAAAACTTATCCGTATGTGACAATATAGATAAAACAATCGATGTCAATTTAATGTATCCTCACATAAAGAATATTTAAAAGCAGACGATTTATGAAGTATACTATGAATAGACGTGTACAGGGTAATCTCTTAAACACATGAAAGCCTTATTAAGACTTTTTTGTAATATATACTAATGACAACGTTGTGACTAACATTTCAACATTTTTCCCCTTGTTAATCTTTACATTTATAGAGTGGATCTATACATTTTATTTGTTTAACATAAAAAAATTATATGCCGCTACACATCCATTATCATGTTTCGCTCAGCTATTTAAAAATATCTAGAAACCTTTTACGGCTTATACAAAACTAAAGCCCGCACTTTATTATCTCTCTCTCCCTCTCTCTCTCTCTCTCTATCTCTCTGTATATATATATGTATATATAGATTTTTATATATATGTATATATAGAATTATATATATATATATATTTTATATATATGTATATATAGAATTTTATATATATATATATATATATATATATATATATATATATATATATATATATATATATATAAGTCTTGGTATGTTTGTTTTCGATAAACTACAAAAACTACAGACCCGTCTTCCTTGATATTATGCGACAGCGTTTTCACCAAATCCAAGCGTGATTTCATATGCTTAAGAAGGAAACTTATTAAAATATTAAAGAAAACAAATTTTAAATCGTTGTTCTCGACCAGGGTCGTCAATCTTATACAGCAGCAAATACTAACATAAGAATAATGCTGATTGGCTGAATCCCTAAAAACGGGAACCGCGAAATTTATCGCTTCGTCATTCGTCCACATGTGGACGAAAACTTCTGTGCGGTGTTCTCATGTCGGCAAATGATTCTAAAGGATGATTGGCGATTATTATTTCAGCAAACAAATGTTGTGTTTTTTTTGTTTTTTTCAAAAACGGGTTCATGGCCTGATGTACACGAGTCGATCCCAGATTGCCAAAAACAATGTTGAACGTGTTCCTAATTAGATTTTGCCATATTGTTTTTTTTTTAATTATTTAAGAATTATTGATAACCGCATGATAGCTTTCTTTATAGCCTTTTTTTACGCATTTAGGCATTCACGTTTTTACAATCGTGCGCTTCTCTGGTCGATATTTTTGTACTTAAGCACCTCTGTTACCGTGCTGTTAAATATAGTTGCCTGTTATATCAGGCAAAAAACAATGCTTGCCAAAAGGTGCGTTTATATTTGAAAGGTATAAAAGTGTATTTCTTTGTAGTTGACGCTATTATAAAAACTTAACTATTTATATAAAATAATCCGAAAGGCGCAAAGTTAAAGCAAAAAATAGAAAAAAGGGGACCACAAAGACTCTTAAAAAACAAACAAACACAGCTTAATTCACAAAAATTGGTCCAAATAGGTCGAAAGTAGACGTTAACCGGGAAGGACTTTTTTAGGGAATTGCTCGTGGAGCAGAAATTGAAAGTAAACAAAGACGTGCAGAACCTTAACAAAACCATCTTTGTTGTAAAAAACAAAATTGGCAGTACAAGTTTTTTTTTTTTTGTACACAGAAGATTTATATGAGAAGATATAAATGCTTTTTTATTCAAACCGTAAATTGTCAGGTGAAAGTACAAGAAAATTTACAGTACATATGCAGTTTGCTTGCAGCTTACAATTTCTTAAAAAAAGAAATATCGTGAAATTTAAATTTAACGTCGAAAACCTATTTAAAAATAGCGCACTTCCAAAAAATACATGACTAACAAATTTACACATTTCTTTTTGCAAATAGACAGAAAAATAGCTTCCTTCGGGTTTGTAATAATATGCATATAGATTCAAAAAAGGTGTCTAAAACAAATATATAACAAATAAATGTTATCAAATGGATATTTTTAGTGTTTTTATTTAATATTACATTTTTATTCGGCTCGAAAAACATACAGTCTTTATCTGTGTAATTGAAATATACAAATAGCGGCGGATTCAAGTAATTATCTTAAGTTTGGGAAAACTATTTAAAAATACCGTAAGAATCCCACTGAATATATGTCAGCCTATTTCACGATAACATATATTCGGTGGGTTTCTGACATGTGTACAGTAAAACAACTCCCCTTCATCCACATACTAATTAAAAACACATTTTTAATACAAAAAAAGAACAAAAAACTCGACTGAGC
This sequence comes from Euprymna scolopes, assembly GCF_053919585.1. NCBI lineage: Eukaryota > Metazoa > Mollusca > Cephalopoda > Sepiida > Sepiolidae > Euprymna > Euprymna scolopes. Next base: position 131,227,615 of record NC_136487.1, on the reverse strand, counting down.
GTTTCAACATTTTAGCAATACTCAGCTTAATCCAGCGATTGCTGGTCGAGCCTAAGCCAAAATTGACGGAAACTCCCGAGGATCCGGGTCTTATTCTACAAGATTACCATATTTTTTTTTTTTTTCATTTTCGCCTTTTTTTTTCAATTTCTGGAACGGATTATTCACGATTGCTATACTAAAAATACAAGAAACATGCATTTTCTCTCTCTCTCTCTCTCTTTTTTTTTTTTTTTAGATTTCTTCCATTACACAAAATTGAGCCACAACAACGCAGGGTACAGCTAGTACACATACATACAGACACAGACACACACAGACATACACAGACACACACACACATATATATATACATATATATAAATGTATATATATATATATATAAAGAGAGATAGATGGATTGATAGATAGATAGATAGATGGATGGATTATAGTACGAATAGAAAGATTTGATAATTGAGATCATATTAGTTACTGAAAAAATGATACAAATAACAATGATACTACTGATAGCAATACTCATATGGATACTAGTATAACCATAGCAATAATAGTAATATTAACATTAACTTAAAAAATTAAAATAAGTTTTCAAGATGTATGTCATAATATTCCAGTTTTAAGTTGGAATTAGATGAAAAACATGTATGCGTATGCTAAGTTAGTATTTTTTTTTATTCTGAACATGTTTAAAAACATTATCTCTTACATGTTATCTTTTTTCAGAGGGGAACTGCAAAGATTAGCTATAGTATTAATGGAGCATGTTCGGACTTTATCGAAATTCATATTTAACCTGTAACTGGAATATCTTACTCATATAAAGATGTTAATTACTTTGTTTTGCGATACTTTTGGAATGAATTCAATTGTTTATACGAAAGCGCATTTCTACCTAAATGCGGGTTGGGAATACATTTCCCTTGGACCGATTTGGTACCACAAAAGGGGGCGGCGTATGTATTGTTAATATATAATTAGACACTGATACGTGTTTCGTGGTCTACAACTCCTCATATAAACAGAGCATTGTGTAACCTTGCCTAGATAACCATATACATACATACACACATACACACACACACACACACACACACACACACATATATATATATATATATATATATATATATATATATATATATATATATATATATAAACCCTGTGTATTGCGCTATTGCATGCCGATACATTGTTTTTTTTTAATTTAGAAATTACTATGAAATGAAGACAAGCGAAATTTGGACACTGAAAGAGCATAACAAGGTGCTTTATTTCGCTGATTTTTGTGGAATTTGAACAAATATTTGTAGAATTATACTATTTCTGATATTTTCTGTAATTTTAAATGTGTATCATTTTATTGTACGTCTACCAAAATACCAAGAAAGAGTCGATCGACAGCTAATGAAAAGGAACGTGTTGTTGCACACATTGCAGAAGGTTAATCTCTCGTGGATTTAGCCCAAAAGCTTGAAAGAGATGGAAGAACATTGTATTTAATCGTTGAAAACCTATACATAAAACCAAAGAAGGAAAAAAACACAAGAAAGTCAGTTTCTGCTCCTGATGGTAGAAAAGTTCGCTGTCAACTTATCAAGCAGCAGGCAGCAACAGTGCTGCTATATATGACAAGGCTGGAATGCCTTCCCTGTCCAGAAAGACACACTGCAATGTCTTAAACGAAATTGCAAGAAGCATTTAACTCATAGTAAGAGCTGTTTTAAACCAAACTCATGAGGAAAAAACGTTGAACCTGGGCTCAGAAACACACGAAAACCAATTTTGAAAATGTTTTTTCATCGATGAGACCATAGAAACCTTCTAAAGAACCAGCTTAGTTTGAAGTCCTCTTGGATTCCCTACCCCTCATCGATTCCGTCGTCAACAGGGAGGTGGAGGTGTCATGTTTTGGGTTGGAATAATCTACAAGAAACTGATTGAATCATTTCGAGTGCCAGAAACTGTCAAACTAAAAAAGCCAGTCTTATTTTTAAATGAGTATTTGTCACCATGGCTTGATGACCTTCCATTTGCGCGTCACCGCAATTTGATTTTTATGCTCGACAATGCGCCATCTTATACAGTCAAGGCTACGACATCCTACTTTAAGTTATTCTGCTTGAATGGCGAAATTTGATGACATGGCAATCTTGTACTCCAGATGTAAACCCAGTTGAGCAGCTCTGGTAAATGATAAAGATGAGAATTTATGAAGGAGGTGTCCAATTTTCGTCCAAGTCTGAGCTTTGGAGGAGGATGTTGGAAGTTCTGTATATAATCACATAATCCCAAATCAGCCGATTGACATCATCAGTTGACAAGAGGCTATTCAAAGTGATTTTGAAGCATGAGAGTTATGTTGATAAATAAATATTTCCTTAAACAAAATAATGTGAAATACGTTCTTGTTTTTGGTTAATATTGTTACTGGCTATGTTCTTTATTTAATATACATAGAACTATGGAGTTAGAATATTGTTTTATTATCGAAAATATACATTTTTATACATTAAATTAACAGAAAATAAAAAAAATAGCATAACTTTCAACATATTTGTTCAAATACCACAAAAGTCAGGGAAATATGGCACCTTTATATGCTTTTGTAGTTCCCAAATTTCATTTCTCTGCGTTTCCTTACAATTTCAAAATTAAAAATATTTATTGCAGACTTTAAACATAATAGCAATGTGATATGTCGGTCAGACGTGTGTCTTCCGCCTGATTATCCAATGGTAGGCTCAAAGTCTTCCGTGCGGTTTACATTTCCACTGTACATGAAGTATTCAAGATATTATGTAAAAGAAATAATAACTAAAAATGATTCATGAAGCAGAACATTTATAAGATCGATTCTGTTATCAAACCCAGTATCAAACTTATGAATCAAATTTAGAAAATAATCCCAAGTTGAGATTCCGTTAAATTTCAATGTCGACCAAAATTTTCAGTGTTATTTAAGATGAAAGATTTATTGACTCCGATATACTGAAACTTTTATCTTCCGCTCCTGAAATCAATAGGGATTAGACCATTCCTGTAATGAAATGGCCCTCGTGGATTGCAGTTTATTGCTAATCGATCGAGGCACTATTACTGGCGAATGCCGAAAGTGCTGTCCAGGCACTTTTTGTAGGTACGAGATACCCTCCATCGCTGTGTTGACTTTTCAATCCCACTTTTCGAACCTGGTTTCACGGTCTTTTCAATGGAAGCAAACTAAATCCCTTCATTTTCTACGATGTTTGCTATATAAACAATCTCTGTAAGGAATCAAAACCTAAGTTATCAACAAAAATGTGAATTTCAATTTAAACTAAAACCTTTACAATTAACTTAAATCCAAATATTCCAAAATTAAGTATGGTGAAAGTCAAACTTCTCGTCACACGCCATACTCTAGAGAAAAAAGAAGCTTTCGTAAAACATGACATCTTTGTGTGAGGTACATAGAGGCAGTAATAAATTTACCTGTAAGTATATTCGGAGACATTTATTTTTCCCTTCACGCCTGTTGTTTCCGTTCGACTGGCCAAGTTTACTGTATTTCCAAACAGGCAATAACGGGGCATTTTTTTGCCAATGACTCCAGTTACAACCTCGCCTGTGTGAATGCCGATTGTAATCTGGTAAAAAAAAATTAAGAAAGGTATTAATTGATATTTAAAAACGAGATGTGCGGACTTCAACATAACATGATAATAAAAAAAAGGAATTACATTACAAACAATAAACTACCTTTTAGGAAAGTTTCACCATCGAAAGTCTTACACAATTTAAAATACTCAATTTAGTTCGAATGTTTAGTGTCACTTTTTAATATATTTACCGACATAACGTATTCTTTTTTACAATGGAAAACACAATTATTTCTTCCATCATATTGTCACGTTATACTTTAATTTCTTCAGTGACCTACCCGACTCTGTTCGTTCAAGGTTGTAAGTCTGCTGGCGAGATTATATACTGAATATGAATGACAACCGAATCTCAAAAAGATCACTTTGACAACATTGTTTATAAAAACACCTTGGTTACCTTCCGTCAACCCTCCTCGCTACAGAAGGGGAGAGCCAGAGCGAAAGAGATAGAAAGAGATTAAGTGGCAGGTCGCTCATATACGACTGATGACAACTAGTCGACTTCCTTTGTTGTTGGTTTCTCTTTCATGTAAAGCAAGAATTTTTAGATGTGGATTCATTATTCGTATCATTTTTCTTCGGAATACTGTTCTAATTTGATGTATAATTTCACAACGTGTGGTCAGTGTAACATTTTCCAAGTTCTAAAGTCCATACTAGTATTGTTTGCAAGGACCCGTGACGTAGTGAACTAAAATACTAGGTAAACTTCAGTCATCTTTGAATGTATAAGGGTTCAATATAGCAGAATGGGCGACACTTAAAAATACATATGAGAATTATTAAGGACTTCTACGCAGCTATTGCTGAGGGGATCTTCCTTGATTAAATAAAGTCTTTTGTTTAACCTGATACATTTGTTTATATTGAAAAAATTTTGCTGCAAAAATCTTTCAAGGCCAATTTCCAATTTAGTTGTTTACATTTTCGAAAACTTGGTCAATTGAAGAATGCTCGGCTTTCATGTTTTGTTTCCTTTATGATTGTTCTTTTTTTAATTCTGGTATTTTCAACCATGCACGCGTGTGTGCACCACCAGCGATAATTCTGGTGTAACCCGGCTCAATGTGCAACATTTATATGCAACAATATCTCTAGCGTCAGACAAATAATGCATCCACGATTTTTATTTATTTTATTTTTTTTGCAACGTTTTTGTGTCCGTTTAGAACATCGACGCTGAGATGCTTCTCCGATCAATTCAACTCTTCTATTTTCAACTGCAATATAATCAAACTTGTGGTGTAAATTACCTCATTAGTGATCAAACATGATCAATAGGTAAATACTTCCATTACTTTCATCATCTTTTTGCTACCAACTATTATGTTTAATCAATGCTTAATCGAGATTGTTTTCATAAGTGTCGCTCATTAAAAAAATAATCATGAATTTATATTACAAGGAAAATGTGTTTTTAATCCAATATTTGTAAAAATTACAGAACAAAGAATAACGGATCTGTTTAAATTAAATAAATACGTATAAGAGAGTTTGAAGCCAATACAACGCCATATTACAAAATAAGCAGATATTTATACTGTTTTAAATTTATATTGAAATTTATAAATATATTTCGAAGATACATTCATCATCAGTAGGTATTTCTTTCTTTTCTTTTTTTACCATATTGTTGTTTGATCACAGACTCCGTAGAAGTTTGTTTGTTGCTTATACGGTAGTATTTTCATATGTCAGAACGGTGTGTTGGTTACGCGGAATTCACGTTAGGGATTGTGTTCCATGATAGAAGCGCTGGTGGAGTTGAAAAAAATAAATACGTATTTCATATGTTTGAAGCGAAAGCAACGCTTTATTAAAAAAATAAACAGATATTTATTTTGTTTGAAATTTATATAAAAAATTATAAATATATTTCGAAGATACATTCATCATCAATATGCTTTTCTTTCTTTGTTTGTTTTTGCTATGTTGTTGTTGGAGTATAAAATCAGTAGAAGTCCGTGTGTTGTTTTTACGGTAGTCTTTTCAAATGTCGGAACGGTGAGTTGCTCAGGCGGAATTCTCATTAGGGTTTGTGTTCTTCGACAGAAGCGCTGCTTGAGTTTGAATAAAATAAATACGCATTAGATACATTTGAAGCCAAACCAACGCATTATTACAAAATAAACATATATTTATTTTGTTTGAAATTTCTATTGAAATTTATAATAATATTTCGAAGATACGTGAATTCCCCCTGACCAACGTACTGTTCCGACGTTCGAAAAGATTACCGTAAACAACTAACACACTTCACCTGACTCTATGTTCCAACAAAATAATGGCAAAAAAAGAAAGACATGCTGATAATAAAGTGTATCTTCGCAATATATTTATAAAGCAGCGCTTCTTATAAGGAACACAAACCCTAACGTGGCTCTGTTTCCATAAAGGAGCGGGACGATTACTAAATAACTATAGCATCCTATGGATTACCACAACAACGAAGTAAACACTTACTATAAACAGTACAATCTTTTGGGAAATAAATTAAGGAATAACAATGCAAGTAAGAATTTATTTAATTTGAAACCTCGTTTTAGATTTTTGTTTGAATTTAATTTCCCAGACTTTTACAATACGCATTTTTTAAAAAGGTCTGGAGGTTATAACCAACAATACTGTGTTGAGTAAATCATCCAACGTACAAAAAGAAATAAATATGGTGTATATATATATATATATATATATATATATATATATATATATATATATATATATATACAGGATTACCAAAAAAAAACAAAAAACAACGGGCCCCAACTCTAATTACGCCCCGTTTTTTAATGTTTTGTCCGAATGTAATGAAACTTTGGTCATAACTAGTTTATTAAATTCAAAACATCACATCAAAACACAAGGGTCTTTGGCCTCTTTTTTTCTCCGTACAAATTTCAAAGCTAAAAATGTATTATGTTTTATTAATATTGCATAAGGTCTTACACGTGTTGAATGGTGAAAATACTTCAAACAATTAGGCAGATGTGAATTTAAACTGTCTCAGATGAGAAAAAGATTTAGAGATTGTTTCTTTGCATGTTTTCCTGTCTCTGAAGAGTTCTTTAGCGATTAATAAAATAAATCGCAAAATCCACAACCTGTGCAAATATTACATTTACTCAGTTTTAATTTCTGTATCTGAGATGTTTTTTTCAAGAAAAGTATGCATTTTGATATATATATATATATATATATATATATATATATATACATATATATATATATATATTAGGTTTGTTTTTCACAAAGAATGGTGTTTTACATTTATTGAGCTACGTTTATTTCAAAACTGTTTACAAACTTGTATATATATATATATGTGTGTGTGTGTGTGTGTATGTGTGTGTGTTTAAAAAATGTATGCATATATATACTTATATGGATGATACACTTTATATTTATCTATTTCTACAAATGTGTATATAAACATATATACGTGTGTGGACATGTGTGCGTATGTGTGTGTGGTATCGTTTGGAACGTCATTATTCGATTTGCTTCTTTATTTCGCGAGTCGCAGATAATTTGTTAAGATTTTCAAAAGCTTATAAAGGTAAAACTCTTGCAGTGCAACAATGATATGTCTCTGAAATATCGAACAGCGTCTTATATGAATAAATTGTATATTATCTCCCGTATTTGCTATCGAGCACTTTATTGATTTATTTTGAACGCATTCTGACGCTATATATATATATATATATATATATATATATATATATATATATATATATTAGCATACAGACCCGGCGTTATCTGGGTCGACGTAAAGTTGCGTTTACAACACACCGATCATACTAATGATATTGATCACTTTTAATGTAGAAACTTCGATACCCTCAGAACAATTAAAAAAAAAAAGGATGGAAACATGAAATTATAATCGCCCCCCAAAAGTAGAAGCACGTGATACCACAGGATATTTCGATGGGAGAATCCATTCTCCGGATATTGAGCACTTTTGCTGGCTGAAAAAAATAATCAAAACAGCATTTCTTTCAACGAAAATAGCAGGGCGTTTTTGGAAATCGTTTTTTTTTTAAGGCACTCATTTTATAGGTTTTTTTTTTTGTTCTAAAGGAGATCTAATAACTTTTTTTCGTGAAGGCACTTTGCAATACGTACTAAACCACAGTTTAAAGAGTTTTCGAAAGGAATATTTATTTGATCTTACAGGTGGCGCCCATTTATATATATATATATATATATATATATATATATATATATATATATATATAAATATATAACTATCGGCTGAATAGAGCTCCATATGGGAGCATAAAACGGTTCCCTATTATCAAGTTTGAAACCGACGATTGATCTAAACTCTCTGAAAATATTAATATAAGTGATACGCTTTTCATTTTGTTTAAACTTTTCCTTATATTAGAGCTCTCTTCTTAAATATTTTTCAAATATATATATATATATATATATATATATATATGTATGTATATATATATATATATATATATGTGTGTGTGTGTATATATTTTGGGCAAAATTGTATTTAGATAGACTCGATTATATATATATATATATATATATATATGTCATCACTATTAAAAACAGATATATCTAAAACATATAACTTTCATGGGTGTAGGAGATTTATAGATGACCTTATATGTATAAACGATAATGATGAATTCGAAAAAAATAAACATCTTATATATCCAAACGAATTAAAATTGAATTGTGAACATAGAAGACCACAGGCTACATTTCTGGATTTAGATATAAAAATTGAGGATGGGATTTTTTTTATATAAATTATTTGATAAAAGAAACGCTTCCCCCTCTAAAATAGTACCTATGCCCCATAAAGATAGCACCTGCCCTGTTTTTATGTTTTATGGAACCATTTTTTCAGAGTTTTTGAGAATAGCTCGCGTTACTTTAAAATTAACAGATTTTATACCACCAGTTTCTAGCTTAGTAATAAGGATGATAAAACAAGGTAGGGATACAAATAAAAATATTAAACAGTAAAATTAAGCATTTGTTCGTTATCATGATGCTTTTGAATCGTTTAAGATAAACCAGACTATATAAATAAAGGAAATCCAAAACTATATTAGCAATGTATAAAATGTATTTATAATTACATATAATAAATTTATGTGTATATATATTAAAAAAAATGCATATATGTAAAAATATTTTTAACCTTTATATATCTAATTTTAAATAAATAAGAATGTAAATATACTAAATACTAATCATAGTGTGGGTGATAAGTAGTTAAATGGATTAATCCTAATATTATAAATACAATACTGATGAATTAAAAAAATAATAAATGTATCCATTTTAAATGTGGAAATTCATGAATCGCACAGGTAAGAAGTTCATTTTTATACTATGAAAAGGTTAGTAATTGCAATTAAGTATAGGAAATTGGATCAAATGTGTGTAACATGTTTTATTCCTAAGATTAAGGGTGGTTGTATTTGATCAACACTGCTGGGGAGCCATGATGTAATATACTGTTTTGTTTTTAAATCCCCGAAACAGTGTTTCATGGTAAACGACTTATGATCCCTTCAAAAATAAATTATTGGTATTATAGTAAATTCGAGAGCGAGTTGATGCAGTGCTTGCAAGTGATTAAATGACTTACTGACTAGTTGGTTTTCTAACGAATGATAAAAAATATTTTTTGTATAGTTTTAAAGGTTAAAAACTTCAAAGACTATATATATATATATATATATATATATATATATATATATATATATATATATATATATAACATTTGTATATTGTGGTAGCCAATCATTATTCAAGCACGTCTGGTTGAACACTGGTTCACGCACGTCTGGTTGTTTTTTCCGATTTTTAAAGAGTTTTATTCAATTTTCAGTGAGATCTTTTCTTATATATATTATGGCGCCGAAAAGTTATTGTTCAGCTATATTCTTATCAAGCGCTTAGTATCGGTACATATAATCATCGTTAATTGGGAAACGGGTCGTTCTTGTTGCGTAAAAGAAAGGAAGCTTACAGTTTGGTTGTCGTTCAATTCGTTAGGAAACCATTTATCAATTTTTTTTGTTTTTTCAATCTCTTCCAAATTATTAGAGGTCGTGGTATACTTTACTTCTCATCCAAAAAGAAAATTCTCAAACAGTTGTGCGTGGACTGGCGTCCACTAAGGATTTTCATTGACGGTTGTCAAAATCCGATGGCCGACCACTACGCTCATGACTATCAAGATACTTCTCGCCGCCACGAACATTCTTAAACCATTATTGTGATGTTCATTCAGCAGTAATTCCTGGGCAAAACGCTTCGTGAGCTGTTTCAGGAACTTCTGGGCTTAGCTTGTATTGACAGACAAAAATTGTGCGAATTTGTTTGTTTTTTCATATTTTGTATTCAACGTTCAAAAATGGGAAAATAATTTTTTTTTGTAAATGACTGTAATTTAAACAAGGAGAAAACACGAAAAACTTACTAGCTACTGAGATGGCATTTCTCAGGATCACTGTAAAAACACATGTTAAATATACAGCCTTTTGCTCAATCCCAAAAATACATTATAAATTTTAGTTTTACTGGTAGTTTAAAAATCTATCAATATTGAATCTTTTATCAGTGATACAAACAGAGGCAGATGTCGCTTTAAACAAAATCAAATACAAATATATTTTTAAATATTGTTTTAAAGATCAGAAAATGAACACAATTTATTTTCCGATTCTGTTATTCCTAATACTTTCAATTTTTCTGGTTCCTGATTCCGATTCTGATTAATCGTCCAAACACTATATTGGTGTATATATATAACCCAGTAATACCTACCTCATGGTCGGGTAACCGGCGACTAAACTAGTTCCCCCACCATACTTGTTTGGTGAGGAGGGCGGCTAGTCCCTTTGAAGGATTAAAAACAAGACCTTCCAAAGGCTGAATGTACCCTTTTTCTGGGTCAACGGCCAACTAGCACCGTGCATATTTGTGTGAGTTTATATGTGTGCTGGAGCGGAGAGGGATCTCGTAAGCCATGGTGAAGACAACCTTTCTAGGAGTAGCAAATCTCTGATTTAAAAAACCATAAAGCGGGAGACAATTACCCGCATTAAGCAGGTATGCAGTTTAACGATGCTGGCTATCTTGCTCTTGCTTGTGCTGGATCTCAACATTTTTAACCGAGAGAGAGTCTTAGCTGTCGTACAAAGCTAAGACTCTGGAACATCGTCTTTGTGTAGATACTCCCTCAGGCATTTGAGTGCATGGAATTTAAGTGTCTAAGGGAGTGGAACTCGTCTGACAAGATGTTGCAATCATCATCATATATATATATAGTGTATATATATGTATATATATATATACATATTTATTTATTTATAATTGGTGGGTTTGCACACACCAAGTACATTTCTAGACCATAAAAAAAACACAACCAAACGGTCTCATTTCTCTTAACACATCATCACGAGGCGTAGGAGAGGAAAAAATAAAATCTTCATAAGGGCGAGCTACTTCGACGAAATATATCAATTAATCGTTTATTTTAAATCGCCGAAATATATCGATAAGTCGATTATTTTAAATTGTGTATTTTTTGCGTTAAATGGCTTTAGAATATAGTTTTACACACGCGGGGTGTATTTGGATGATATATATATATATATATATATATATATATATATATATATATATATATATATATATATATGCTAATTATATTTTTGGGGGGTCTGTATATAACTTTGGAATATTTTAAATTTTTATACTAATATATATATACACACACACACACATATACATATACATATATATATATATATATATATATATATATATGCAAACAAATTATTATTCTTAGTTGCCATCACTGAATCAATTTGAATTTCGCATATTCAAAATAATATAATTTTATTTTAGAAAGCCCCAGTTGTTTAAAATAAAACAGTTTATTAGCTGATTCTTGCTCAATAACCAATCACAAGAACAAAACTCCTCCATGTATGAGATATATTTTTTTGCTTCTCAGTTTATTCGTCTAACGTAGTCATGTAATCAAGGAATAGCTCCTTTAACTGTGCCATCTGTACTTGTCTGCAAAATAAAAACAATTTATTTGCAAAGCTGCTGCATATATATATATATATATATATATATATATATATATATATATACATATATATATTTATATGTGTGTGTGTGTCTATGTATGTGTGTGTGATAGATAGATGGATTGATAGATAGATAGATAAATAATTAATTGATACATCTTTGTAAACCTATTTCACATTACCATTAGTGGATTTCCATCTGGGTCTGTTAATTCAGAGGAAATGTCCATTAGATCCAATGCCAGATACGCAATGCACTTTGCGTGTGTTTCGCAAGGTTCCGGAAGTCCACTAACCGCCATATATTTGTCTCCCACCGTTTCTACTTTGTAGACGTCCGGATTGACCTTTGGGTCGAGCAGCACATCAAACTTTGTGTAGATGTCGTTGAGGAAGTGGACAATTTTCATGGCACCCCGAGCATCCGAGTTGTTGGCGCAGAAATCACTGAAACCTGTGATGCCGCTGAACATGATGGTGACGTCTTCGTATTTGTAAGCGTTCACAGGACGATTATGTCGCAATTCGTTTGCCACGGAGGCCGGCAAGATAGAGTACATCAATCTGGAAAAATAAGAGAGTTGATATTACAAAATTGCAAAGATAAATGTATATTTTAAGAACTAAAGAGCTTTACTATATTTATTTGTAATAGTAGTTGTAGATATAGCAGTAAGAGTAGCTATATTCACTAGAAGTACTCATACAGGCCATCATCAAGTATTTCTCACTGGTAATAACAAATGGTGTTCCCCGGTGTCTGAGTGACAACAAATCTCCCAGGATGTTCAAATAATCATTCCCCTTTTCAACATCATTTGCAAATTTACTTGCATCATCACAACAGAGGTTTACCATTTAGTTGTTTCTGATCATGACTATTGGTCATCACTAGAATGTGAGTGGGCTTAGCGCCCCCCAGCGTTCTGTTCTCATTCGCAATCACTCTGTGGAGATTTAGTTAGTGCTTTATATTCTCGTTTTTTTTTATCCTCCTCGAACCTACTCGACTATTTGGTGTGGCAGCAGTAATTGCAACACTAAGATATTTTAAGCAGGGGTTTCATTTACAGTTATTCAGCTTCAGTTTTCTTAGCTACATGTGGTGTCCCTCTATGATTTAGTTATATATATATGCTGAAGTTTCTATATGGCCGGTTAGCATTTGTAGTTCATGTGTATTCGTTTCCACAGCCAAAGATTTTCGCTTAATATTCCGGCCGTTTTTATTACTGATATCCATCGTATCTTTTCAACCATCATCTTGATTCTAATTTATCCTCTTTAAAAACAAATGCGGGATTGTTCCTAGTGGTTTTATAATTATGTTTTATCATCTTTCATATCCTTTTCGGCTCTCTGGATTATCTAGTGTATTTGATTCGCGTCACAGACTCTTTTAAAGTTTCCCTGTGGTGTGCTGAAACCTATGATCTTGAAAGACTTATTTCTTGCGATTTATTATGATATCTAGTCTGCTTGCTTGAATGGGGTTGTCTTTTCGTACGTCCATTTCCCATATAATTTTGTTATTTCACTGTTTTCCTTCATATTTCAGATGTATGCAACACCACGACCCATATATAACAAAGTTTCATAGTCTTTTAACAGAATAATAGAAAAAAGGGTTTAAGGGTTTAATTTAAAGGAATATATATATATGTGTGTGTGTATATATATATATATGTATATATATGTATATATATAAAAAAATTATACCGTACAAGGGCATAAATATTATAAAATTATATGCCAATAACTCATACCTCTTTAATGTCCTGTCCCTATACTTAAGCATAAGCACAGCGCTCTCTCACTCATATTCCCCCACACTTAAATTCATATATATATATATATATATATATATATATATATATATATGAATTTAAGTGTGGGGGAAATACGTGCGTGAGTGAGAGAGCGATGTGCTTATGCTTAAGTATAGGGACAGGACATTAAAGAGGTATGAGTTATTGGCATATAATTTTATAATATTTATGCCCTTGTACGGTATAATTTTTAGCAAACTTCACTTTCACGCTTCTATTAGTGTTGACTGTTTTTTAGCATACACAAAATCAAATTACACACACAAAGAATCTTGGATTAATATCGAATGTTAGGGAACTGCACTACAAACCGGTCTGTTTTTCTTTTCTCGTCTTCCAGTTCTCGATAAGTCTGTTGCAATTTGTCTGTCAATACCTCCAATTTCTGCGTGAGTTTGTACTCAGCCTCAAAGCGTTCAGACATTAGCACGAGATCTCGTGTGGCGTCGTGTAGAGGGATGTCACTCAGGTAGAGCCCTCGTCTATTAAGATCATCCAAGTTCATTACACTGGGCGAGCATAGGAACATCACGCAATCGCTTTCGGCTACGTAAATCATTTGTCCTGTAAATGAGACGAAGGGAAACAATCAATACAACTACCAATATTTCGACATATAAAGCTTTCTCTCAATTTCTTGTTTTAAATATGTTTTTCAATATATATATATATATATATATATATATATATATATATATATATGTGTGTGTGTGTGTGTGTGTATATATACAAACATATATATATATATATATATATGCATATATATATAAGAATTACAGTTGCAAAAAAATCCAAAATAGTAAACTTAAAACATATTTTAATTATTAAGTATTTAATATTTATACATAACCTTAAGCAGATGTAAAAGCTCAAAAACACCAAATAGGAAATAGAGTTCATAATACGAAGAAAGGATTAATAAAATATGTTAAAAACACTTTAGAAAGAGTTAAAAACATACTGAATTTTGAAATAAAAGTCACAAAGCAATTGGAATGTCCTTAATCTGCGGAGTTTCATCAGAAAGAAGGGATTAGCAAATTATGGAATCGGATTTTGTTTACAAAGTATTTAATAAAACTGCAAGTGAGGCATAGAAAAAAAGATTATGTCGCGTGAATTGATGGCGGACTTAAGAGTACCAGGTCTAATGACGCCTACCTACTCGAATAAAAAGGAGGGAGGTGTGGTGCAAACTGCGAGAACACCCAACAAAAAGCGAAATTAATGAGGGAACCAATTTTTTTACTCTTAATACCATCTTAAGCGCTTCTGTTCAATACTAAGCTAAACCAAGAGGAACGCTATATGCAAATGGATAAAAGTGAATGCACTTTGCATGCTTGATTATTAAACACCCGAAAACAATTAACTAAAGTAATCTATGGGTCCAACCCACCTGTAATGAAAATGCTTCTATATACCTACGAGAAGTATTATCGTAAAGCAACGTTACATAAGGAAACCAATCACATAATTGAACCTAAACGATAATTATGTACTCTAACTAGAGGATTTGGAAGCGGAATTCTCCAGCAATATAGACAATTATATGATATTATGTACCTGTTTCCATCTATATTATCTGGAAACCCGATTTTTATAACAAAGCATTTTAACTAATAAAATATGTTGTTACACTAGTATTGAGGAAAATATAAAGAACCCAAATGAAATTAAGTTTATATATAAATATGAAAACCTTTTTCATTATCGCTCCTTTTATTGTCTAATGAAGTTGTTTCTTTGAATTGACATTCCACTAAAACGAGTATGCACAAACAGACTATATATATATATATATATATATATATATATATATATATATATATATATATACATATATTCATTGATTTAAAACCACCTGAACAGTGAGACTTTTTTTTTTCACTGTTCTTCCAACTGAAACCAAAATTCCCTTCTTCCCTCATTCGTTTCTTAGTTTTTAATTTATCATTCTGACGTTTCCTCTTAGAGGGTCAGACGATAAGGCATTAAGGAAATTTTAATAATTTCACCTGCCCGTTTTTTTTTTGTTTTTTTTTTTTGGTATTTAAATTAAATTATGTTTGCTCTGAAATTTCTCCTTCCATTTTGCTGTACCAAAAATCTATATATATATATATATATATATATATATATATATATATAAATTCCAGTTCACATACACCTTACAAGATAAAGCTAGAACCCAGAATTAGATAGAATCGAGCAATTGCATCGACAACCGACAACGCCAGACCCAAAGTGGGGTTCGATGTACTGCATCTCATCAATGACGTGCTCCGACATAGGCGCGAACTCAGGTCGTCGCACTCATGAAGTGGGCAATACTGACGACCTAACGATATGGGCCATGGCGCAATCTATTGACTATGCCTCGATTTTAAATTTATATATTTTCATCCAGTTCTACATTCTACGATGTGACAAGCAACGCGTCATATACAACTAAGATAGTTACTGCTGGTATGCAGGCGGTAGATATCACATCTACAAACATTAACTGAAATTAGCCGACTCCCCAGACACGATTACGGAACAACCTTATTTGTTGAGGGGCATCACGTCCCTACGAATATGGGGTGCGAACGCGCGTGTATGTGTGTGCGTGTATAGAGAGAAAAATGCTGGAATACATTAGATGAAAAATCCATCCCTTTGTCATAAAAGTGTGTATTAGTATTTTCCTAGTCTAGCATCGAATTGTTTAAGTAACTCAGTACAAGATGTCTTAAATACATTCCCAGACTTTTTCGTATGGACATATGTTTTGATAGTACACACATTAAATTCTAGTACCCTTCGACGTAATCTCTTTCAGCTGCAATGCACATGTACGGCGACAACAGCTTCTGAAAACTCTCAGGGGAGCTGTCTCGTCTGAGCGTGTTAATGACACACGTCACAGGCTTTTGAATCTCTTCAATTGTCGCATAACAATAGCTTTAAATGTTTTTCATTGAACTTAGAGAAGAAACAAACGTTACGGGAAGCAAGATCTGCACTAAAGAGAAGGTGAGGTGCCCATCTAGTCAAATTGTCAGATATTTTCTGAACACTCTTGGGACAAACTTCACACAAGTTTTCCGTATCTTCTGCTCATCGTTGATAAATATGTGTACTGTTCCAATACTAAGATCAAATTGTGCACGTATGGTCTTTACCAGCACACGACTGTCTTTATCCATGAAATTCTTTATTTGGCCAATGAACTCTGGTGTTCTAATATCCCTCAAAACCCGTGCCTTTCCTTTAATTTCTTATGCCACTTACAGACTGATGTACGAGTACTTCAAGATGGTTCAAATGTAGTCTGAAACATTTCTACGTTTTTGTTACATTTTTCCATGTTAAAGACAGAATTTTATTGCATATCGTCCTTCTAAAGTGTCCTTACGTCCATATTGTATTTTCGAAATTTACCAACAGTGACGATCAGGTTTTAGTCAGGTATATTCCAATTCTTGTTGTAACTGTTCATTGGAGCTTGACATCATAAAAATTGACCGGTCATCCGATAACATATATAGCAATAACTTACTGAATTTGCAAATGTTTATAACAATTTTAAATGCCTGTACTAAAAAGTATGTGAAGTTATTGAAGACACCTTGTATAATCACACGCACATATTTCGGCTTACAACTTAAATTCCTATCAATTTAATTCACTTAACATAATAAATTGGGACCCTACAATTGGAGTCGAGTACGTTAGCATTTTTAGCAATACAGTTTACATGGTTTGGCAGATAGATACAAATATTTATTTGGCATATAATAGACTATTCGTTACATGCATCATCTTACGAAATTGAATAATTAGAACAAATAATGGAAAGTTCAACATCTGGTGCAATATGGTGTCAGGAATGGAACAGTACACAAATCGCATTCAGCCTGAATTAAGAATTTACGTTAACAAAAGCAGGGTATAACAATAACAAAATACGACCTTGCTTGCGGATGCACGGGGGGGGTGCAGTCAAGTTTCAGAACATAGACATAATTTTATTATAACGACCGGGTTTTGGAGATGCGTTGGGTTATATTGGATTATATTTATCGAGGGATTCATTTAACGATATATTGTCACTTAACGTATAAGTATCTAAAATGACGTTTACGGCTAATGTGTAAAAATCTAGTAAGGTAAACTGAAGCATTGCGACACTGGGCACAATTTGACATGGATGTGAAATAGAAAATACTTAAAATTTAACAAAAAGTTGTCATGTATTTTATTGTTCGATGAATTAAAAATAGGGAGTATATTTATTTTCGAACATCAGGCCGAGTGCCAACCGTCGGTATAGAAATGGACGAGTATGCAAGGTAAGATATGTCATCTTTACTCGTGGGCTACGCAGACCTATGTTTAGTCGTCATATTACGAAACTGTTTGTTTTTGTGTGTGTAAGTACAAGAATCGATATATTATACATCCAGGAATAAAAAAATTATATACACACAAAAACAACGCAGAGTTAGATTATACACCTATGATAACATTCTAAATTGTGCCTTTATAGCATATCGTTGTCGCAGGGATATTATACATACATTTAAAGACACGCACTAAGGTCGGTGTATACAGAAGTATTAAGAAACTACGGGTATGTCTTCTAGATATATAATCCTGACGGTATATACATCAGTATGCAGCCAGTGACGATATGTCTATGCAACATTATATCGGTGAATAAAACTGGGATTTGGCCTGGAAATATTTCTAACGTAATTCTTAACTGAAAGGAATTTAAGTTTATTGCTCAGGAAATCCATTTGGATGGTAAATTTTAGACAAGGTGTGATATTTATCGATACAATCGACTCGTTTATTCACAAGGCATAACATAACACGAAGAATGAAAAGTGTTCATTACCCAAGGCCTGAAAAATAAGGACATCGTCTATTTCTAATCCTGAATGTAATTTTATAAATATAGATCTATACGTATTAAATTGTTCCTATATACTGTGCGGAATACATGATTATACTCATAGCAACAGTTATACTTGTTATTTAGACCCTATAAACTACTCTTATCTCGGCTGTCATTTTTGCAGTTTCGCCTTCATCACATGTATCTTGTCGAACTTGGGAATGTCTCGCCTAAAATTTCCCGAGTTCAACAGAAACATTGCCGAGTTAAACAAGAAACCCATAAAGAAGGTTGGGGGTGACATCGACCGAAACGTTGTGAAATTAACATTTAAGATTAGAAGAGTATTACAGAGAATCCAAATAATACGAATAACCAATTCTCATCTGAAACTACAGCAACGGTTATGCTAACTATATTGCAAGTAAAAGTGACGTTAATAATAAGGATACTGATAATTTAGTTGTCATTGAATTAAAGAATTATAATATAGTTATTATTATTAACTCGCATGCTAAAGAGGATGGTTACATCGGGGTATTGTTGGTTTTGTTAAAAAACATAGAATCTCTAGACAGTTATATTTCTAATAAGTAAAATTTGCAGATTTACATGGTATATCATATTTAATATGTTCTATTTAAAAAAAAATATTAGCTTCAAATTTAAATAGGAACTGGTCATTAAATCCAATCTAACAAGTCTTTGGACATATTTTACTGTATTATATATGGAAGTAGTAAACAAGCATAAAATATTTAACACTTCAAAGTAGAAGTAAAATGTTTGACATTTCCAAATATCGTTTGCGGGCGTCTATGCTATAGGTCAGAGATAACAACTACAGTCGATAAACTGAATGGATTTATGTTCAGTTTTGGACTTCGGATGAGTGCTAGTATGGACAGAATAATGCGCTGTGATATAACGATATCATCTATGTGGATCATTACACACATATTAGATGGGTTTAAAGAATATCGATAGAAACTTTTCAAGATATATAAAGTTACAAAATCTTAGAGAGGAGCATAACGAAAATGAATTTGAAGACAAAACAAAATAAATATAGTTAAAATGAATTCATTTGTAAGTTTTATTATTAAAAAAAAAACTTTATATAGAAAGGGGGGGTTATAAACATTTTTTGGTACTAGTGGAGAGAGTGATCCGGACGTAAATAATAAGTTTATTATTTTAAAAGCCATTCTTAACATGATGAGGGGAGGGTGGTTTGTACCTATTCTATACTTTAACCTTACAATTGAATAAAAAAACATATCATAAAACTTTAATT
Source organism: Euprymna scolopes (assembly GCF_053919585.1). Lineage (NCBI taxonomy): Eukaryota > Metazoa > Mollusca > Cephalopoda > Sepiida > Sepiolidae > Euprymna > Euprymna scolopes. Next base: position 131,207,870 of record NC_136487.1, on the reverse strand, counting down.
AAACATGGAAATACGATATAAAAAATAGCGCGGATCACCCTCTGCACTAGCATCCATTTTTTTTTCCAAGGCGTTTTAAAACCTAATGCTTCTTGTAAGAAGAAGGGGCGGTAGTTAGATTACAGAAATAGGGAAATGCGATATCAATCTTAAGTTACATCAGATTGGAAATGTACAAAAAAAAAAGACATACATCGCATTTTGAACAAAACTAACATTTATTCAACCTCATTTACACCCAACATATTTTTATTTTTAAACGTTGTTTGGAATAAATAGAGCAATTTTTTTACTGTCATGACTTTTCCGTATTGAGTTAAAACAGTAATGTCCAAAAACGTTTAAAATAAAGACGTATCATCGATCAAGAGAATTGAATTATTTTCAGTTTTCACAGTTTTATTATTTTGGATTAATTATCTGTCTTACTTTACATTAATTATTGCAACATCTTGTTAATCCTGCCAAGGTGTGATCCAAAATAGAAGCTCCTTACGTCCATGTTGCGAGTTACCTTTCTAGAGGTGAATATGAATTAAAAGTATATATCATATATATATTAAAAACCAAAACAGAGTTTGAACCTAAATATATAATGGTCATTCGTGCATGACCTTATAATAAATACGGAATAGCATTTCTTAATGCTAACCGAATAGGTCAATCTTACGTGGAGCTGAAGTCTCAAGGTGCCGTGTTGATATATCGAACGATTATAATTTTTAATTTTTAACGTCGCTAGGCAAAAGTATAAGGACTTATTTTAGAGACAGGACCATGCTATGTATCTTTAAGTAACGTTGCTTTTTAAAATTAAATCAGTTATACGTTATAAGTTTGCAATTAAATGATTTTTAGTCTTCAGATTTGTATTAAGTTGGGTTATAAACTCCATAATTATCATATATATGTTAGACCCATATATAGGGACTGGGCATTATTATTTTCGGATCATCCACAGTTTACCTAATAACAAATATATTATAGAATTATGTAGTGCTAACAGAAGTGATCAACCTACCCTTGAGCCGTAGTCTGGAAGTGTCGTGTTGATATATCGAACAATTATCATTTTCTGTCACCAGCGCTCCATTGTTAAGAATCTTTCGCGATCGCAGAACGTAAACGGTATTGATATGAGCGAGGATGTTTTGAAAATTAAGTTCCATGTGAGGACGAATCATTTCAAAAACATCGCTAATCTTCACTTTCTTCTCAACGATTTCCGGAATTACTCGGCTAATGGAAGTCCCTGCTTGGCATATGACAAGATCACTGTCGAACAACACATGGAACGGAAAAGACCTGGATAGAGAAGGAATTGAATTGAAGACTATAAATAAAAATAAATTAAGTGCAGAAAAGTGTTATTAAAATGAAATAGCAATTTTAATCATATATATATATATATATATTCACATATATATATATATTCATATATATATATAATTGTTCAAGTATTGTTTTCGACCTGAAATATAAGAGAAAGATTGAATCAATATAGAGTTGTAATAGTGAGAACAACGCGGGGGTATTTCTAGGAAGAATTTGTTATTGTCATTTCGGTCCCAAAACGAACAGTGGCGCTTGGACGAGAAAGAACTATTATTTGGGAATAAATGTACAGGCACATTATGTAAGGAGGTGAACATTACACTTGGACTTATGCGTGTCAGCGTAGTAAGAAAACAGGGACCAGTGAGGGAATTCCAAAGCCTAGTATTTAGAGGGAAGAAACTATTAAAAAAGAAAGCTTTCCGGAATTTAAGGATCTCTACAGTGTAGAGTAGTATTCTGTTTCTTATTGAGGTAGTCGGATGAAATTTACGTCGATGGAATGTACTTGCTTCGATTTTGTCGGAGCACATTGGGTCTGGTTTAAACACTTATCAAGTATAGATTTAATGATGTTTAGTCTATAATTGCATCCGTAAACTTATTAATACTTTTTAGCATTTATGTAGAGTAAAAATGCTAGGGAAAATATTTGAATGACCCAATTTTTGTATAATAAACATTTTGACTCAGCATAAATTCTTTCGCAATTCTTTCTTATTGTCTTTAGTTCGCTTTGTAATTTATAATCCGGTTTGAACTTAATTTTCATCATTTACAAAAGAAATAAAATCTGATTAATTTTGTTATTACTATCCAAGTTTCGCGTATTTTGAACTTTTTGATAGTTAGTTTCACTGTAAGCGTGGTTTTACCTCATATTAGTCTATTACGATCCAGTTGTAATGTTGTTAGCATAAGTTAAAAAAAACACAAATATAAAACGCTATCGCTATTTTTATTTGCAGTTTTTTCAGGAATTACGATTTATTACTTAAGTGACAATTTATGACAGGAAATCATAAATATTGCATTTGAAGATCATTAAGTTACAACTTAATCGTCTAAAAATGCAATATTTATGATTTAAACTGGACAGAACAATGATACGGTGTGTGTTTCACAGTCGATAAACATTTGTAAAGAAGCTCTGTCTATAAGAATCTTTTGTTAAGCTAGACAAGGGAATTAAAGTATATTGTCAAATGATTAATGTGATGCATGAATGCATGACATATATACGAGGTGCCTTAAAGAAGTTGCCACACTTTTTGTTCACTTATTCCAAATTGCCATGGATTCGAAAATTCAGTATGTATTATAGCTATGCATTTTTATAATTTCGGGTTACAAATAAACAACTACAGCCGAAATTGGAATACACTCTATTAAAGCTTGATTTTCAGAGCTGGTGAGTTTCAAAACTGCGATCGGGACAGGGGGGCATTAAAAATTATGATATCCAAGAAAATTTTGTGTGAAAAATGAAAGACATGCTACGAAAATATATGGAATGGTTTGGACTGCTTTTGGACAACCTTGCATGAATTAGGCATAAGTTTTAAGTGGCTAAAAGATTAAAAAAAGGCAGTGAGTCTGTGATTGATGATCATAGGTATAAGACGAGTAAAGGCGTCAGAACAGAGTTGATTAACCAAATAAAGAATTTCATGAATTAGGACGGTCGTGTGTCTACCTAGACAATAAGTGCACAGTTTGATGTCAGTGTATTAACTGCAACAGAATTATTCGCGAGGAACAGAAGATACTGAAGATTTTCACAAAGTTTGTCCCAAGGTTACTCAAAGAATAAAACAGATTATTTGACCAAATCAAAAGAGTTCCTTACCCTTCCTATAGTCCAGATCTTGCTTCCTGTGACTTTAGGTAATTCTATAAGCTAAATGAAAATTATCTGTCATTATGAGACTATTGAAGAAATGAAAGAGACTTTGACGAGAGTCATTAACACCCTCACACACTTGAACTCACACACATGAACTCACACACATGAACTCACATACATGAACTCACATACATGAACTACCAAAGGTTTTTGAAACAGTGCAACAGGTGTATTGCAGATTATACTGAAGGGGACTAGAGTTTCATGTGTGCACTATTAATAAAATGACTATATGAAAAGTGTTTGGAAACAGATTTAAGGAACCTCGTATAGTAGGCTTGCAAATGAAAATTGTTTAGGTAAGAAAAAGACATAGAAATAATGAGAACTCCTCCGATTTTCAACTACTTGAGATTTGTCAAAATTAATGTTAATTCAAGACGATGTCTTATTCTAGTAGTTATACTTTATCGCCCATTACAAAGCAGATTTGTCTTCGAAGTGAATGTAATGTGTTGACTACATCAAATGGTTTTACAATTTAGACATATTTTGCAGAGGTAAAGGAAGGGGCAGTAAGGTTCCTGTAGATTTCATAAACATATGTGTCATCTAACTCTTTGCTAATGGATAATTTTGTGTTAAGTTGTGTATTGCTGTTCATTTATAAGCTTGTTGTTATGGAAAAATATTGCTGTAGTTACTAAAAATAAAACATCGGTATTGTTTTTTCCCCTTGAGTTTGAATTTTGTTTAAATAATATTATAATGCTTTCCAAAAACTAGCAGTGTTTTCTCGAAAATAAAACAATCGTTTTATCCTTTAGACTAAACTAGCCTGGGGGTCCGGCGTTGGCCGGGTGTTTGAAGGTGTGTGTGTGTGTGTTGAGGAACTAAAAGTGGTAGTAGGCAGGCAGGCTCGAACCCGTACCGTGAAGGACGAAAAGAACGGGAGAAAAACCGTGACGTTATTGCGGTTTGGTCCATCGCAAACCGGGATAGGCGAATGTTTAAATTAAAGCCAGTCAATCGAACAGAGGAGATGAAAAAGCGACCCCCTCCCTGTAGAAAAGCACTCAGTTGATGGTGAAGGAATTCATGTTCTAGCCATTGTTTCTATATTTGTCGTCCGAAGAGTCGAGCATCAAAATGATACCAATTTTGTGAAAACCCGTCGCCATTGTCGACAGTCTTATGCAGGCATACAAACGAACATACGTACATACATACAAACAGACATATGAGATTTATATTATAGAAGATATTAAAGCGACCTACAAATTCGCATGGAATAAATGGAAACAGGGCGACAGCACATATTATTAATACGAAAAAATGAACTCGCCCAAAGAATAGTCAATGAATAAAATATATGTGCATATTAAACACACACGCATCAAACGCACTCGCTATGTTCTTTAAAATGATTTCCAGTCTATTACAATTTGGTTAAATAAAACATATATATATATATATATATATATATATATATATATATATCAAATACTAGTAGACAGACCCGTAATTTTCCGGTATTGAATAGTAATCAGCGGATGTTACACACTCCTATATTTTTATGGTCATCTTTTAATAAAATAAGTGATTACATATCGCAATGCACCGGAAAGAAGCTTTACCTGCTTTCACACAGTGGCTTAGTCCACAATACATTGTAGTCCACATTGCACTCCAGAGAAGCTAATGTTGATTTTATAAAATTATCTCATACATAAAGACTTGACTAAGAATTTAAAATGAAAAACAAAAGTATCGTGATCCAATTTTGCTAAAAGCAGACAGAAAATATTTATTTTATGTAATAGTAGATGAGGAAGAGAAAAATCAATTCTACAACAATTATTTGGAACCTTTCGAAGAACAGAAGTTAGTAACTTGATAACTAGGGCTATAGCATGAGGATATTCTTATCATTGTTTTGACATTCGAGAATATATCCGACACAGTTAGACGCAGTTAATCAATCGAGAACCACGTCACTCTGTAACAGAGAGTCAAAATAATAGTCAAGAATATTCTCTTGTCACAGCCCTACTGATAACACTGTTACGGACAGTCCGAAGTTCAACGTCGTCGGCCTAACATGCTAAGACGACATTAATTTGAATGAATGCACATACAGAAAAAAGATGTAAATATCTGGCAAGTGACGTGCTTTACACTCGGTCTAATTGAGATAGATAGACGGCTTGATAGAGATAGAAAGAGGGAAAGAGAGAGAGAATATTGGCTACTAACTCTAACTTGATACATGATACTTGCAAACAAACTTGCCTGTATCATGTATTTCTATTAAGCTACATTTAGTCAATGCATGGACTATTAATGTAACTAATCAACTACTGCAGCATCCACTATTCTCTCTCTCTTTCTCTCTCTATCTCTCACACACACTCTATCACTGTGTTTATCTATCCATCTATATATCCATCGAGTTCTATCAGGCAGTGTGCAAATAAGAGTATCGAACGTAATAAATCCTGCACTATCTGTTCAACTCCTGCCGCTGTCAGCATGCTGCAATAGTTTAGCCCTGTTTATGTATTACAAGTGTATACAAAGAATTTACTCTACCGTGCTTACTAGACGGCCGTCAACGGAAGTACCATGGACCAATGTGACCAACGGAAAAATATTATCTATTTACTATAGAGATCTTTAGATGTCAGGAAAATGTTCGATGGCATCTTCTCTTCTATGAGCAGTTTCTTTTCGCAATTCGCCTTAACCCCAATCTGCGAACCTACATAATCATGCAGAAATTCTAATATAATTTAAAACAATCAATTTGAAAAAAAAAATCTTCCTACTGAGGATGACCGCAATAAATATGTCACCTAGTCATAGCAGGTCATTACTTCTTGAATGAAATATAGGTTATGTAGGGTGAATCAAATTAAACAAAAATAAGCCGTTATACAAGATGCAGTCGGAAAAAAATATCGATGTGAAATAAGAACGATAAACAAATAGTTACTCACCTACAAAATGTGGCCGGACTGATTTTCGGTTCATTTGATAAGGTGTTCTCGTTTGCGTCCAATTCGACTTTAACGTTTTCTTTCTGGTCCTGGCATTCTATTATAGCAAATTGGACATGATCGCAATCGTCGCCTTTCGTTTTGATAATTTGCATTTCCACCTTGCAAAAGAAAGAATTAGAAAACGGATACATATTATTATTGGAAAATAATAAAACTGCTTCCTTTACCAGCCTCTGCGACGAATGCAACATAATAAATTTTGTATTGTAATCAGATAAGAAAATCACTTTTTTTTTCGTCATAGTCCCTGATTGACAGTAAGGTAAGGATTCAAAATTTGAATGCAAAACGTGCTGAATCCAATGTGTTTAAATTGAACCATTATACAATTAAAATACGAATATACTAAATCCCGACTGCGAAAAACCTTATGCTAATTGAAATTACAGACAATTTATGTCGGTATAATTTTATTTAAAATACAATTACAGGTTTATGATAAAGTGTTAAAATTTAACACTTCGTAGTGATAGGGTCGAATATTTTTTTTTAAAAAATAAGCCCCAAAAGAGATATACTGAAGGTAATATTTTTATTATAATCTGATTTTGTACCAAGTTGTCTTTATGTATTTCTATCAACACGATTTACTTCTGCCTCTTAATCCTCATCAGCTATTAGGCTTGTTATAGTAGACATCTACAGTACTCTCGGCAATTGTTTTTTTTGTTCTGATGAGATCTATAATCGTATTTCCAGCGACCCGGTTGCGATTGTCAGTGAAATTGTGCGTTGTCTTAATCTGCTCTTTTATCCGGAGATTAACATCAAGCATTTTGTTCCAAACCGGCTACTCGCATTAACTAACCGAAGCTTGATTGTTAGTTATTTTGTTTTACGGCATATCAATCCTTTTCAGATTATTTAATACCGAATCCATTGATCTAAATATATATATATATATATTTTTTAATAGACCATGTTTTTTCCAATTCTAACAGGAACTACCACTCCCGGTCAGAGTGGACCTGGGAGATATGGCAATTAAAGGGTGGCTTCACTCTCCTCAAAGCCCGTAAGCTGGGGCCTAACCGTCGGCTGTAGTTTAAGGTCATATCCAGAACCATAGCCGAAGGACTTTAACTGTCTAGCATGGCTGGTATTGAGCAATGATGTTCTGTACAGACTTCGTTTGTTTTCCTTTCTGTTCACGCGAGTCGTAAAATTCTTTAAAAAAAAAACGTATCTGCTGCTTCCAATCGAAACCCAAAATACTAATCCAATTGGTCGAGTATTATGAATATTAGAAATGGCTTCGCAGGCATTAAACGGTTCATATATTAACTATATTTAGTTTAATTTTGTTTTATAAAGGTATGTGGTAAAGGTGTTTTTAAAAATTCAAATAGACCCGGTTTGTGAAAAAAAATTTAAAGCACTTATGTAACAAAGTGTGTGTGTTTAATGGTAACAGAGCGCATATGGGCGCGTCTTATAAAATATTAGCAGCAGGGGCCTTTGCCCATATGCAAATTAAGCAGCTGCTGACGTCAGTGGAAACGATGGAAAGAAAAAAATGACCAAAAAGACAGCACGTGGTCGACCGAGAGAAGACAAGTGCGCGCCGAGTAAGATGGACATGTAATGTCGAGTGCAATAAATCCCTGACTAAGACGGCGTCAGGTGGCGGAAACAGAGCCTTTTAAAAAGCACATTTGTAAGCGAAAAGATATTGGAAAGATGATGAAATGTTTTGGAAGGACCATGAATAAATTTATTTCATTTGAACTTGTAAAAAAATATCGAGTTGGATTTTTATTTTGTAACTTTTACTTTTTCGTGCTTATTTGTTCTTTTGTGATAGTACCAGATTAACTGTGGGTGCGAGAGGTTTTAAATGTAACGACACAATTAAAAAGTAACCAGTACGTTACACCTGTTAAATAACAATTATTAAATATTATCAAACTTTAAGTATTGGTGTCTTTTAAAGGTGGTGTAAGGGGTAATTAGGGGCTCCTTTAGTCAGAATATGGGTATCCACGAAGGGGTGCTTGCGCATGAAATTATTGTGACAGGAGGTGCGCAATCACCAACCACGACTCACCTTAGTCGATATTGCTTAATACCAGTAGCCTGTGAAGTGTGTACAGGACGACTAGAAACAACTTCCGAGATAAGCGGAGAGCTATTACAGCGCCTAGAATTCTGAAATGGTTACCCATCTTATACTAATCAGACTCGACGTTGCTTAACTTCAGTTATCTGACGAGAACCAGTGTGTCAACGCAATTATGCCGTATTCGTATGGGGTAATAACATAAGCAAAACCGTCCATTTTGAAATTTACTAATATCAGAATAGCGCTGACTTTATTTAGACTGCCAGTTATCACAAATCATAGAAATTTCCCTGGAATTTTAATTTGTTATTTTAACCCTCTTAACCGCGTTATATAAAAGAAGTATTATAAGAATTTCAAATTTGAATAGATTTTATCAAAATTAAATTTAAGATAATTGAAATACAGAATTAATAGAATTATATGTTGATTAATCTTTATTTTTACATGACTTTATATACTCTCTAAACATAAAAATGTAAAAAAAAAATCGTATTTAAAAATATAATCCCATTACCAAAAAAGATATTTTCTCATTCTACTTAATGTTTATGGAGCATACATGTAGTACAAGAATCTCATATTCAGGAAGTGATTCGTCTAATAGATGTACGGTATTTTATAAGATAAGGTGAATTTTAAAATATAAAAAAAATCTCAAATAAATATGTATATCATAAATATTTCAGTTAAAACATTAATTACTGCCATTTAAGATTGAAATAAAATTTCAGGCCTATGACCCTGAGACTAGCACATATATATCATAATAAAGAGGTATATTTTTTTACAAATTTAACGTATTAAATAAGACTCTATTCACGCAATAACGCGTCTAATGTTTTCTTGTAAGTTGTCTATCATGCCTGGTATATCATCGTGGAATGGTGAGTTTACATAAATCCAAAGAAAATAAAAGTATGAGGACACATTCAACAAACAAGATGCCCAGATGATGAATCCATTTCGTGTATTTATTCGTTCATTAACTATTTAGCCAAGTATATTAGTTGTATCATTTGCATGTTGCAAACTCTGGTCGATTTTTAAAGTTCAAAAAAGGCAAATAACAATAATATATATATATATATATACATATAATTTATTATATAAAAATAAAATAGTTATATATATATTAAAATCATAGTTAATTATATTATTGCCACTGTTTTCTTGAACGTAAATTTTTTCATCTGAATTTTAAACCTTAAACAAACGAACTTACCTTTACCCTCGGATAATACCATTATTGAAACGGATTAATTTTGCCAAAAAGCTCTGCTTGCCTTTAACCTGGATATTACCAGAAACTTTCCTTTTTTACCCACACTTCACCGACCTCACGCATTATAGATATTAAATATTTTCAAGGATGTATTTTACATTTGCATACAATTCATCATATCCTTTCTTTACATTTTACATGAATTCCCTTCATTTATGTCACTTAAAGGAATTTAACTTTTAATATTTTTCTTTGTTTGTGCTACTTAGCAAAATAATACTTAACCAATATAAGTATTTTGTTAGAAATTCTCCTCGTCTGTGATGTGCTACGATCGAAAACTCATAGGTTAAGGACAAAATTACCAAATTTATTTGATTCAAGCAATAAATTGTGTATTTTATTTGAAAATTTATCTTTTTAAATAAAATTTAAACATATAAACTAGAATCTTAATTGCCCCTATTTAGTATATTACACGTATACACGTATACATGTATATCTATATCTATCTATCTATCTATCTATCTATCTATATATATATATATATATATAGATAGATAGATAGATAGATAGATAGATAGATATAGATATACATGTATACGTGTAATCAGTTTTTTTTAAATAGAAATCCAGCTATCCACTTTGAATATGGAAATGAATTAGATTACAGGTTAGGGAATCTTATATTTAATAGTCTTATGGATTACTAGCAGGAAATATTCATATAAGACAATCCCAGCCGAATAGAATTGTTTAATATACTTAATAGGGGCAATTAAGATTCTAGTTTATATGTTTAAATTTTATTTATTTATATATATATATATATATATATATATATATATATACATATATATATATATATATATATATATAATTAGTTTTTTTTAATAGAAATCCAGCTGAGTGCTCAATTATAAGGGAAATCCGAAAATAAGAGCGTATTTATATTTTGTCTAGAGGTGAAAAGTCTTTTATGTATTTATGTTTTGTTTAGAGGAGAAAAGTCATTTGTACCATCGGTTTCAAACCTGGTAATTAGGACCGTTTTTAGATACCCATCAAGCTCTCTTCAGCCTTTACTTATCATCAATAGAGATGACTATTGCTGAAGAGAGCTTAGTATGGGTATCTAAAATGGTCTTTATTATAGAGTTTGAAACTGAAGGTACCAAGGATTTGTCTCATCTAAAAACTTTCTGTAAAACACACACACACATATATATATATATATATATATATATATATATATATATATATATATATATATCTCAAGTAGGTTCATTTCACAGTCGGATTTCGGCGCGGTTTACTTGATCTGTGTTGGTTAATAGAAATTCTTGTGTGCAGGGCGTTGGCTCAGTTGGTAGAGTGCTTGCCTTGTATGCAAGAGGCTCGGGTTTCGAATCCTGAGTTCGGAGGTGTCTAGTGATGAGCAAAATGAGAGCGAAACTAGAGTCTTGGACCTCCGGTTCATTGAGTGTCATGGCTCTTGTGGGCTGCGACGTTGTCTGGCTGTGGACTTTATTATATACAATCTCTCACATTCTGAAAATTATATATATATATTTCTTGTTTCTTTTATACTATTAAATGCCTACTGTTGTGTCAAAGCATGCTGATTTTTATTGTTATTTCGATTATTTTACTACACATTCCTTACTAAATTATTCTTTGAATCGAAAATTTTAAAATTAACTTTATTACTACTACGCTTGGTTATTATATTATGAATCAAACCAAATTTGTAGAAAATGTTTGAATCAAACAACATTGTATAAAAGCATAATTAATGTTCAACTTTAATAACGTAGTTTTTATCACTATTTATATAATTATTGAATGAGACATGTTTCTTATTGCCAACAAGGATTAGCTAAAACAATAAATCTTCCACCATGCAATGCTTCCTAATTCTCTTTAGATTTTGATATGGCAGACAGTATGTTTTAACCAATTAGACAGAAATATTGCTGGCGGTTTTCTTTTGTGATAAAGATAGTTATTTAAATATGATTTCTGAAATGTGGTTTAATTCATAATCTGTTTTTTATCATAGAAATATGAGATTTAGTATGAATAAAATATTATAATTCATTGTCGAATTACCATTGTTGAAGTGCTACGAGACACGTCTGAATATTTATCCTAATTTTATAAATATGAGACGATACCGCCCTACGTTTTTTCATTTATAATCAAATTGCGTATTTCCTTGCATAGCATTTGCTTTTTTGTAATTAATTTTTTATTTCAGATGATGATTTTGATTTTCCGATTTACTGTCATCTCACAAGAACTCACTAGTGCAGTGCATGCATTTTTAATTGACCTATAACACTATATATATTTACACATAGTGTATGGGTAATTTTGAATATTTGTCATATTATAGATGTTCTCTCATAACGTTTGGATTAAGGTAACGCTGGAGCTTTTAAGGCGCATCTGCTTAAACTCAAGAATCGTTTTGTATACATCGGTAATCTCTACCGGAGAGCTCTCTTTTCCTCAAATCAGCTAGATGTAAATATAATCTTGTATTGTATTCTTTGTATCGCTCGGACTGAATATTAAACCTTCAACGTCGAGAAAATTTACACGACCTAAATATGGAAGAAAGCCCAACTTTTTTTTTTTTTTTTTTTTTGTTTTTTAAACTCTAATACATTTTAATTTTCTTGAGCAGCGTTTTTCAATAAAGATAAAAGCCGGAATTTTCTCATCTGAAAAACAGAATAATATAAAATTTTTTCTACTTTTTTTATGGAAATTTTAATTTAAAATTTCAAAACAACACATTTCACCGATATTTTCTCTGGATGGATAAAATATTTAAAAGGTTTTTATAATGATCGTTTGAGAGAAACTACATTGACCATAAGACCATAATAAGTTCCTTTAACCCTGTATTTTTCATGTTTGTTTTAACGATTAAAAGAAGAATACACTTTATAAGGGGTTAATTCTTTTTTCATAAGCGATACGTATATATATATATATATATATATATATGTACATACATATATATATATATATATATATCACATTTTAGTCATTCAATTAATTTAAAAATACATGACGTGAAATGTTTGAGTTTCGGATAAAAAGATATTTATTATTCTATGTAAGACAAAGAATACATTTGAAACATTTTCAAAAATGTTTCAATTGTATTCTTTGTCTCACATAGAATAATAAAAAAAAAATGATTTGAAACTCAAATATTTCACTTCATAAATGTTTAAATTCATTGAATGACAAAAATTTTATTTATTTATTATCGTGTATATCGAGAAACTCTTATTCAGGTGGGATAATACTGCCAGTAATATCTTGTAAATCTTATAATCACAGTTTTCCATACCAGCTGATTGTTGGATAATTTTATTCTGAAATATATGTGTACATATATATATATATATATATATATATATATATATATATATATATATATATATATATATATATAAATAAAGTGATGAGTGTGTAGTTCCAGCGAGTGAAAAATGTATATTTAAAAGATTAATTGTTGATGGCTACACTTTTTAAATATGTATATAAATATATATATATATGTATATATATATGTATATATGGCCTACATAACTCTTGATGTAAAGCTACGATGAGGCTGGCCAGTATCAGATGGGTGACAATTGATGGAATGCTAGGCGCCGTATGTGGTGGAGATAACTTTTGCATCTAGTATCACACAAGGACCAAGTGTTCTTGGAAGAGAAAGTGTGTTAGATGCAATCCCCAACACTTTAAACTAAGTCAAGCCAAAGTCACATCGAAAAGGAAAAAGGAGTGTTAACAACTGCTTATAAATATGAACAGCTTATTTTCTACCATAGGTGAGGGAATATCACATAACCACTGATTGCCGAAAATACCGTCATTTTAGCAAAATGCGCAGTTAATTATTGATTTTTTTTGTATCGTTTCTTAAATGCAGTTATTATTTAATGGTCTATTAGCAAATTATTAATTTATTTTTCAAAAAGTTAAAAAAGGGTTGTCATGTAAATATAATGCGAATATATAATTTCTTTATTAATTCCAAGAATAATCATGATGATTACACTATTCAACGAATTACACACTTCAATTCACAAAAGTACAAAATTAAATACTTTCAAAATCCGGAATTTCAACCTTAAAATCTTATTGTATTGTTGTTTTATCACTTCCTCCACAATACAAAAAAAATTGGTAAATTCCGGATGATTATTTTAAGCATATTTGTAATCACAAATAAAGAATTGGGATTTTGTAGACAAAATATATACATAAATATCGATTATGAAAAAACTACACTGTTCTAAAGTTTATTCTTCCCATTATAATCCGTGAAGTTTTCGTATTGATTAGAGTATAGCATAAAGGCTTACTTTAAGAGATTTACCTTGTTTTGAAGCGCGACCCTTCGGACGACAAATATAAAAAAATGGCAAAAAATATTAATTCCTTCACCCTTAACTGGCCACGTTTCTACAGGGAGGGGTCGCTTTTTTCGACCGATATATTCGAAAGTCATACCCTCTTTTCGATTGACAAGCCTTTAAACCTTCGCCACTTCCTGCTGTGCGATGAACGCAACGTTGAAGACGTCACTTTTTTTTTTCATGTGTTTTCCCTCCTTCGCGGTACAGGTTCGCGCCTGCCTGCCTCCTACCACTTTTTCCCCCCTTTACACCATAACTGCCTACTGTTGTTTTGATTCCTATCCCCCGCTAGTACCATTTTTTACAGTCCTCCCCCCTCCTGTTTCTCCCCCCCCTCTTCAGCCCGGGGGCAATTAATACACCACCTAAACACCCGGGCAACGGCGAGAACCCCCGCTTGTATAATAATACATACGAAATCTGCATTAATCAAAATATTATATTGGAGTGTATTTTACGACCGTGCAATGCCGGATGGTCTGCTAGTAATGGTATATAATAGATAATCGAAAAATCCTCAGAATTAGTTGGAAGGACCGACGCACCAACACCAGCGTCCTGAGTGAGGCTGACATTCCCACTATCACCGCTGTTGCTCAACGCCAGCTCAGATGGACTGGTCATGTTGTCCGAATGCCGGATCTCGGCCTCCCAAAACAGATTTTCTACTCTCAGCTTGTTGAGGGAAAGCGTGCCCAGGGTGGCCTAAAGATGAGGTATAAGGACAACATCAAAGCAAATCTAAAGCGGTTTCACATGGACCTTGAGACATGGGAGGACGTGGCTGGGAGCAGGTTGGCATGGAGGAGCGCTGTCCACAAAGGTGCTGCGCTTTATAGTAGTGACCTAAATCAAGCTGCTGAGGATAAACGCAAGCACAGAAAGGACAGAGTATCAACCAGACACACCCAACCCCACCCCACCACCACTACCTTTATCTGCCCAAATTGCACAAGACAAATTGGGTCTAGGATTGGGCTCTATGCTCACCTGAGGACCCACAGAAGCCACAACGGAGGACAGTCTTACTTGGACACGAGTGACCGCCGATGATGATGATGATAATAGATAATACTGCATACCGTAAACTTTTGCTAAAATAATACTGCCCGCATAAAACATTGCAGAGAGTATGGTTTCTGTTGATGGATGTCAGTCCACTATCGGTTTTTAGGGCATGTTTTAATATCATCCTTCTACATCTATAGACGAATATTACTAAATAGATGCCCATAAGATCACCATAAAGTCACCAAATTAATGTGGCTATACTTTCAGTAGTTGGACGATAAACAATAGATTATTTCGTAGATTGATCCCCTCTTCTTATTTTCTATATATATTACAATTATTTTAGGTCTTATTTTTTAAGATAAAGAATTAAACAGTAGTCAACGAGACGCTGATCGCCAGCACGAAACGATGAGAAACACTTGCTGAGAAAGGAAGAAAATTGCTTTAGATGGATTGCTAATATATAGTGGCGACTAATCAAGTGGCTATTGGATTTGAAAACGAACATATTGTAGTAGAATGGGATGCAGTTACGCGAGATTTTGTTCTACACATAAGATCTCCAAAACGTGCTCATAGAATGTTCGTTTTGTTTTTTCCCCTTAAAGTGCGAGTTGAATTAAAATATATTAAGAAGTAGCTAGCACCATTTTTTATCTGTGTAAATGTGGCAATACAAATGAGAAAATATAACCCTTCACTATGCTGTATTCTCTGCACGATGCCCCAATTAGATAATATATGGACATATACAAATAGCTGGTGTTAGAAGGATTTTTTGCAAATTAGATCCACTATCATAAGGCAAGAAAAAAATAATCAGAGTAAAAATTATTTCTGTTGAAACAAAGCATCAATACCCCCGATCGAAACATCTACTATATACAATGTTTAACTTGATTAAATCATAGAGGTGTAGCCAATTGATAGGTGTCAGAAATTTTTGTATGAATTTTTGGCACCCTTAACACGAAACTGCGAATAAAATATTTAAAAAAAACTCGTAATTTATCTTTTAACAGTGGGGTGTTTATTTTCGTTATAGATTATACTTCCAAAATAAACTATTAAAGTTGTATAAAAAGTAATAGAAATATTATATTTTATTAAATAAAAACAGTAATGAAATTAATTGAATTTTATTAGTTCAGTATTTTTCAATTTTTAAACTTAAAAAATCTATCAAAATGTTTCTATTGATTCTATTTTTACGATATTGTCAGGGTCAATGTGAATTTTTATGCTCTTTGCGATAAACTGAATATAACATGTCAGACAAACGTTTTTTTTTTAATTCACGAACCCCCATTTTGAAATGTCTATTAAAAAGTAAATAATTAATCTACTCAACAAAGTTTTATATATCAAAAATTGACGATAAAAGATCAATAAATAATACATTCAAATTTAAAACAAAACAATAGTGTTTTTTTTAGAAATTTACCTGTAAATCCGAGGTTTAAAACTTTTTTTTTTTAAATCAAGTTGTTTTTTTTTTTGGTTTTGTTTTTTTTTAAATGAAACCTTGGTCCTTGCTCCTTTAATTGAAAAAAAATAGGGTTTGACTTACATTTCTCGAATAGTTATAAGCTTGGAAAATATTTTTCCCAAAGTTTCTGACACACCTAGCTTATTCATAATACTAATATTAAAGTAACCATTAACTTTCTAGGAATATAAATTGATGATAGCAAAAACAAATTTCGACAAGCTAGTATCCTAACACCGGGGCAGTTGGTAATATCTATTCAGCTAAACGCTTCATTTTCTTTTTAAAAATGTATCGTGATGCTTACCTCTGAATTGTGCACTTGACGCGCTACAGCTTTAACGATGCCAATAACGATGTACTCAAGGCCAGGACG
The DNA here is from genome assembly GCF_053919585.1 of Euprymna scolopes. Classification (NCBI taxonomy): domain Eukaryota; kingdom Metazoa; phylum Mollusca; class Cephalopoda; order Sepiida; family Sepiolidae; genus Euprymna; species Euprymna scolopes. Next base: position 131,191,007 of record NC_136487.1, on the reverse strand, counting down.
ATCTGAATAATAATGAAGAATGGTGGCCCCATCCTCTTCTCTCTCCGAACATCGGAACGATGGGGCTCGCATACCTGGGTAGATGGTGGCCAGGTGGTCGTGGAGGGCATCAAGATTCTGGAGGAAATCTTTAGTTGTTCCTCCGAGCACTTGCAGAATTTTGTCGTAACCAGATTCTTGACAGAAGTCAAAGAATTTCTCGCCAAAGAGTTCAAGAATTTGACTAGCTGGAAGACCTGTAAAAATGAAAACATTTGAAAAACATGTGAATATATATATATATATATATATATGTATATATATGTATATATATATGTGTGTGTATGTGCGTGTATGTGTGTTTGTGTGCTATATAATGTGTGTATATATAATACATATATTCACTAGATATTAATGTCGCCTAATGGATTGACTAGTCTCGTAAACAAATATACATATATTGATATATAAATATATAATATATACACACATATATATATATATATATATATATATATATATATATAACGCGTCTCTTTAAATGTGTGTAGTGTTTTATTTTCTGCATTTTTATTATACAGAATCTCTTCGCTTTCTTTGTCCATGTATGTGTGTGGGTGTGTGTGTGTGTGTGCGTGTGTGTGTGTTTGTGTGTGCTAACACATATAAATACAATTCACGAAACGGGTCAATATCGTTCAATAGACAATTCTGTTGACAATGAACCATAAACATATCTGTCTGCGTGGCACACTTGACAAAATGGAAATATACCTTCTTGATAGACGCTGTTGTTCGCGATTGGGTTTCACTTCTAAAGTAACGTCATACCACTTGTAAGTTATATTTTTCATAACTTTATTTCGTGTCTGTGACTTCCTTCGAAGTTTGCACGAATTTATATTTGTCTACATCATCTCTAGTTAGTTGACTCGATTTTTGCACGGACAGGAGAGATAACATATATTCCAAGCATATCTCCAGCCAGCTTCCACTGACTCACGAACTATCTCTAACTTCAAACTCACTTTATTACTCTGTGTTTAGTGAATATATGATAACTTGTTTATTTGTAATCATCTGACGACACGATAACTGGTAAAACTTAGTTGTTTTGGTAACATGTAATGCTATTACTTTTCATAAATAAAAGTACATTCTTCTATAACATAAATAATTTGTTTTAAACTAGTTATCTTCGATTAAAATAAGATTATTCTGCTACTGAAAATATGTATTCAATAACTACCATCTGGTAACAAATCACAGCGCCATCTTTTGTTTCTCTATTCGATCCATTAAGGCAATCTGTTCTATCCGGAAGTCATAACATCCGATATATATATATATATATATATATATATATATATATATATATATATATATATATATATATATATATATATATATATGCCTAAAAATAAAATAAAAATACCAGCGATGGTTGACGTTATGTTGTTTTGAAAAAAGAAAAACCGAATGAATTTATAAAATGGTGATTAACGTTTCGTCCCTATTGCAAGGGGCATCCTCGGGATATTAAAAGGAAAAACGCAGAAGAAGAAAACGATCATAGACCATACGTAAGTGAAAAGGAAACAGTGTTAGAATCCTACCCATAACGGGAAAGAAACTATAAATGTGTGTATATGGGAACGTTGGGTTGTTCAATGTCTATATATATACACTTTTAAAAATACGTTATTTAAATACCTAGGCATTTTTAAAAGTGTGTGTATATATATATATATATATATATATATATATATATATATATATATATATAGAGAGAGAGAGAGAGAGAGAGAGAGAGAGACATTGAACAACCCAACCTTCCCATACAAACACATTTATAGTTTTCTTCCCGTTATGGGTAGGGTTCTAACACTGTTTGCTTTTCACTTACGTATGGTCTATGATCGTTTTCTTCTTCTGTCATTTTCCTTTTAATATCCTGAGGATGTCCCCTGAAATAGAGATGAAACGTTGATCACCAGTTTATAAATTCATTCGATTTTTCTTTTTCAAAACAACATAACGTCAACTATCGCAAGTATTTTTATTTTATTTTTATTCATATATATATATATATATATACATATATTTATATATATACATATATATATGTGTGTGTGTGTGCGTGTAATGCAATAAGTTTGATACATGTAAGAGGACATAGTTACAAAGTATTTGTAGATTTTGTTTATACACACGGGCGATAAGACTTAATCAATCAAATATAGCGGATGGCATCCAATCAGAAATCAATTCACTGCATAAAACATACAGGATAAGAATTTAGCACGCTCCTCTACGTTTCTCGCAATAAGGAACTCTATCCTTCACCTCAGACCTTCTTCGGATTGGTTGCCCACCGGAAACTTTATTCTTGATATTAGAACTTTTACGGATTAATTAGCCACCGGAAATTTTATTTCTTATTTAAGGAGTTCTTAGGATTGTTTACTTTCTGAAAATTTTTTAAAACAATCAATGCCTTATAACATAAATATATTTATTCAAATTTAAAAAATTTGAGATATAATTATTTTCGCAGCGATAAAATGTGCAACGACGTTGTTTGGCTGGTTAAAAATATATATATATATATATATATATATATATATATGTATATATATATATATATATATACAAAAGTGAACTGTATGTCTGTCTGTGTGTATGTGTGTCTGTCTGTCTGTGTACATTTCCCTACGCAATAACTCGGTCACTTTTTAGTCTATAGACTCGAAATTTGAAATACCGGGTACTGAGATTTGGGAAAATCGATGTGACGGGTGTCAGCCAGAAATTTGGCTGTTAAGGGGTCAAATTTCAACGATTTGACCTTTAAGAACTCTACCAAACTCCTCCGACAATTTTGGGTCCAGACACTTGAAATTTTAGATTTAGGTTCCTTGAACATGGATCTAACTTAATAAAGTGATTTGAGCCCGAAACAATAAATTTTAAGGGGTCATAATAGGGGTCAAATTTTTAAAAAATTAACCATTTTTTTTGTTTTTTTGCTTTTTTTGCACAGCATACACCTCCAAACACCCGAGCAACGCCGGGCACCCCTGCTAGTATATATATATATATATATATATATATATATATATATGTGTGGGTGTATGTGTGTGTGTGTGTGTGTGTGAGAGAGAGAGAGAGAGAGAGAGAGAGAGAGAGAGGGTGTGTTGTTTTCTGCGAATAGAGGTTTGTTATTATGGCTAGTTTTAAAAACATACTGCTAATTTGTATTTCACAAGATAAATATGGAATTATCTATAGTCAAAATAACAAAGCCCCATTAGTCGCATTTTGAATATTAGCTATGACACATGTGTCATGTATATATTTTCTAACATGAGGGCATGTGTTTCTTTTAATTGATGATATTATGAATTCGTATTTGTCAGAAAATATGATATTATTTCATTACTTAGTGTTTCTTCTCATCCTTCCCTTTTTACTACTGCTACTTTTCATCTTCTTTTTTCATTTTATTTCTATACTTCTTCTTTGTAAAGTACCTAACGTATAAAACTTCTTTCCTAATATCGAAACGCTATTTATCTGTGCTAAGAGTTACTAGTGCCTTACAATTACATATTTTTATATAACATGCGTATATAGTACGCATATGGTGTGTAGATGATCATACTTTTCAGTAATAATCTCTGGTGCGCATTATTAATATAAATATCTGTTAGTTGTGTTAGGTGTTTAGACATATTCAAATGCACATAGTTCGTGACTGTGGCACCAAATACTTTATAGATAGTTATTTAAATAACCTCGTTTGCATAGTGTTGATGAAAGGAAATGCACAATCTTCGAATGATTTGTCTGCACATGTAAATTACTTCAGAACGAAGTAATCTGACTCGGGTTATAATTTCATATATTTATTTTCTTCTTCGACTCTGAGTTTGAAACGTTAGCTTTGATTCTCACACCCTGAAATATCGCGTCCACTAGTATACACGAACCTTAAACTATATCGACCAATTTCAAGTCGAATCCCAGGTCAAATAAGTCTGACTTATCTGAGTTTAGTGAATAGGGTGTTTCAAAAGTCTTGGGGACATTACAAATGCGTATATCTCATGAACTATTCCAGGTAGAAAAATGAAACTGGTGCCATAGTCTTAGATGCATAAAGATTTGATTAATCGTGTAGGATGAGCTCATACCAATTTCGTATAACTACTTCCTTTGTTCCAACTTACGTCATTTTATAGATTATTATACTTAATTTCAACTGGTATGTTTTATTTTTTTTTACATTCTTCTCTATTATATAATTTATACTGAAAAACATTTCAACATATCACAATGTTATAATTAGTTCCTCCTGCTGCTGCCCGGGAGTCACACTATCCAACATAATTTGCTCTTTTCTACAAAATAACTTTACCAGAAACTAAGTTTTAGTTTTAAAATCGATTGATTCGTTTTGTGAAGAAGCAAAAAAAAAATTGAGCCGGCGTTATCAGGAAAGTCTTAACTGTTAACGCCACGTTATTGCTGGAAAGCCTCATTGTACACTTAACCCTCTTACAACACCATTAACACGATAATTTTTTTTTCAAATATTATTACATTCATTTCACATCTGCTATTTCCAAATATATTTCCGGAAAGAAGGTAGTAACCATATTTTTCTGATATAAAATTTGTAAACCCACGGCACTATCCTAAACTCTGCCCTTTGTTTATAAAAACAGTGTCTTCCTAACACGCAGCTTTCTATATTCAGGGGCTTCTATACTGTAATCCTTGTGTCTTGAAGATTATACATATTTAGTAATTTTGCATGCCCACTAGACACTATTTTCGAGTGGCTAAGGTCTCTCTGTACAGGGTTTTGTTAGAACAACCTGGCATGAGAGTAGTTTTCCCTTAAAGTAAACCCTGACTAAATGTTCAAAATTACATAGTACTCGGTGCCCAAATAAGATCTCTTCACTAGGACTAACCTACATTAGTAGTTTACGAGTAATGATGAACCTTCTCCAAGTGATGTTACCTCAAGTAATAACACGAATCTGGATACTCCACCAGACTAGATAAATTCTTGTCCTGGAATCCAGTAAGACCAAGAGACCAAAGCAAAAGCTATACTGAAACATATTAATTCTGTTCTCAATTTATTTACTAACTCAATATGAAGAACTTAAATGGAACATTCGAATATCTATGTATCTTATATTAGGTCCAAGTGGTAGTTCCAGGTTGTGGTCCCCTTGATTCATGAGAACTTCGACTGTCGAAAAATAAAACATAATAGCATTTTCGATGTTGATTTTTTTGCATTTCTACTTTTATAACTGCAACGACCACATTCCAACTAGTTTTCTGTAGCGACGTGTAAGATAGCCGACGTTCAGTTACGCAATAAACAAATATCATGTAGTTGGCATTCCGGATTGCATAACCATCGCATAGACGTGTGAAAGAATCTATCAAAAAGAAAATGACTTACCAAGAACTTGAGATGCTGCTCCAACAAGATCATATGATACTGAATCATCGTAAACACACCTCACCAGAAAGTGTCCCTCCATATTCAAATCTGCTGTTTTCCTAAATAAAGAAAAGAACACTATCTATACCAAATCAATGTAATAAAATAGTTTCAAACACATACCCCAAATAACATATTCAATGGATATAATGCGTTCAAAAAGCACCGAATTAAGTGCACGTAAAGAAGTAGTAAACTAGCAGGACCTGTGAAAATTCCACAGCGGACTCTTTTATATATACTATATTGATGCTGGCATGCTGTGGATGTTTAGAGTAAATGGAGACGCTCTGATATTATTGTAGCTCTTTAAACTGCAAAAGTAGTTATATAAGCTAACAGGGAAGCCCGGAATAGCCCGGTCGCAAACAAGTGTGTTATATATTTTAATGCATTCATATTTCGTGTATGTTATTATAGAGTCAATTTTCTATCGATTCTTATCTATTATAAAGTTGTGATTTCAAAAATAAAAAAATATATATCCATATGCCTTCGGGTTATAAGCTTTAATCGAAACAAAAACCAAAAAAGAATACGTATATATATATATATATATATATATATATATATATATATATATATATATATATATATAAGTTTGGTGGTTACATTTTAAATTCTGATAAAACAACATATAGACACGTATATTCGATGTAAGAATTTATTGTTTGACAAAAGGAATATAGAGAAGGGGTGATGTTAATTTCCTTAATCTATGCATTTTCAATAGAGGAAATGAAATGCGGTTAGCAAAATGTTCAGCTGTGAAAAGACACTTATTTTGTTTTCAGCATAAATATTGAAAATAGTTTTTTGAGTGGTTGTTGATAATTGTATGGAGATAGTTATAGGAAGAAAGAGTTTGGTACAACTTGGGTAGCCCATTATCGGAAGGAGTAACAATGTCCTCCGGGGCTATAATCCAGGTAGGCAGGGGAGAAAGTTTGGCAAGGAAATTGTTACTTCAAGTAATATCTATCAGGATTTTCATCTGAATTCTATCAATGTCTTATCTCGCTTAGATATATATATATATATATATATATATATATATATATATATATACACGCACACACATACACACATATATACATATATATACATATATGTGTGTGTATGTTTTTTTTTGTTTTTTTTACACAGTGATCACCACTTATCAAGGCCCGGAAGCCACTCAAGGATAAGGGTTATTGCAAGTACATTACGTTAGTGTGGAGATTAGATGGAGTGTTTACTTAAGAGGGCGGTTCATTAGGAATTTGTTAACATTAGACTTGAAGACATCCAAGTTGTAGTCCGGAGGGAAGCAGGCAGACGGAACAGAGTTCCACAGGCGTGCAGTTCTAAGAAAGAAGCTTTGTTCATGGAATCCGCGTTTTGATTTAGGCACAGATATAGAGTGGGGGGAATTTTTCACAGTGGATTCAGCTAGACGGGTGTTTTTCGTGAAATATTGGCGAGGGGGGACCAGGGATTGGAGTTCAGACGAGCACCTGCCATGAAAATAACGATAAAACAAGGATAGGCTCGCAACGTCTCTTCTGTGAGAGAGGGGTTGCAGGGTAGAGAAAAGGGCATCCCCCACTAAGCCACGAAGTCTATTTTGTACTCTGTCAAGGCATGATAGGCTGTTTTTGGCAGCTCCTGCCCAGATATGGCAACAGTATTCCATCCTTGGACGTACTTGGCTTTTATATAGATAGAGAATTGCATCAGTAGTGAGATATCTTCTGGAGCGGTAGAAGGATCCCACCATCTTTCCAGCGACCTTGGCAACAGACTTGATGTACGTGTTCCATTTCAGATCAGGAGTAAAGGTCAAACCCAGAAGCTTGTCAAAACACGGGGCCTCACCCAGACGAGAGCTATCCATCACAATTGATGCCAGCTGGGTATCAGAGCGTTGATGATGTAAGGATAGGAGTTTGGGGTTGGATGCATTAAAGGTAACTAGCCACATCTTCCCCCACTGAACCACGCTCTCGAGATCAGAGGAGAGAGAATCAGAGAGAACTTTGTCATTTACAGCCTTTGATGTGTTGCTGTAGATGGTCGTGTCATCAGCATAGATGTCAACGAATGATTTAAGTATGTGTTTAGGGAGGTCATTGATGTAGATCAGGAAGAGAGTTGGGCCCAGGATTGACCCCTGAGGGAGCCCAGCATTTATATTGCACGCCTCCGATTTTTGTCCATCTACCACTACTCTTATAAGCCTATCGGAGAGAAATGATTTAATGATTGAGAAAACATTTCCAGTTATACTGTAGCTGGAAATCTTGTAAAGTAAACCCTTATGCCATACCTTGTCAAAGGCCTTTGATATGTCAAGAGCAATCGCCCTAGAAAGGAAGCCTTTGTCAAGAGATTCACTAATCCTGTGGGATATAACCGTCAGCACATCTGTGGTAGATCTTGCAGAGCGGAAACCATATTGTGTGTCACTAAGAAGGTTATTCCTGCTGAGGTGGTTGACTATTTCTCTATTTAAAATTGATTCCAGCAACTTACTCATAACACAGAGGAGACTTATTGTCTGTACTGAGAGGGAGATGACTTATCACCTGAATTCTTAAATACAGGGCAAACTGATGAGGTCTTCCAGGGGGTCGGAAAGCACTTCTCCTTAAGGCAGCGCTTAAATAGTTTCGTAAGTATGGGAGCAAGTTCTGGTTGAAGCTTTTTTAACACTATAATTGGGATGCCATCAGGGCCAGTTGCTTTACTGGAATCTAGGTTTTTTATTAGCTTGGCGACCTCATGCACGGATATTTGTATGTTACCTAGCTTGTTCTGTGTTATAGGAGGAAATATGGGGAGTTGATGGCCTTCGTCGCATAGGGTAGAATTAGCTGCAAACTTCTTTGCAAATAGTTTGGCCTTGTCTGACGCTGACGAGATGACCTCTGGTCCATTGAGAATGGTTGGGATAGAACGCACAATTCTGTTCAGGATCCTATTTGTTATTTGCCAAAACTGGTGAGAACCAAGCCGCTGATCAGCTACCTTGGATTTAACAGACTGGGCATATAGCTCTCTTGCATTTTTATTACTCGTTTACAGTGGTTGCTGGCAGTCCTGAAAGCAGCTTTAGTCTCAGTGCATCTATTACGTTGGTAGCTATGGAAAAAGTGATTTCTGTGCGCGATAGCAGCAGCACATTCTGGGGAGAACCATTGCTGGCTTTTAGGTTTTTGTTGGAATTTTTTAGATGGTATGAATTGGTCAATGCCTACAATTAACCATTCGGTCAGATCTGATACTATAGAGGACACTTGTGTGTAGATATATATATATATATATATATATATATATATATATATATATATATATACACATACGCGCACACACACATAGTGTATGTGTGTGTGTGTGTGTTTAACTTTAGTTCCTTCAGCTATAGTCGATACCTAAACAAAAACTTATGAAAAATTCGTTGTAAAGTTATTATTACAAGAAATGGAAATTCATAAAAATTAAATAAGATTCCCTCAGAAGAAAGAAAAATGTAAACGTGACACAGAAATAAATAACACACGCGCTATCCTTTTAATATATCTATAAATACGTTCGGGAATAGATATTAGCGCGTCATCCAATAATATTCTAGTCTGCTATATCAATGACGCCATTATAAAACTTATATACGATTTTAATAAAATGTGAAATGTGTTAATTCATAAAAATACAAATTTTGATTATCTAATTGCAGTTGTTTTTGTAAATTATTAAAATAAAGTAAAGATCTATATTTCCTGTATTAATAATAGGAATTCATTTTGTCTAAGAAAAGAGAATGCTAACAGATGGTATGCTGATTCAACACGCCGTCTTAAAGGCACCGACGTGGCGTTAATTTGTCAGAAATGCGAACAAAGTCCTTTACTGCCGATCGTTAATTAAAGTTGCGTGAGAAAATATTAGAATATTTGAACATATCACCATTTAACATGTGCATTTGTTAATAAGAAAGTTGTGTCTCAAGCGGTCCAAGGATTGCGTAAAATGGATAAAAGCTGGGCAGTATCGGCGATCCAGTGCGATGTTTTAAAGCTGTTTCTACAAAATCTAAAGGAGTTCCCGTGTCAATATGTGATAATGTATGAAACATTAATCCACTGTTTTATTCAAGAGTCAAATCGAAAATCGGCCGTAAGTGGAACATTCAAACACGACAGATGTCGCAAACAAAAAAAAACTATGCGTTTTATGGTGCTCAATGTATTTACTTCATCGATAACATACAGAAAATAAGAACATATTTCTATGTACAGCACATTTTCTTGAAGTAATTACCGGATAATTATGACTTTTTAATATGCATTTAAGGAAACACGGCGATGTGTGCGGAGTGTAAGCAGTCGAAAATACAACATTCACGAGGTATATATATAGTAGCCGAATGGATACGGCCTCCGCTAATCGAGCCAGAGATGTCTCGTGTCGCGGGGTTCGAATCGTTTGACTGGTAGTAATCGTGACACCCTGCACTGAAGAATCCCGAAAGGATGAAACACTAGTGTCTGTAGGTATTTAATTATTATAGTAAAAAAATAATTATGACAGCCCCTTTAAGAAATTCGTTTCTTATCGTTGAGCACTTTCCGTTGAATTAAAAGTCGGTCAATTTAGCTCTTATGCGTAGATCATCGTATAACGATTTGATCACTGTCTGTCTGACCTAATGAACATTTAAATTTAAAAAATGTTTAAAAAATTCAACGCTATTTCATACGGTTAATAGTAGCCGAATGGATACGGCCTCCGCTAATCGAGCCAGAGATGTCTCGTGTCGCGGGGTTCGAATCGTTCGACTGGTAGTAATCGTGACACCCTGCACTGAAGAATCCCGAAAGGATGAAACACTAGTGTCTGTAGGTATTTAATTATTATAGTAAAAAAATAATGATATATATATATATGTGTGTGTGTGAGGATCATCATATATTATTAGATCACTCTGACATACGTAATTTCTGGCAGTTAACAGTGGGCAAATGGATTAGGTCCTTGCTAATGAAGTCAGAGATAACTTCTGTTGCCGGGTTCGAATATATCGACCGTTGTTTATCGTGACACAATGCAATGATGATTCCTGAAAGGATGAAACACTTGTGTCTGTAGCTATTTAATAATTAATATATTAAATAGTTATATATATATATATATATATATATATAGTAAATAGTTATATATATATATATATGTATGTATGTATATCTGTGTGCGTGTGTGTCTGTAAAAGTAAGAATTGTTTGTGTGAAAGGACACCTCTCAACTATATCCTCAACGAATTTTTAAGTTACAGACTTAAAATAGGGCATTTAGTGATCCGATAAAAATGGTTTATAAAGGGGTCTAAACTGAAGAATTGGTACGTGAGGGGGAGGCGGTCATCGGATTTTTATCTGTTTGTAACCATTTACATAACCGCACATACGCATTCGTATCATAACAATGTCTTTAACCTACGTATAAGTAGTACTTTCAAAGAACGTCGCAAGCTGGACTAATTGACCCATTGCCTTTTTATTTAGTTTTCGATTTAAGTTCGAGTATTTTTTCCTCTGAAGAAGTGAACTGTCTAGACAAATATAATACTCGCATGCACGTGTCTCAGTTTTTCTCTTGTTTTACTTGACCTTTAAAGAAAATGTAACGCTAAATTTAATAATGACGGTATTTCTGTTTATAATAAATAAGAAATCTGCAATTATTAAAATATAATATTTATGCGTATTTTACGAGCGAGAAACTTCGAGAGTTTCTTAAAGTGGCTGTCATAATTATTTTTTTACTATAATAATTAAATACAGGCACTATTGTTTCATTTTTTCGGGAACCTTCAGTGCAGGGTGTCACGATAAACACCAGTCGACAGATTCGAACTCGGCAACACGAGCCATCGATTAGCAAAGACCGCATCCATTCGGCTACCGTTAACCGCGTGAAATAACGTTGAATTCAAACATTTTAATCTTGTAAAATGTTCTCTATGTCAGTCAGACAGTGATCTAATCTTTATACGATGATCTATGCGGAATACACACACACACACACATATATATATATATGTGTGTGTGTGTGTGTGTGTGTGTGTGTGTGTGTGTAGTTATTTTATGCAAACAAAAAACTAAGAAAAAAATCCTTTGGGAAAATGTAGAGTATTTCGGTTTGTTTGAATTGTTCTTGCGATATTTTTACTGTAAATTAGAGAGTAAATATTTATTTTCGTTAAACATTATACAAACTGTATAGAAATATTTGGCAGAAGGCCTAAAATGGGTTGAGACGCGAGAGGACGTCCTTACAATCTAATGCTAATTAAGGTAACATAGCTAAATCCATACGTTGACCGATATAACGCATTCGCACTAGACATCCAGCATCGATCACCATAAAGTAAATAAGAGAGTAAATATTTATTTTCATAAAAAATACAAAACTTCAAGTAAAATTTGGCACAAAGCCGAAAATAGAGGACAGTCAGGACAAACTAATAAAAACTAGACTAACTCAGCCAGTCCCTACTTTCACTATACTCTCACCACAATACCGCATTTATACAATACATTCATGACCAAATACATCCTTCATGGATCACCATAAAAACAACATATCATGAGTAACCCCCTTAAACCCTACGTTTTAAAATATGCAATGCGAGGTAAGGTGAATAAAAATTGTATATACATTATAAAATAATATATAAAATGTTAATAAATAGGACCCTCCATTACTAAAAGTAAATAAGAAGATATCGCTTCATAAAATAAGTAACAAGTAGTAAAAGGAACTGATTAATCAAAGTGAACGGCGCTCTGTTACTGACTATGCAGAAACCGAATAACTTTATATAACCTACTTGATATTTAAGAAGGCTGGCACTAAGTGTTCGTCTTCACGCAATCACATATTTGGTGTTCGTCTGAGTACTTCCAAGGATTGGCTACTTTTCGGAAAGCCTATTCTTCGTCCGCAATCTTTTACAATTCCGCATTTATACTCCAATTTTGTTTGGAACAACATTGCTCTTTAATTAAAAAAAAAGAACTAAAATGACATACAACGCGAAAGGTTATGGGTCCAGTAATATCTTGATTTCGATGGGTCGGTATTGAATTTCGAATCGTGGCAGATGTATTTTTTTAGGTTATTTACGAATTCAAAAACTAAAGTCCTTCAGACACAACCTGAAAACCGGAACGTTTTAGCATTTATTGAAAAAAGAAAACGCAGCTGTTTTTTTTTTACGTAATTGATGCAGTGTTTGAATGACATAAGTGTATTTCCGATAATTTATTTAACTTTGTCTGATGGCTGCAAACATGGTATATATTAAGAAAGCATTATTTATTGTAAGGAAAACCTAAAATTATTTTATTACATACAGAAATGACGTCTGTAACAGGTCTTAAAAGCCGATACGATTACAGACTTTATTATAAAGACCGAAACAACGCCAAATTTATAATAAATGTCTAGTTAAACAATCAGTAATAGCATTTTGAATTCATATGATTTAAAAAAAAACTGCCAGGTGACTTCAAACTTTTTAAAACCATGATAACTTGAAAAAAAAACTTACTTTAGTCAAGTCTAAGTAGCATTTCAAAATTATGAGGAACTAGAAGGATGATAAAGTAAAATAAGGAATCTACAAGTCTCATGATATTTCAAAATATCCAACAAAAACCAAGAAAATAAAACTCTACCTGTAGATCGAAAAACGCAATTTTTCAAAGAAGAATTCTTCCCTTAAAAAATAAAGATAACTATCTGCTATAATTGAAGCGACCCAATCACGAGTTTTCAAGGTAAGTAAAAAAAATCAAAGGGACCCCATCAAAATTATTGAGATCTTCATAAGGGAATATCTGTCTTTTATTTTTCTGTTCGTTTTACTCTTCAACATACAATAACATCAATGTTAATTGTTGAGCGGCTTCAGCTGTAATCACGAAAAGTCCTATTTCTTATAAAGTAAAACTCCTTTAATTTGAATTTCCTCTAAAGTTGGACTTCCTCTCATTTGGACTTCTTCTAAACCTGGACCTTCTCTAAACTTGAACTGTCTCGTCATTGAAATTGTATTAGCATATTTGATGCGGAGTTGCAGTAAAACTGTGTACATGGTTTAGTCAGATATTGCGCAGAAATGTTAATATTGGTAATATGTAATTAATGTAGATTAGCTATTGGTAATTAATTTACACTAACTATATTTTTTCAGATTGTTATATTTAAAATAGTGTAAAACAACCCATCACAATGGTTGCAAGTCTAAAAGAAAACAAGTGACACTGACTTTACTCGAAAAACGTCAAATAATAGAAAATTTAGATGCTGGAGTTGGAAATATCGTTATATTGAGAGATTATAAGATGGGAAGAAGTACACTGTTTTACATCAAAAAGAAAAAGGAGGAAAAATTGAAGGCTGCTCCTTTTTCTCCAACTAAAAGATATGTCAAAAGATGACTTCGCAGACCAAATCAAGTTAAATTCGATCGAATATTGCATGAGTGGTTTGTAGCAAAACGGAATGAAGGTGTAGAAATATCTGGGCCCATATTAATTGCTTAAGCAAAATCTCTTATGGAAGAGTTGAATATCGCAGAAAATATGAAATTCAGTGAAGGCTGACTGAGGAGCTTTAACAGTAGACAGGGTATCAGACTACTAACAATGTCAGCCGAACAACGGTCTGCTGATACACACACAGCATCAAATTATTGTGACAAATTCAAGACAATAATTGCGGGTTATGGTTTAACACTAGAGAATGTTTACAACGCTGATGGAAGTGACGTAATTTGGAAGTGCTTGCTTACAAAAACATTAGCCGGATCTGTGGAGTAGAAAATAAAAGGATTCGAATAAAATAAAGAAAAACTAACAGTGATGGTATGCGCTAATGCTTCTGGAACTCATAAACTTAAGCTTATTGTCATCGGCAAATCAAAGCGTCCCCGAGCATTAAAAGGAGTTTGTCCTTTGCCAGTATCCTATTATTCTTCACGAAATGGATGGATTAATCAACAGTTGTTAAAAAATGTTTTTTGTAAGAATTTGTGCCAGTTGTCCAGAGGCGTTTTCTTGAATTAGGTAAATTTGATTCAAGTGCTTGCTTCTGTTGGACAATTGTAGAGCACATCCTCCTGAGTCAGAACTAGTGTCATCTTGCGGGAACATTTTTGTATGCTATTTACCAACGACTTCTCACATCCAACCTATGGATCAAGTGATTATTTGGAACTTAAAATGTTTCTACAGAAATGATTCCATGATGAATATGATCAATAGTGCCGTGAGTATAAGCGATTTTAAGCGCTATTTTACTACCAAATATGCCATATTTTCTCTCGCAAGTGCATGGAACCAAGTTCGAGCAAGCACATTGACAAACGCATGGGGTAAATAATGTCCAGCGCCAAAGGCTTTGGAACTGGAGGAATCAGAGAATACATCTGGTCTAGAAAAAATTCTTGAAACCAAACGGTTACCGACCCCCCCCCCCACGCTGTTCTTAAATCGCTTAATGCAAATGATGTTGAAATGTGGGTGCAACAAGATGAGGAAACTACTGATCAATATGCTGAAGGCAGTAATGGTGATAAAAATAAAGACAGCTCCCATTCTCTTGACAGTAATGTAAATAACCAAGAGCACCCTGATGAAGCTATATCATAGAATGGTGCAGGAAAGTCTATGGAGACGGTTATAAAATTTCTAAAAAAAGTCCTTACTTTAGTGACAACTATGTTTTGCAAGCAATGTCACTCTGAAGAGATATAATTATAAAGAATCTACAGAACCAAGAAATTGTAGATTTTCCTGATCGCTTATGGAATACAATAGCAGCGCCCGAGAGCTCAATCGATGAAAATAGAAACTGCAATGAGACTCATTCAATGAATAAATTTAAAAAAAAACTGTATTTTACATAAATGTATTATATCTGTAGATGATAACTTAGGTAATAAATACCTAACAAGTAAGAGTAGATTTAATTTATTTTCAATGTTTTTGTTCCTGGTAATAATATTTAACAATTCTTACTTGCAATATATCGTAAACTCAACTTAATATATACTTGAAGTATCACATAGAAATGGATTTCATTTACCATTTCTTAATTCTTAGAAAATTAACTGCAGCACATTTTATTCATCACGAAGCCTGAACAGCATCCTCTAATTTGAACGAAGCGGATGTTCAAATTATAGGAGTTATACTGTATTTTTATTTCAGCTTTAATCCCCAGAGTCAATCTAATTAGTTAGCCGACGTCAGTCGAGTAAATGATAGTGTTTTGCATATAAGCGATGCTACCCCCCTAAGAAATAATCATGGTAAATATTGTTTCTGTATTCTACCAAATGCGCTGCTGTTTAATGTTTAAACAAAATATATTTTTTGTATAAGCTGCTATTAAATAAAGCGCAAATATAAACTTTAGCCGTAATAAGTCAAAATTGGTGTATCCGATATTAACTCTTATTTACAACGTGTAGTCGCATGAAAAATTAGTCTGCCATTATCTAAAACTTGGCATAGTATTCTTAGAACTGCAATATATAGAAATATCAAAAAGTTGTCGAATATGGTTAACAGAATTAAAATTGACCCTAAGAATATCACAAACTACAACGTTTGTACACAAGAAAAAATAGAAATAGCAAAAAAAAAAAAAAAAATTGCAGAAAAAAGGTCAGAAGTATCATGTCACTGGTGCATTGAACGATCCCGTGAAACCGATGTGTTGAGAAAACTTCAGGTGTGCATCGGGTTTTCAGTTGGTTTGTTGGTTGTTTTTGTTTTACGACTTATCAACCCTTTTCAAGTTATTTAATTCCAAATCCAGTGATTTTGGAGAAAGATTTTTTAAATAGAATATATTTGGGTTTTTTTTCAAGTCGATTCCTATAAAACTCATGGTTGGGACTCTAACAGGTACCACCCCTTCTGGCCAGAGTGGGCCTGGGAGCAATAACAATTAAATGGTAGCTCCACACTTTGCAAAGCCCGTAAGCTGGGGTCTCAGCATCGGATATATTTAAAGGTCATATCCAGGACCAGGGTTTTTTTTAGACGTTTTCTCCTGTTTATTAACGGTGTATATCTTCCAAAACCAATCTTATGCTATGCTAGGAACTAAAAAAAAAATATATTTAGCTGATATGATCCCTTACGGAGCAGTAAAGTGTATTCGCTCTGACAATGGATTGAATTTTCTAATGGAGACGTTGAACTTTTATCGATTTATCATAGTACCAAGCGTGAGAAATCGATTCCTTTTTCCCCACATCCAAATGCAACTGTTGAATAATCGGGCGAATCCTTTCTTAAAAGCAAGATGCCTACTTAATGCATCAAAACTCACAAAAACATATGAACGCATAGAGTATGACGGCTGCATATATACGCAATGAATTTTCATAATAAAAGACTAAAAAAACATATGAATTTGTATGTGATAAGAAAAAAAAACAAATTTAAGCAGAATGCATATTTTTAGTTCGAATTTCTTGTGATTCATAGATAAGAAAAGCAAATTAATATACAAAGTACACGGGATATAAGTTAAGCGATTAATACGGAACTCCATACTATGTCGTATTTTCTCCACAACAAAATGCAATAAAACGCACTCCTATTAAATCCCATGTGTAAAATTGATGACATATTTATTATCGAAAAACAAAAACCGATTATATGAAGAAGACGACTAAACAGTTTCCCAGATTCATACAGTTGCCATCGTCAACAATATTTTAATGATTAATATGCTGATGAGTATGTTAAAGTTGCGAATACGCCGAACAATGAAACAGAATGCAACTCGATTTTTAGTGGTCGAAATTTTGAGAATCATCAAGTCGATGATTTCTATTTCACAGAACATATCCCAAAAATTTTCATTGGTGCAATTAATTCAGAACAATGTCAACTGTAGTACGTCACTTTTAAAAATAAATGTAACGCTTTCACATAATATAATACCTATATGGTAGTATCTCCTATAAAGTATAAAAAAATCTAATATCTTCTGGACGAGTCTTTTACAAAATACTATAGCATCAAGCGTTCAATAATATAAACCATTATTTTTTTCCAAAGGGTTTTCTCACATTTATGGCACAAGATATGTTACAAATTGTCACCGAGGAAAAACTACAATGCGACTTTTACTGCAACTGGCATCGCAGTATAACCTTAACATCCATTAAATGGATGTAAAAATGTTTATTGTAAATTCCCGATGAATGAACACGAGCTGTACGTAATAAAGAGCATTGGACAAAATAAAAATTAAAAGATCACTGTATGGTTTAAAGAAAGGTCGATGGCACTTGCACAACATATTTCATAATAAATTTATAGAACAACAAGTCAATCAATTTCCAGTAGATTCCTGTTTGTACACTGAAAATTAAAGAAATTAATTACTGTTTTTATTCTAGTGTCGCAACAAGTGATGACGTAATCTTCATGTATTTTAAGTATTTATTGAATAACAATTCAAAATGGCGGATCTTGGTCGGATATCATGGTTTTGAGTAATCACTTTAGATACAAAAATGCATTAGTAAGATGAATCAAAATGTGGTTGACAAAATGTATTAATGTTTGGAATTCAAGATTCAAAGAAACGCTCTACACCGGTTTCAAATTAGGTAAATAAAAATATGAACTCGTAATCTAAAATTACTGAGGATATACTATCAAGAGATGATAAAATGTCTTATATGTTTAAGGGCAGCCACAATATCCGACATATGTTAAATATATCACAAACTATAGCAAAATTATCAAGATAGACAATGAAACATAGCGAAATAAGTCGTTAGTTATCTAAAAAGACTAATAAAAAATGTTTAGTATTTAGAAAACCTACGCATTACCTCAATTCATGGAGATGTCAGATTCATATTTGAGAAATAATGAAGATCGTACACCTATGAATGGATATTATTTCAAACTATAAAACACAGCTTATTATTCACAGAAATCAAGGAGGAAGCAAATTGAATTACTTTCTAATTGTAGAACTGAATTTGTAGTGGTATCTCCTTCTGCTTCATGAGCCATATATATAAAAGTTATTCTGAAAACTGTTTTGAAACCATAATTAACTGAAGAACTTGAAATTAATTTCAATAAAAAGGCTAACATAGTCTTTGCTAAAAAAATCCAATAATTCACTAAATTATTTGAAACTATAAAAACATCTTCAAATAAATGAAAAAATCTATTAAAAACTTCAAAACTTTAATTCGAAAATATTAAATATCACTTCAAAAGAAATGACGTCCAAAAGGAATGCATCATTGTAAACTCTAAAAATCAGCAAAATATAGCCGACCAATTTACAACATGCAAAAATACAAAGTAAAAAATTTTTATTGCTAGAAAGGAGAAGGTTTGATTCTTAATAACGGGAACTGCGTAACACGTTAACTGGCATCCATTTTGTTTACTAAATAATTTTTAACATACTACACGAGTAACAAATGTTAAAAATCACTTGTTTGAAAGTACTTCTTTCTTTCTATTGTTATCAATGCATATATATATATAAATATATATACATATATGTATATATATATACATATTACACAATTAAAAATGGCTTCGAGTTTACACGCTCATTGTATAAGGTAAAAATAAAACTCATTTCCTTTTAATTTTACTTTTTATAGACGCATACTGTATTTGACATTTTCACAATATAAAATCAAATGAGTTTCCTGTTTTTCGTTTTATTTTGTTTCAATATTAAACTAGCGAGACCTGTGGAAATTCTACAGCAGACACACATTATTATATAAAAATATTGATGTTAGCATTCTGTAAATGGTCAGCGTAAATGCAGACGCTCTGATATTATTGTAGCTCCTTTGTTAAAACTGTAAAACATATTTATCTAAGCTAGCAGGGGCACCCGTCGTAGCACGGTTGTGGAGTACGCTTTATTATGATATGTTAATTTTTGCATATTTCGTATATATTATTATAGAGTTATTGTCCTATTGATTTTTATATATTATAAAGTTGCGATTTAAGACATACAAAAGTATATCCAATGACTTGGGTGCATCAGCTTGAATTAAATCTGAAACCAAAACTTATGAAGAACTCTTGATAAAGTTATTTATAAAAAATAGTTTACTGGAGTGCAATCAGCTATAATCGAAACCGAAACCAAAACTTATGAAGAATTCTTGGTAAAATTATTTATTATACAGAAATGGAAGTCCATAACAATTAATCGACAGTCCCTCAGACGTGAGCGTGAATAAATAACGCACACGCTATCCTATTAATATATAGCTTTTTTTACCCATATCATTTTAGCAAAATTTAAAGTGGACGAACTTGTCGGGTATTGCACAAAATGGGGTGTTACGTTATTTTGGTACAGTTAAAAATATTAGGCTGTATTATAGAATTCGCAATAGGAGCAAACATCGATACTGTCGATATAAGGGCCAGTTTATGATCGAAATATAGAGGGTTCCTTTCAAATTTTGTTTATATCTGTTTCACAAATTTGTTAATCTAATATTTTTCGGCCATAAACTTGTCCCATTATATCGAACTTAGTACCGATATTTTTTCTCTGATTTTCTGTAAAAATGTGAATTATATATGATGCTCTTTTATTGATGTTTATTTCATGATCGAGCACTTGTATAGAATTATTTTCACATACACAGTTATATATATATATATATATATATATATATATATATATATATATATATAACTACTTCATTTACTCACATAAAATTAATATACGAAAGTATAGATTTATGCGTAAACTTGAAGTATTTATTTAAAAGGTGCTCAATACGTAGGTAGAGCTAGTTAGTAATTTATTGAATATATATGGCGATTAAGCTACACTTAATATTCTGCGTTTCATCCACTATAGGATTCGTCAGGCTTATTCGCAAATTTGTGGTTGTTTCTTGTTTTTTTATATATGTTGAGGATTTTTAGTCAGCCAATCAGCTTTCTAGTATCCACCACCAAAAAAAAAGGAAAAAAAGGAACACGTCTACCTTAAACCACTAACATAGTTCTAAAACAGATCCTTTGTTCGATAAAATGCATGCCCATTGGCTGATAGGAAGGGGCGCGGTGGATACTAGAAAGCTGATTGGCTAATTAAAAATCCTCAACGTATATAAAAACAAGAAACAACCACAGAATTCGCGCATAAGCCCGACGAATCCTATAGTGGATGAAACGCAGAATATTCAGTGTAGCTTAATCGCCATATATATTTTATAAATTACTATATATATATATATATATATATATATATATATATATAAGAGAAGGAAAATTAAATCTGTAAGTTGAACTGAATACTCCAAAAAACAACGTACAAAGTGCTTATTCCTCGAAGTTTTAAAGAATGCGATTCTTGTTATTCTTCTCATTAGAGGACATAAAGAAGTCAGCAAATTATATTTGTAATTATAATAAGCTCTATTCTCTATTGCGTATTGAGCCTTTTTAATTCGGTTGGGATTAAATTTTCTATATATAAATACTGTCATTTATATTAGTTTGAATTTCACCATTGCGTATATCAGGTTAACAGTGCATCCCTTTGAGTGCATATATATATATATATATATATATATATATATATATATATATATATATATATATATATATATATATATAGTCGTTGAAATCCATCTGTCTTAGGGGACAATGAATTTCCGCGGTTCAGACTATTCTGTTGGTACATTGTGACAAGCCAATGTTGGATCGGCAGGCTCTATTTCCGATGCTACAGATGAAAGTGTTGTCATGCTGTTAGAGTTCTGTTACAGTTGTCGCATATCTGTACGACATTCTCGTATGCTCTAATCATTCCTATTTATATTATCATATGTTCTTCTCACTCCTATTGAACATGTCTCTACAGCCCTTCTGAAGCGGACATACATATAAATCTGAAACTGTTTTTTAATAATTGACGAGTATACTGTTAGTATATCAAGTAAAAATATGTGGGTGTCTTAGACAACAAATCAAAATGATAATATTTGTATTATATGTAGATGGCGGGGTATACAGAGAGGGTTTATACGTTAAAATTTTCACGTAATCTTAAGTATACCGAAGAGTCGAACATTGTAATACATAATTCGCAGCAGTATCGACACAGCAGTGACGTCACAGAGATGGGAATCTGTTTATGTTACGTGGCAAATGATCGAAAATATCTGACTTTCATTTGAAGCGGTAAGAAAGAGAGAGCGAGAGAGAGACAGAGAGAGAGAGATAGGCAGACAGACAGACAGACAGAGAAATCATTTCGCTTGGGATTACGTGATGAAGAGCGATGTAGTATTGTATGTGTATGCATGTATACTATAAAGACAAAATAAAAGTAAAGAGGTTTATGAAGAGTAATTGAATTTGTGATGTTTATTGATAAACTTAATGAAAGCTGAAACAGGCGAAAATGCTACAAATATAATGGCAAGGAAAAATCGTATGGAATCAAAATAAATGAAACTGTATTTTTGTAAGTAAATCCCCTTACACATCCGCTTTACACCCCCCCCCCCAAAAAAAAAAGAAAATATTGTTGTGTCACCATGAATTGGCGCCACACCAAAGATTCGAGGAGGTCAAAGAAGGTGGAAAGATCGAGGAGAAAAAGCACTAACCAGACCTTTACCAGATCAGTACAAAAAGGATTGGTGACCTTGGGGCTGCTTATTGCCACTGAAATTTCAGTGAAGACCTATGGTAGCTAACAACGAGAAGTCTATTGTAAACGGCTATTGCGATGACGCAAACTAATTTGCAAAGATTATGGCAAGAAAATCAGGGGATATTTGCTGTCACTCAGACTTTAGGGAACACCACAGAAGGTTGTTCTTATAGAGATGTATGTGACGATGGATTGCGTGAAAACTTCGAATGATCATTCATAAGAACAAGAATAAGAAAAAGAAGACGAGAAAGTAACTTCTATAATGATTCAAAAGAGAATTGTTTAACTGCGGTTGCTATTTCACCAGTGTGTCTAGAGAAATCCAACCACTTGATTCTACCGATTATGTGGGCGTTGACTTTCAGAAAAACCCAGCAACATTAAAAAGGGCCACGGATATGACGATGGTTTCTTATCCGGCGTGTTTTATATGGCACCATTGATTACTGAAACACAGGAATCGTTTTATTTTTAATTCATCTATTGTTGGCATCACCTCTACGGCATAATCGCATTTGGCACACCGGTGTCTGTCAGATCACCGAAGTTAAACAACAATGAGTCAAGCCAGTAGTAGATGGGTGACCATTTGGGATTTCCAGGTGCTGTATGTGCTCTCCGCGTATCTCGGCATTGTTTCCAATCGTTCTGGATTTCTCCTCTCCATTGGACTCAAGACGTGTCGATTCAGGAGAGGTGTGGCTTGATATTGCGCAACCGTAGCCACACAATTACATGCGAAGCTTCCCCCTATAGAGGGGTATACATTTCTTTTCGAGACTGAACAAAGGCATTGAATCCATCAAATAGTTTTATATGCGCAAGTGCCAGCGTATTCAAACGGCCATTGCATAATGTTTTAGACTAAATCTAATAAAAAAACAGGCTAAACTTGCACATACGGACGTATCACAAATAAAACCCCCTCATCCTACACTCCGTATGGTATTGTAACAGTTTAGATCAGTAAGCAAATAACATCAATCGATTTAAATGGAAATTTCAACTCTGCCTGCAATGCTAAGAGTAAAAAAAAAACATTACTTAATTAGTATTTTGCTGACCAAACGCGAAGATTTTCTCTTATTATTTAAATTTTCCATACAAAGCATGAAGCCAGTTCATGTAAAGATAGTATGTTAATCTAAAAAACTATCTAATCATAAACCTTATATCGTGGATTTCTCTTCAGAAACCAACAATTCTTTCCATTTTGTCAGAAATTTATCTGAATATCAGGACGAAATAAAGGCAACGAGAGTTAAAACGTTGACGAAAGTAAAGCCAAGGTTTAAGTCCGACTCTCTTATAAAATCTATTATTGTGGATTAAATCAAAAGTGCAATTCGAGATGTCTATAGATTTCTGCGTTCGAAAAATAAAAACGCGATTAAAGAAGATCTAGTTTACATTGACTTAAACGTTGTGCGAATCACACCAAAACTTAGAAAAGTTGTACGAATAAAACAAATAGTAATATCTTATTTATGAGGATTATGATGATGATTGCTTGAAAATTGTATGGACTTGGTCAATTCGAAGAACTCTTCGTGGAGGCTTCATTCAGATCACGTCGCAGATTTTCGGTTATGAATCCGTTGATTTCACCAGGTTTTTCGGACATGTTATTAAATGATCAACTTGGAAACCAAACAATTCTCCTCGGATCTCTGACGCTTTTATTCATTTTTATGGTATTACAATTTGCAATGCAATATTTATTAATTTGCAGTTATATTCTTTTTTTATTTTCGTTAAAATCTAGATTTCTGTTCGGTTATTGCCAGCCGGGTGTGTAAGAAACACCCAATAAAATCTATAACTCTGCAGGAGTCTTTATAATTCAAACTTAACAAAAAAATGGTAGATTCCTTCCACTGTATGCTCATGTAATTACTGTGGCAAATGTTACACAATATAAAACCACATCTCTCCTGCGTCGGCGTTGTCAAATACCAGCTGGAAGTGGAGGGTCAGGACTACTGGAATCAATGCAGAGATAAGCAGAGAGGACATACAGCGCCTAGAATTCCCAAATAATCACACATCTTGTACTAGCCAAGGCCAACGCTGATTAAATTTGAGAACCGGTATGTCAACCGGATAATGCCGTATATATAAACGCACATATAGAACAAATGCTGCAAATATGTGTTATGAGAAAGTACCCCAAGATTCACGATCGCCGAAGATTCAATTCAAAAAAATAATTTTTTAATTAATATCGAAGTTCTGGCCATATTTTCTTAACTGAAACAAACAAAAAAACAAAAACTTTCCTAGAATTCTCGCTAAAATCAATGTGTGATATGTGTTATTCACGGTCGGATGAAAGAAATGTTTTTCACTGTAAGAGTGATACTGAGTGGAACAATAAAAGTGTCGCCCTAGAGAAAACAACACTACAACTTTATTTTATAACTTTTATTCAAAAAATCACTTCAAGTAACTGGAATATATAGTAGAGCTGACATCTATTCAACGTAGCCGCCTTCAGCTTCAATCGCCACCTCGATACTGGCCCCAGACTGGAAGCATGTATTTTCTACAAGTGCCAACGGAAGCTCAGCGAATACTCTGGGGGTGACGACACTCAGGCCAGTTTTGGTGCTGTGTAAGATCACGTTTATAATCATATCGACGTATCACCAAACGAAGTAGTCCGAAAGGTTTAGGTCGGAGGAGTAGGTGGGAGCTAGTAAGAGGAGGGTATAAAGTTGTAGCACTCCTTCTGAAGCCAAGTATGGTCTCTAGGGGCTTGTGAGCCAGCGCGGTCTTGCTGCAACACGCAGGATCTACCAGCTGACACCTAATTGTATCTGGATATCACCACACTCTTGAGAACATTCAGATACTCTTTCTTAATTTTCAAGCCGACTTCGAATATGTGAGGTGGCATGATGTGGTCCTCACTTGAAACTACAACAAAGACCATAACCATCGCCGGAAACTTTGTTTTCGTCAGCTGGTCACGTCGCTGTTATCTGTGGCAATCCAGCGATGCATTTTGAGGGTGCTGACAATGACCCTGTGGTCACGACTTGGATCAATCGAGAGCATGAGTTGTACATCGGCGCCTGCCTGATCTCGCTCTTTGAACATTGTGTCACTTCTACACATGATATGCTATCGCTCTTTGGATGTGTACACAGCTGGCTAAATAGTAGGTCATCTGCAACAAAAATAAAAATAAAATCTGTTTTCATCAAACGGAAATGGAATCATGTCATTATTTATATGGTGACAATTTGATCGTTCCACCATTTTTGAGAGTGTAGAAAGAGGTATTGCTGAAAGATAGAAACAGAGAGGATGAAGTGATAAATAGAGGGAGTTAGGGATTGTGACAGCGAAACGCTTGACATAGAGATGTAAACTCACTATTTTAACTCTTCTGTTTTATTGTCCATATTGAATCTATAAGGCCGTCATTCGCAAATGTATGAAGTACTGTTGTCATATTTGGGCAGGTGCATGTGCCACTAGTCTCTCGCTCCTAGACAAGGGCCGAAAGAGAGTCGTCAATCAGATAGGCGCTGAACTGTCATCTAAACTTCAGCCTCTGTTCCATCGACGAAATGTTGCATCCCTCTGCCTGTTCTACAAGTACTTTAACGGTGAATGGTCTGACGAATTGCAAGCATTTGTGCCCCTCGACGTAAATATCCCCGACAAACCCCAAAACCAGTAAAATCCCCACCCTTTATGGTAGAGATCTCTAGATGTAAGAGAGCCTTTTACTCCATTACCGCTAGACTTTGGAATTCCCTTCCGGTTCCCTGCTTTCCTGACTGTACTGACATGCAGAAGTTCAATGTAACGTGAACGTACACCTTGCTGCCCAACTCCCTATACAGTACCCCTGATGCTTATGTACCCAATAGTAGCCCCCAACAACAAAGTGGCAATATGCCTTGTTTGGGGTGAAAATGTAATAAAGAAAACATCTTCATTACATCTTTAGGGAGGAGGGCATTTGTTTTTAGGGATATGTTCCTGCAAGTTTTGTAATGGACGATGTATTTTTAGGATCAACCGCATTTATAGATTTTTTTTTTCTGTGGAGAAGGTTTGCATAATAAAATGTGAAAAATATCCGAGAGGCATGTTATTAGGTAAACACAAAAAAATCATGGGGTCAGAAAGCATAAATTCACAAAAGAGAGATCTTATATGTGCTTAAAATGTAAGTATTACAGCAATAGGAAAAGATAAAATGTTCGTGAATATTTTTAGAGTTCGTGTAGGAACAGGGAGTTAATTAGTTGGAATATTAGAAGTCTGTATCGATTAATTAAGAACTATGAGTATCACGGATGAGGAAATCGTATTCAAAACTTCTCTGCTTAAGTAACTAAATTATATCTTTTTAAACGTTATTTATGAGCCAATGGTCTTTAGTTTATCATATTAGAAAACCGTTCAGTGATCAAGTTTTGGAATATTTCAATGAATAATGTTTAACAAACTGACAGACAATAAAGTCGATGAGTTGTGTGTGTTATTTATGTTTTTGCGTGTGAGTGGAGAAAAATATTTTACAGATGAGCATTTGCAGTCGGGCGCCAAGCTACGCCTATCGTTTTTTTAAAATTACATTTTCACCACAAACAAGGCACGTTGCCACATTGATGTAGGGGGCTACTATCAGAGACATACGCTACAGGGATACTATATAGGGAGTTGGGCAACTAGGTGTCGGTTCACGTTACATTTGAACTTCTGCATGTCAGTACACTTCGGGAAGCACGGACCCGGAAAAGAAATTCCAAAGTCTAGCGGTTCTGGGAAAGACACTACTGGAATAGACGGTTCTCTTACATCTAGGGATATCTACTGTGAAGAGGTGGGATTTAGCTGTTTGTCGGGGTTGTCAGGGGTATTTACGTCGAAGGGGTAAAAGTGCTTCTAGTTCGTCGGATTTGCGTGAACTGAATTTCGTTAATTTATTGAAGAATAAACTGGTTTTAAGGGTTTAGATAATTCGAAGAAAGACCATTTTAAATAAATTCAGAAAGTTTTCTGATTGCTCCAAAATACTTTTTTTTTTCATTTAGGATAGTGTATGCGCAGACGATATGCCTACACACGTGTTTGTGCATTTTGATTTTCTATGCCGATGTGTAAACATCGACTACACATCGGCAGAGGAAGAGAAACCAATCCTCATAATGATAAAAAGTAGTATAATTAAATGTATTAGTTTAAAATGTTATCGCAGTTCGAGGGTCCTTCCAACTTTAATGCCTTCTATTTTGTTTACTCTGCCCGAATGAATAAAATACGAAATTACAGTGTTATGATGATTGGCCTTATGCATTCATGGCATTAATTTTTCATCTTTCTGATGAGAGATCTTCATATGTGCGTTTTTCAGAAAGATGCTTATGACGTGAGTCTAAGGCAAAGATGCGTCATAAAATTCCTGGCAAACTTGCATTGGGAATCGGAGAGACTATGCAGAAAGAATATACTCAGGAACACAAACGGTCACTCGTTTTAATTGTACACCACCCATTTTCGTATCTCTTCAAATGTTTAAGATAATAAAGTGGGAGTATTTCTTTTTGAACAACCCTCGTATGCCAAGTGTGATCCGGTCGTTAATACACAGTTATCCTGAACGACAACAAAAAAAATCAGAAAAAAAACATTGAATATAGTAGTCAGTATACATAAATTCTGGATAAAACATATCCGTCGTTTTATTGATTTAAATATCATTTTCGTCGCTCTTCAAATTAACAAATTGGAACTAACCTCGTAAATAATATTAATTAATGGTTGGTTTACATAGTTTAATATTTGGCTGCATATAACAGTGTTTCACACAACAAAAAAAAAACAAATTATGAATGTCACGTGAAATTATCCTAGAAATATCACAGAAAGAAAAGGCACATGAAAGTCATAATTAACCACGACCGGCAAAGAAGGTGGGCTCTCCTTACACTGCTAGAAAATTACTTACGCCTGAAAGTACCCTGTGCCTCTATAGGGCCACCATTCGCCCATGTATGGAGTATTGTTGTCACATTTGGGCTGGTGCATCTGCTGCGTGTTTCTCACTCCGGGACAGGGTTTAAGAGAGAGTCCCAACCTGATAGGTCTTGAACTTTCATATAAACTTCAGCCTCTGTCCCATCGACGAAATGTTGCATCCCTCTACCTGTTCTACAAATACTTTAATAGTGAATTCTCTGACGAACTGCAAACACTTGTACCTCCTCGACGTGACTACCCCCGAGGAAATCGACAAGCAACTAAGTCCCACCATCTTAAAGTAGAGATCCCTGGGGGTAAGAAAGCCTTTTACTCCAATAGTTTCTTCCCCAGAACTGCAAGTCTTTGGAACTCCCTTCCATGATTCTGCTTTCCCAACTGTACTGACATGCAGAAGTTCAAGTGTAATGTGGACAAGCATATTTCTACTCATCTCCCTTTATAATGCACCCGCAAATTATGTCCCCGATAGTAGCCCTCTACTTTAAAGTGGCCCTGTGCCTTGTTTGGGGTGAAAATTTAATAATAATAATAATAATAATAATAATAATAATAATAATAATAATAATAATAATAATAATAATAATAATAATATATATATCCAATATTTCGATTAGGCTGTTATAACTCAGGGGAGGTGTCTTTTGAAAACGTTAGAATTCGATTAGGTAGGGTATTGGAAAAATATAAGAACAGTGCTCCTTCGTTGATAAGATTTTCACCGAGAAATTTTATAACTACAGTGTGCCCCACTGAAAAATAGCCCAGAAAATGTAGTAGAGAGGAGGATTACTCTTTTATTGTTTAAATTATATGTAGTGTTATAAAAAAATGTCGGAAGTGCTCCCCGTTGACATATATGCATTTCTAGGCTCGTTTACCAACGTTTGTAGATACCGCTTGCAGATCTTCTCTTGTGATTCTCCGGATAGCGTTGGTAATGTTCTCCTAAAGGTGGTCTATTTTTGAAGGATTATTTGCATTATCTATTTGTTTCAAACTTCCCCAAAGAATTTAGATGTTGACATGTCCGGGGAACTTGGTGGCAATCACCCGTTGCTTATTGTTCCTTCTTCCGTAAACGCGTTATAAATTCGTGTTGGTGATCTGTGCGACGTGTGGCATATAGCACCATCTTGTTAGAAAACGATTGCATTTTGGCTTGTGGTGTCAGTTGATCATTAAGAGAAAGATCAGAGAAGTAGTGCTACTTTCAACTAGGCCGCCTTATCTGAAATATAAAAATTGATTATATATATATATATATATATATATATATATATATATATATATATATTGGGCTATATTTTAGTAGGTCATCCTGTATATTGAGATTTAAATATGAAATATGTCTTTCGTTCCCGCCTCCATGATTTACTGTAATTGGGTAAGAAAATATAACATTTTTATTAGTGTGAGTCTGTGTGAGTGGATTCATAAGATGGAATGAAAAGGAAAAAGAGAAAGAAAGAGATAAACCACGCTTAGCTCAGTTTTATAAATATATTTCTTATATCCACTTAAACGGATTATCCATTTTAAAATAAATTGTACTTAGTTTAAAACTTTCCTGCGGCTTGAACATATGCTAGTTTGTAATTCCGTCGCATTAAGCAGTTTAAAAAAAACTTACGATTTGCACTTTTATTTTAATGCAATTTTAACGCATCGAAATGTTACATTTTTAAATATATACATTTACATCCGTTCTATTTATTTAGAGAATCTTTAGCTGAAAATTATCGTTGCGGTAAGAACAGGAAACAGTTTGTTTTTGGAAAGGATTATAATAGTGACATTAAGGAAATTAAATATAAAGCTTTAGACTTTCGTCTTAATTTATTTACAATTAAATCACTAAGGACTAACGAAAGACAATTTTATTTTCTGTTTTATAAGCGACAATCATCGAGACACGACATTGCCTGAGAGTAAATGATGATCAATGAATGTTGCAAACTCCAATTTATTGTCATCTGAATCGGTAAAATCGTTCATTTTTCATTCACCGTTAAAATACTTGTAGAACAGACAGAAGGATGCAACATTTCGTTGATGAGACAGAGGCTGAGGCTTAGATGACAGTTCAGGTCCTATCATGATGGCGACTCTCTTTTGAACCTTGTCTAGGAATGAAAGACTAGTAGCATATGCACCAGCTCAAATATGACAACAATACTCCATACATGAGCTGCGTTAAAACTTCATCGTTCACTCAAGTTTCGACCAAATTTACAAACAATTATTACAGTTTATAGATCTCATTCTCAGCTATATTTTGAACAAAATGTTTCATTACCATTCAGTAAAACATAAGTTATGATTAATTTACTCGTGTTCAAAATCGTAAAAAAACGTAAGGAGGTGAACGACGTTTTTATGACTGGTTTCTATAGCAACCACGTCGCTTAATCGACTATTGTTGCAACCAATTTACCTCTCTCGCGAAAAGAAAAGTAACAAGTGAAACAAACAGAATGAAAGAGTGAAAGGGAGTTTAATTGGAGGGGACTTTTATTGAAAGCAGACAAGTGTCGTATATAGTTATTACACATGTGTATGTTATGCTTATGGGGATCAAATAAATAAGTCCGAAAGTAAACAAAAAACAAGTAATTTACTGGAAGCCTGGAAAAATCATGAATTACAAGAGAAAAATGCGAGCATGAAAGTTAATATGGTGTAGCTTAAACATGGAAAAGTAAAGGACTACTTGTAAAAACCGGAAAATGGAACGGACAAGATATTCTAGTAAAAAATATAATGAATTTATAAATCAAAATATTTCAGAATTAAGAATATTTTTAAAATTCAATTTATGACATTATATACGCACTTCTTAATGCTAAACATAAGACAAAGAAATACCACGTGACAGGGTGTCAACTTTCCGTCCAATCAACGTTTGAAGAAAATATATTCTAAAATCTTTTTTAAAACAGTCTTCGCTGGAAGCCACCCAGAAGCATATAAAAAACACGGTGCGCGAAATCCAAATAAGTTGATTCAGAGTTCCGGTCAGTTCACGTCAGGATGCAGTACCAGGAATGAACAACTCGCTACTCGACTCCGTCTCGTTGGCGTAAGATCACTAACATTAACATCACGTGCCATGTACCTAAAGAGCCTTAATATCACTGGATTAATTCCTAAAAAAATGGCCGTTTGCCACCTCGGACATATTTATGGAGCAAAATTATTAAAATAGAGAACTAACTAAGGTAACAAACGTTAATTCCATTGAAAAGGAAAATGAGAAATATGCTATCTAAAAAATCATGATTTCCTCATTCAGAAGAAGTTTTCTTTTTTATCTGTTGGTACATCAAGTTCTATCTGACTATGTAAGAAATATATACAAGGTCGCCCCCCAAAAAAAAACGGGCCCCAACTCTAATTAGGTCCCGTTTTTGAGTGTTTTCTCCGAATGAAATGAAACTTTGGTCATAGCTAGTTTATTATGTTTAAAATATCACATCAAAACACTACGGTCTTTGGCCTTTTTTCTCCGTTCCACAACATATGTTCTAGATGGGCTCCATTTAGCTCCGTGCATTTCTTGAGGTGCAGCACGAAGTTGTCCATGACGTTCTTACAGACCGAATTGGTAATGGCTCTCATCATCTCCCTGATGGCTTTCCTGAGTTCCGTGATGGTTCTGGGTTTCCCTGTGTAGACTCTATCAAGATAGCTCAAAAGAAAAAAATCTGGGGGGGGGGCTTAGGTCGTGGCTATGGGGTGCCCACTCAAAATCAGTCTTGATACTTATCACTCGCCCTCCGAAGTTCTCTTTTAGCCAATCTCGAGACAGGTTTGAGGTGTGAGAACTTGCTCCGTTCTGCTGGAACCAGAACTTGCTCATGAGTGACGGGCAGATGGTCTGGAGCTCATCGTGAAGGTTTTGAGGATCTCCACATACAGCTCCTTGGTGACTGGCAGTGCTGCGCCAGATTCTTCGATGAAGATTGGTCCGATCATGCCTCTGGCCGTGATTGGAGCCCACATTGTGCACTTAGGAGAATGCAGGCGCTTTGGTGCTAATTTATACGGTCTGGAGGACCCCCAGAAGACATTTGTCTTGGAGTTCGCCTTTCCATCAAGAAAGAAGTGGGCTTACTCTGAGGTCCAAAGGAGGTTAAGGAAACTTGCTTTCTCCTCGATCTTCTCGAGCATCTTGACTGCCATAACCCTCCCCTGCTTCTTGTCTGATGCTGTAAGAGTCTGCACCGTATGTATTCTGTATAGGTAAGCCCTGATATCGTTCACCAACACTCTCCTGCAAGTCTCCCGGGACATACCGAGGGACTGACTTCGCTTACGCACAGAGCGTTTCGGATTCTGCTGGAGAGACTCTCTCACTCTTTCGACCAGCTCAGTTGTTCGCTTCTTGGGACGTCCCGCGTGGCTTCGAAGGTTCTCTCTGGAAGCGTTTAGGTTCTCCACAGTCCCATACTTCTCAAAGTGGTCCACCCAGTTATGAATTCTGCTTTTGGATGGAGCCTTTTCACATTCGAACTGACGCATGAAACTGTCCTGAGTTTTCTTAAACGAGCCTGTCTTGTATTATAGTAAAATTAAAAAAAAAAATGTTTTCTTTGTCCCAGATCCCACTGGGGTCTTGGTGTACTCACGGTCGTTGATTCTGCCCTGTCCTGTAAAATAAGGCAATTGGTGACTAAATAAATGAGATATCACATCAAGTGTACACGGAGCCCATTTAATTGGGTCACCGTGCATAAGTCCCCAGAAATATGCATAATTTTTAACATCTAACACTTATTTCCAAGAACTATGAGCACCTCGCAAATTATTTAATGGCGGAATTTTCTTTTTCGCAGAGGTATATAAAAATACACCAAAAATGTAATGTTTTCTTCAATATATTTCTATATTAAAAGTTGTAACTGGTCTTCATATTGCTAATTACTGACACCGTTTATTTTATATTTTTTGTAAAGGGTAGGGAGATATGTACCTATGCTCACGCCACGGCTATGATATCGACCAGTCCCCTCTAACACTTACCTTCGGAACAAGTATTATTTTTATATTTTAGTAAGCGACTTGTTCTGAGCAATGTAAAATATTTTTTTTGGGTTAAAACGTGTTTTTCTCAGGTTGCATTTACTTGTATTAGCGTATAACATGTATCCTATTCTTTCTCACATACGCATGCGCAAATGCATACGTTTGCAAGTTGCTCATACAAGAAAAACGCGTGTTTCAATGTCCAAGTATTTGTTTTAAAATTGAACTAAGAAGAAATCAGCATGGAAAATAATCTCACGAAAATGTGTTCTACAGACAGAAGTTACAACCAAGCATCTCTCTCTCACTCTCTCTCTCTCTCTCTCCCTCTCTCTCCTTCTCTGCGAAACTTGCGATTGTCACTAGGGACATTAAATTAGGATGGGGAATGCGTTTTTATGATTTCAGCAAAACGAATAAATGTTGTGAAAGTCTTAAAATGACCGACGAAACATTGGACTTATGTTGAAAATTATATTGTACATTGGAAGTATTACTATTTTGATTACATTTTTGTTTGTTGAAACATCAATCCTTGCTATTGGTCGGATAATAATACAGGTGCTACAAGGTCTGATTATGAAAAGCGTTCGATAACAGATTATATCAGAGATGTTGGTCCCGCCTGTCTCAAGTTAAAACGAGAATTTGGCACGTTGTACTTACTTGATATTTTCCCATACTTCTTCACCAAAGTTACGCAACACGAGTTGCTCCAACGCGTAATTCACAAAACCATACTAAAAAAGAGAAATAAATAAAAAAGTATACAAAATGAAAACGATGGAAAAACACAAAAATAGAAGAATTAAATTATTTTGTTGAAACAACTTCAGTTTTCGAAACAACATATTTCAATTAATGGAGAAGGAATTATCAGCATTGAAGCATAACGTTATATTAAAATGCATTTATATTTTATGATTTAGATTTTCTTAGGTTATCATTTTTAAAAATGTAGAGTAAATAAAAAAAAAACGGTATTTATACTCAATAAACGCTGAGTAATCGTTGAAATATTTCGACCAGTTTACGTAAAACGCCGGCATGTACCAAGCAAATGATTCCGTTATTTTAAATTATTTTTCACGCAAAGGGATCATGTTTTCTGGGTATTAACAGCTATATATATATATATATATATATATATATATATATATATATATATATATATATATATATAGAGAGAGAGAGAGAGAGAGAGAGAGAGAGAGAGTATTCCGATTTTTATTGGGTTTATATAATTGATAATTCGGAAACCTTTCATATACCAATAAATTTTAAGTCAGAATTAGATGAATTGAATTGTAAGCTTATAAAATTATCATATTTTGTAATTGAGCATTCATATATTGTTTTAACAAAATCAGGATATCAAAGAAGTATTGATAGCAACACATAGTATATATCATCGTTCGATACAATTGTTTCAAGACAATTCAGACAAATCCAAACCCTATATCGTTTGAAATTTGTCACAAGGACAGCATATCACCAGACGTTTTGAAAAAAAAACATTTTACGATGAACAATATAGAATTTCCATTTTAATGAAAATTATGAGAAAATATTTTCCCTACATCTGTTCTTTCCAAGGTTTTTTTTTTAAATACACATCGACTTTACCTTACTATTTTCTAACCTTTATTAAGTAAGCTCTATGGCTCAATTCATAAAATACTTTGCAAGCCAAATCCGAGTCTGCATTTTGCTAATTCCTACCCTTGGAGGAAAAGGAAAGTATTTCTTTCGAAACTCTGCGGATTAAGGACAATGCCCTTAATTTGTGTTTAATTTTGAAAATTAAATATGTTTTTAACTCTTGTTTAAGTGTGTTTTACATGTTTTATAAATTCTTTGTTCTTATATATATATATATGTATGTATATATATATATATATATATATATGTATATATATATAAAATATTTTTCTTTATTTTTAGATAAAAATTTACATATCGTCAAAAAGGTATAGGTATATTTCAGTCCACTAATTATAAATTCACTAGAGACATTATCTGACGATGTTGCTTTTACAAGAGTTAAGTTCCTAATGGATTTTTGAGGAATTTCTTATAAGTCATGATCTAGAGAGCAGTCACATGATATTTAATCATATTAAATCATATAAATAAAATAACAGCGCTTAATGGGTGCAAAAACAGACAACATATTAAAAAAAACTACACTGTCTAGCAAAAAGACAAAGTTGGGAGAGAGAATTAAAAAGAAGAGATAAGAATAAATTTAGAGATAAACAAATAGGAAATGATATGTTTAAAGTTATAAGCCATTACTGAAGTGTAGAGGGAAGTAATGAGTAGCAATAAATGTATTCAACAGACAGGACACACGTGCCACCTTGACAAGACACGAAATACAGCGTGAGTTATTTGTTAATTTAAGGCTATTTTTTTGTTCTTTCTGGTTGGGTTATATTAATGCTAAAAAAAATACATTTAAATTATTTTTTCTTGATCGTCAGTGATCAATATATATTCATATCTGTATACTATATATATGAAGGCAGCTGTTTTTTTTCGTTTAAACAGACATTGTTAAGAACAACAAAGAACTTGTGTTTAGTTAAACATTTATTTTTCAATTTTTCTTATGTTTTTTTTTTTTTGTGTATAGATCAAAAGTATAAATAAATGTCCAATAGTTAGATTTGTCTCTTCGAAGCATGTCGCTATTTTGTTGGGTTTCTGTTCTATTTTTCCGCAATGAAAACAGAATCTTCCTGTGTGCGAACTCACCTCGTAACACCAAAAGTGCTCTTTCTGACGAGTGTGAAAGTTTATATATTTCTTTATTGGCAGATTATTATCCTCATCTTCATAATTGTTGTTTCAAGACGGTTCGGCCAACTATCTCTCTAGCCTTCGTTAGATCGTTAACTGAGACGGGATAGTAATGCTGAGCCTCTTAACGCCATCCTCAGTAATTGCTGCCTTCCATAGCTGTTGTCGTTTAACAACGTTTTGGACAACTTTGGGTAGGATTGAAACCGCTATATTCAGACATGCTAGCGAATTTGAGTATGATTCTAAATACAACAGTTTTTTTTCCGGTTCTGATTACGATATTCGCACCGCCTTCCGGTGTTATTTATAATGTTATTTAAATAT
This sequence comes from Euprymna scolopes, assembly GCF_053919585.1. Lineage (NCBI taxonomy): Eukaryota > Metazoa > Mollusca > Cephalopoda > Sepiida > Sepiolidae > Euprymna > Euprymna scolopes. The sequence continues at coordinate 131,154,580 of NC_136487.1, read as the reverse complement.
ATACGTGCATATTATACACGGTATTAGAGTTTTTTACTAATTTTAATGCCGTATCCCGGGGTTCTATTGTATAATCTTTGCGTAAAATGGTTATAGTAAACACAAACCTCTTTATATATATATATATATATATATATATATATATATATATATATATATATATATATATATACGTAGGTTTTTTTGTTGTTGATTTTTTAACGATATTGAGATTAGCGTCTACACCTTGAAGATCCGATGTCTGTTTTAGAAATTGCACATTTTTTTTTATTTTGGACGTAAACAAATAATAGTTTTATTTATTTATTTATTTTTAAAACAGTAATCTACACACATGCTTGTTTCTGGGCACTACACCTCTTCAGTGTAGCTTGACTGTTATTAGGGCTCGAACTCTGGAACTCATGTATTTCATATGTACTCATATATTTGGACTGATACTCTGGAACTCATGTATATATATATATATATATATATATATATATATATATATATATATATATATATGTAGTAGAGATTTAGAAGGCTGTCACAATGCGAGGAATGAAATATAGTCGTTGTTGGTAAGAGAAGACGAGAACAAGTGGCGATTTACAAATCAATAAGTACATACATATATTTTATATAGACATATATTTATTCACTTGTATTGGTAAAATGTCTTACTTGTTATGCCTGTGACATATTCCATTATTAATTTCATAAATTTCCCTTTTCAAATTGTTAGCGTAACAGGTCCATTCAAAACCTGCTAGATGATGGAGCGCAAGTTGGGTAGCTATGTGGGGCCTCGGAGCAAATGTGAGTAGGGGAGCTATGTATGGTATGATTAGTTAATTAACATGTTTATAATTTTATTTATTTCTATTCATTTGTCTTTTTTGGGGGTATAACTAGTTGCTTTAGCGTGAGCTTTTTTAAATTTTGTATGTTCTCTATTTTGTTGTCTTTATCATTCTTACTATTATTTATTTATTTTTTTTATTTTTTCTGCTGAGGTGGCGGCGTCTATGTATATATAAAATATACGTATGTGCTTATTGATTTGTAAATCGCCACTTGTTCTCGTCTTCTCTTACCAACAACGAATATATTTCATTCCTCGCATTGTGACAGCCTTTTTAAATATCTACTACATACCTATCCCACACAATGCTTCAACCAAACTACATATCAATCATATATATATATATATATATATATATATAATATATATATATAGAGATTATATGTATATATATATATATTTAGATTTTGTATATATATATATATATATATTTTCTGGGTCAACGGCCAACTAGCACCGTGTATATTTGTGTGTGTGTGTATATGTGTATTGGGGTGGAGAGGGCTCCCGTAAGCCGTGGTGAAGGCAACCTTTCTAGGAGAAGCAAATCTCTGATTTAAAAAAAAAACATAAAGCGGAAGACCATTACCCGTATTAAGCTGGTCTGCAGTTTAATTTGTTGCTGGCTATCTTGCTCTTGCTTGTTGCTGGATCTCAACATTTTGAACCGAGAGAGAAACTTAGCTGTCGTACAAAGCTAAGACTCTGTAACATCATCTGTGTATAGATACTCCCTCAGGCATTTGGGCTCATGGATTTTAAATATCTGAGGGAGTGGCACTCGTCTGACAAGACGTTGCAATCATCATATATATATATATTAACATTCTCAGTTTTTTATATATAGTTAAACGTCAAAGAACGTGCACCAACCTTATATTACAGGGTTTGTGAAAGGAACTATTATGTTTTCTTAAAACTAAATCCCCCTTTTATTTACGCCCAAAAAAATCGGCGATTTTATACGCGTTACCAGAAACTGACCCAAATTTCAATGATTTCTTGATACTCTGTGAAAAATCCAGTGTTTATTGATTGAAACATCTATTTCCATTAATGTCTATTACGTACACAGATTAATAATATGGAGTCCTGTGGAAATCCCGCACATTTAATATATTACTAATGGGTATTATGTCGACATTCAGCGTGAATGGGGGACCTTGCGATATTATTGTAGCTCTTTTGTGAAAACTAAAAGTACTTGTCTAAGTAATTTGGTTAATGTAGTGTCAGAATATATCTGCCTATTACGGGTTATCTAGTATATCCTTATAGAAACCTATGACATATTTCCATTGTATAGACCCCTGGTGCGAAGGGTAACCTCACGACATCATTATTACATCTTTAGACAGAACAGATATTTCCTTTGAATCCTTATCAGAAGACATCGCATTAATAGTTCAGTTCCACGTACGGTCCGAAAGCGATATTATTGTTTAAAAACTTTTTTTACATTGCGTCTTCGGTTATAGGGATATGATATTTATTAAAAAGAAGGATATGCTGTGATAACATATTGCGAAAGATAAATTAGCGTATTTATATACTAATTGAATACTGGTAGTATGTTATCTCTTTCTAGCTTCCTTTTTAATAAATATTATCACCCGATCGAATAATTTATATTCTGGTAACATAACTTACGTTCGTACGTACGCACATTAAAACTATTACAGTATAAACATAGGATGGCCCAAAAGTAGGTGTACAGTTATTTAATATTTGAAATTCTTCAACTAGGTTATTTGAAAAACTCAAATAATTTAAATATTTATTTGAAAATCGACACCAGAACAGCGGGAAATTGATTATACCTGTTAGCATAAAAAATAATTAATCTCTCAGATGCTGAAAATGTTCTCCTTCAACATTGCAACATTCTCCAAATATCTCCAGGACACCCTGACACACGGCGCGACACAAATTCCAATCTTCATCAATTTCTGTGAATGCGACATGACCCTAATCTTTTAAATCATTCATTGTTTTGGGTTTCTTCTCATAAAACATTGTTCTTAACAACCCCCCCCCAAAAAAAAGAAATCCATTGTCGTTAGGTCATGTGAACGTGGTGGCCATTCAATGCTGCCCCTTCTTCCGAACCAACGCAGTGGAAAAACTTGGGTAAGGTAGTCTCTTACTCTAGACGCATAATGTGGTGATGCTCCATCCGGCTAAAATAAATGTTCATCAAAGTCAGGTTTAGTTCTGATTTGTGGTACTACTACTTCACGAAGCATGTCCAGGCAGTTCTCCCCATTTGCAGGCCCATTAAAAAAAACGGGTCCAAGCTGTTTATGTAAATTGGATCTATACTCTGTTGAGTATTTTATATTGCTTGTACATTTTAATTAGTAAGTAACTTCAACCATATAAAAGGCAGTTTAAGAAGTGTAAACCTACTTTTGGGCTACCCTGTGTATATATGGGGGGAGTGTATATACGTATGTAGTCATATATATGTGGGTGTGCATGCGTGACTGCATCTGAGTAGCGAGAGAAAGTTATGTAAATTGTATTTGCCTCTGTATATATTATATGTCGTTATCTATGAAAACACGCGGCATCCAGTAAAAGAAAGGAAAACTCTATAGCATAACAAAATAAAGGCATTCGCAGCAAACTAAAATTAAGCAAACATTTTTAATAAGATCATCACATATTTTTCATACACTATTTATGTACAAGGGTCCGACAATATTTTTCGCACACTTTAGTATTCGACTTTCCGAGTACTATAGAGTGGCGAAATTCCTTCAATAAAATAGCATAAACATATAAAGAAAATACCTGTAATATAAATGGAAGAAAATCGATTAGGTAAGAAAAATATTTAATGTTCATCATTTTTTAAAAAAACACACGCGACATTATTTTTCGGACGTCGTTGAAAAACTGTTTATATTATGTAATATCACTTTTCTTCTCAATAAGTTTTAACAATCTCTTTCGTAATGATGATACATCTGCACAATAACAACGCTACGTGTTTCTATTAATTGTTTTTTGGCATCTAGTATTCGTTCCCATAGTTGAACCTCTTTCATTATTTTAGGTCCATCATAGACAAGTTGCACAAGCATTTCCCAAATATTTTCCATTAAATTTAAATCTGTGCTTTTTGCAGGCCGTTCCAAAGTAGCCATATTGCCTTTAGCCATCCTTTCTTTCATGAGTTTTGACACATGGATGCTGCAATTGTATTGCTGTAGAACGAAATCATTCGCTATCTCTCTCCTTATCCTTTGTAGGGCTTTCTTGTCCAGCAACTGTTTGTAGCTTTCTCTGTTCAGTCGTTCTTTCAGCCACTTCCACCATATATTTCAATTAGCAATGAACATACCCCAAACCATCACTCCTCCTCCTCCCATCTGCCGCTTGTTCAGTATAGCAGGTTCATCCCTTCTCGACTAAGTACACCATTCATCGGGTTCATCAAACTTGAAACGCTTCTCATCAGTAAATATAACCTTCTTAAAGTCAACATGCTTTGTTAACCGCCTTTTAACAATCCCAGTCTTGCTCCTTTTTGTTTCTCTGTTAGTGTATTTTTTTTTCTTCGCCTTTGCATACTTCTAACCAATCCTATGCAGCATTCTCCGTACTTTTCGGACGTTTACATCAAATTCACATTTCTCCTTCACTTTTCTTGCTGTAACTTTTTTTTTCTCCAGATGGCAAAAGCCGTGTCACAGTTTTGTTAATTCTCTTTACAGTCCTCTTGCCAACTGATCTTTTCACTTGTCAACTGATCTTTTCCATTGCCAATTGATCTTTTCCACCCTCTCTTCTTTTCCCGCTCGGAGTTTGTCTTCATCGTGTATTCGACCGTTGATTCCGACAGCTTCCAATCCATGGCGATCCTTTTGATGCTGAGGCAATCTTCCCACTTTTTTAGGGCCAAACAAACGATTTCTTTTTGAATGCATTTAATTCATTAAACTTAATTGTTTTTCCAGTAGAATAGAACAAATAATTGATTCTAATGATGACAGAAAAGTGTACACGCAGACAATTTGTGTGCAGTATAATATACATGAACATAGCTCTTAATAAAATAGGATTTTTGTCATGTCCAAAAAACAGTGCCGCGCAAGTTTTCGCAAAAATCACAAGAAACGAAAATTATCAAAGCCAACGTAAACAAATTATTACACTAGTAATCGATTTTCCCTCCTCAACTACGAACTTATAATCTGAGATGTTTTTGGCACCAGTAACCACCTTGCAGTATTTTTTTCAAAGTGTCCAAAAATATTGTCGGGCCCCTGTATATGCGAGTCCAGTAATAACATCCACTGATTTCTATATGTTGGGTAAAAATTATTATTGTTTTACTATGGCTTGTTAAAAGGTTTGGAAGTAAACGATTGTCATTATTTAGATATAAAGTATTGTTCCGTTTAAGAATATTGTACCTTTTGATACATTTTTAGCCAGACAGTAAAATGTTGAAATAGCGAAAATCGTTATGATAGTATGAAAGTTTATATATTTATTTCCGGAGTGTTATCCTCATCTTCATACTTGTTGTTTCAAGACGTTTCGGACAACTATCTCTCTAGCCTCGTTCGTTAGGTGATTAACCGTGACGGGATAATAATGCTGAGCTTCTTAACTCTATCCTCAGTAATTACGGCCTTCCCTGGCTGTTTTCGTTTCACGACATTTTTGGACAACTTTGGGTAGTATTGAAACCGCTATCTGCAGACAATGCTCACCTAGAACCATAGAGATTCGAAATCACTATCCACTGCGCTAGAGGACAGAAAGAACTTTGAAGATGAGGATAATAGTACGCAAACAAATAAATAAATATATAAATTACTCATATCAAAGGATTTCAATAATAAAATAATTTTATGTGAACCCAGTTTGCTTCCTTTTCTGTATTCATTGGAAAAGAAGGGATGTCTTTGTACTTTCTGTTGTCGTACGTTCAACTTTAAATTATATATAAAAGTAAATGAAAATGATCCAAATGCCAATATTTTTTAATCTATATGAATACATACAAAATTCTTTCGTTCATGCTAAAACCCATGTAAGGTTTATTATTTTGAATGTTGTGTCCATAGTGTCTAAGGTGAGAACTTTGCGAACCGACAGCGAGCCGATGAATTTAAGAATAACATATAAGTAGTGTAAATACGTATTTGGAACAAGTTAGTGTTAGTCGTCAAAATCTGAAGCCTTTCGCTCGCGGACATGTAGTGATAATAAGCAAAATTAGATTTCTTACACAGATATATGGCAAGAATTCAACCCAGTTAAGCGAATTAAAGAAATAAAAGATAGCTCGAAGGGATTTTCTGGCAATTTATTCTGTCAATATGGCGCGTCAGCTTGAAAATCAAGAAAAAAACTCGTTTAGAATTCTGGTTGTAACGCCTGTGTTCGTTTAGCTGATAGAATGGCGTGTGCACATATATTTCTTTTTGTTGAGGCCTTAAACTATACAACGCAGGTACTTAACAAGAAGATGTATAAACAGAAAGTATAGCAGTAATGAGTTCACAGAGGCGAGTTTCTCTTTCCTACAGATTGGCCATAACGAGTCTATGGATCGAGTTAACGAGAGTCCAAATAGCAACAGAATATTGTAAATCACCATCATACTGTTCAAAAGCAGGTCGGTACATGTATAAGTATTTATATTTTCATGTATACGATTTATTCGGCAATTAATTATGCTTGTACTATGAACTTTGGAGTAAAACTTTTATTGAAAAGGATTATCATCATCATAATTCCACCGTAGTCCAGATGAAGGCGCACAGATATTAACGCGAGATATCTCACACCTGCATAACTGTTTCCATGTCCGTCGTTTGATATCTCTTTAATATCTGGATATATGTACATTTAGTTTCTGGAGAACCTAGCAAGGTGCGACGTAAGTAGGGAATGGAACAAGTTCATTTACTATTAGAGAACAATGGCCTGCAAATTCAACACGCCTTGTTTGGATAATAGATAATGCCAATAGAAGTTCGCCATAGTTGTATTTTGTTAGGTGGGTCTTCCATGAGCAATATAGCGCTCTTATAAGTAATATCGCCTAGACTTGGTTTTATTTGTTTTATGCAAAAGTGATGAAAACCGACCAATTTATAATTATAGCCTAAAAATTTTAGATATAAATTAATAAATATTTTTGAATTTTATTTTATTCGATTGATTGGAAAGGTGTTTATCGGAAATATGACTACGACATTTAATTTGAAAGCTGAAATATTTTTGATCAGCATTAATTTATCTAAATTCATTAGATAGAGTAAAACTACTTTAATTTGAACTGCCTCTAAAGTTGGACTTCCTCTCATGTGGACCTCTTCTAAACCTGGACTTTCTCTTAACTTGAACTGTCACCGCATTGAAATTGTATTAGCATACTAGATGCGGAGTTGCAGTAAAACTGTTTACATGGTTTAGTCAGATATTGCGCAGAAATGTTAATATTGGTACTATGTAATTAATGTAGATTAGCTATTGATAATTAATTTACACTAACTGTAATTTTCTTTCAGATTGTTATATTTAAAATAGTGTAAAACAACCAATCACAATGGGTCTAGAAAATATTCTTGAAACCAAACGGTTACTGACCAACCACGCTGTTCTTAAATCACTTAATGCAAATGATGTTGAAATGTGGGTGCAACAAGATGAGGAAACCACTGATCAATATCCCGAAGGCAGTAATGGTGATGAACATAGAGACAGCTCTCATTCTCTTGACCTTAATATAAATAACCAAGAACACTCAGATGAAGCAATATCATAGAATGGTGCAGAAAAGTCTATGGAGACGGTTATAAAATTTCTAAAAAAAGTCCTTACTTTAGTGACAACTATGTTTTGCAGGCAATGTCACTCCGAAGAGATATATTCATAAAGAAGCTACAGAACCTAGAAATTGTAGATTTTCGTGATCGCTTACGGAATACTATGGCAGCGCCGGAGAGCTCAATCGATGAAAATAGAAACAGCAATGAGACTCATTCAATGAATAAATAAAAAAAAACTGTATTTTACATAAATGTATTATTTCTGTAGATGATAATTTAGGTAATAAATACCTTAGAAGTAAGAGTAGATTTAATTTATTTTCAAGGTTTTTATTCCTGGTAATGATATTTAGCAATTCTTACTTGCAATATATCGTAAACTCAACTTAATATATACTTGAAGTATCACATAGCAATGACTTTCATTTACTATTTCTTAATTCTTAGAAATTTAAAGTTAACTCCAGCACATCTTTTTATCACGAAACTTGAACAGCATTCTCTAATGTGAACGAGGCGGATGTTCAAATCATAGGAGTTATACGGTAGTATGTTTAAAATCTTTATATTAAAATTTCTACCTATTTGCTTTCTCTCTAGCTGTCACTCTATCCGCTTCTCCATTAACGCCTCTAACGCTCTCTTTCTCATCTTCTGCCCATTCTTCTATAGAAGTTAAATAGTATGTATAAAATCTTTATATTAAAACCTCTACCTATATGCTTTTCTCTCTTTCGCTCCCTCTAGCTGCCCCTCTATCATTCTTTCTATCCGCTTCTCCATTAACCCCTCTCTCTCTCTCTAACACTCTCTTTCTCATCAGCGGCCCATTCCTCTATGTGTTGGAAATAATCTACTTCAATTACCTAAGCTATCCATTTAAAATGTAATACTGTAATCTCATATTTATTGCACTTTAGACAACACAGTAGAACAAAACAATGATATTCTTGATCCTGGACACTTTACTTCCTCCACCCCATCCACTTTTACAGCAAAATCAAGATGCTGAGAAGGAAAATAGTCCAAAGAGGTGTAATTGTAATACAGTAGAACCCTTGGATGTGGCATTAAAAATGAGTAACAAAATACAGTACAGTATATAATCAAATAAAATATACTTATAATTTATAATGATAAATAACACCTTAAAGCGAGGCAAATACCGTAACCAAGGTCTGGATAAATATCGTATTCCATATCGTAACCTGAACAATCATATATTAGGGTTCTACTGTACTGTAATTTCTATAATTTACATCTATTGTTCCCGGATATTTCCTAGTAAAACAAATGCTTCCACCTCCCCTCGATATCCTTACTTATAAATTAATATTTTCTGAATTCCATGTTAATCTTACGCCACTTTAAACATTAAGACAATGTTAGACATTTTCTAGAATCAAGGTAATATAATGTAATGAGTTTGAAATAGTGATAAGATTCATATGATTTAGTAGCTTTATATATCTACACTGAACTTCCTAAAGTGTCATTAGCATCTAGAAAAATATTCCATGCGGTAAATTAATGACTTGTGCAATAGACGGATATACCTCCAAATTAGTATGTAACGTTCTCGTTAGATGTCGACACTCGGGCCCACACCTTGTCTGCAGAGAGTCGCAAGAAGACAAAGGCAAGAAAGAATTTCACCTCTTTTGAGGTTTTGAATCAACAGACATCTATTTACAGGCACTTCTAAACCAACGCCTTTTCTTTTGTTCAACTATCTTTTTGTACTCCAATGTGCTTAACAAAACTCAGCCGTGTCGATGGGGCGGTACTCTGTCTTTGTCCGGCCATGTTTAGGACACACCTTTCCCTTTCGCTTTTGAGTCACGCGTGTAAAACGCATAACTATCTCCCCCTCTATCTCTTTTATAATCTTTTCCTTTCCTTTTTTCTCGTTATGACGTCACATCACACACGACTGTGTTATTTGCATACGTTAGCTGTTGCTGCTGCTGCTGCTGCTTCTTTCATATGCCACTCCGCGCTCTGTTCCCCGAATAAGTATTACTTTTTAAATGTATTTCAATGTTACTAATGTTGGGTTAATATTTGATACATAATAGCGAACACCCGTCCCATGAAAGATATTCTACTAGTATGTGCATACACTAACTATCGAGTGTTTTGTATGAATCATATACATTGGATATTCCCACGCATCGATTGTCAATGATATTGCTCAACAAAATTTAGGTGTCTACATGTTTCTTGAATCATACGTTGCGTTAAATGAATGATTTCCAGCACGTTATATTTAGTGTAAAACCATTTACGAAGCATTTTTATAGATAATTTCCAAATAAATTTTTAAATATAAGAAAGTAAGAATAAAATAAGTAAGTTATAGCTACTGAAGCTAAATGTTTATTAAAATCTGATCTTTTTCTCAAAAATAACATTTATAGATATAAGTATGAGATAAATTGTAATAACGGGATTTTGTGTTTAAGTACATATGGGCCAATGATTTTTTAACTTTCATTTATACTATAGGAAATATTCATATAGTTTATCACCTGAAAAAAAAACGAGCATGCTACGTAAATGTATGGATGGCAGCAATTGTACTAATATTTCGTGTTATCATATTTAAATGTATCACATAATGTGTGTTAATGTCTATTTATTGAAGTGTAATTTCTCACAGCACAATGAAGTCATAGTAGTGTTAAGGAAGGTGTCGGTGCTCAGAAATTAGGCCAGCTATGCAGAATTTTATCGCAGTGTTAAGTGGTGACGTGGAGGGAAGATACATTGTTGCCACTCTTTAGGGAAATTTGAGGAAAGGCGGAAATTTGGAAAAAAATAGAAATCAATTTCTTTATTAAGTGGAAGTGGTTGTGTTTCTGTTGTTGTTGTTGTTGTTGTTGTTGTTATGAAGGACTGTTGCTACATTTGGGCAGAAGCTGTTAGAAGAAAGGACTTATCCTGCATTGATAGGGTTCAAAATAGACTTCATAGCCTCGTAGGGGAATCCCTTTCCCCTTTCCTGCAACCTGTTCCTCACAGAAGTGACGTTGCGAGTCTGTCTCTGCTTTATCGTTATTTTTATGGAAAGTGCTCGTCTGAACACCAATCTATGGTCCCCCCTCGACAAACTTCCACAATAAACACTCATCTAGCGTAAAACAATATCAATAATTTCTCCCACTCTTATACTGTGCTTAAACCTAAACATAGATTCAATGAACAAAGTTTCTTTCTTATAACTGCATGCCTGAGGAATTGTCTTCCGTTGTCCTGCTTTCCACCTGACTACAATATAGTTGTCTTCAAGTCCAACGTAAACAAGTTCTTGATGAGCCGTTTAACTTAAGATAACAAATTTACGAACTTCCATTACTAACGATTAATATATTGTCCACTTGACTATTGTACACTCGTTAACCCTTATCCTCGACTGGGATATGAGCCTTAATAGGTGGTGTTGCCTATGTAAAAAATATCATTCATGGCAAACTTGTTGGCATACGTTTCCCTGGTATCTTTCTATTGAGAATCACTTTTGTAATAAGAATATCGCGTACTTAAAGAAAGTACAGCGTGCAGATAGGAAACTCCCTTAACTGAGAGTGTTTCTGTAGAACGACCTGCATTCAATTGTGACGCACACAGGTTGTCATTCCGTGACGCTAACCAATAAGCCGCCGTCATTTTCCTGCAATGGAAATGGTGACTGTGTTGAATGAAAAGGTGAGCATAGATATTATGTTATATCTTTATAAATGCACAGCCTCTCGAGTAATAACGAAATAACTTTATTATATGTAACGATAAATGAAGACTTTTGATAAAATTAATATGGTTGGATATGGAACTCCGTATGCATATGGTTATAATTTTTACACTTACTGTATATGTTGAAAAGACCACGGCAAAATAAAATAAACTAATTACTTATACAGTGTTTTATAAATCTGAATATATTTTCCACTGTGGAAAATGCAGTACATAGGACGTGTCTACTCTGCCCCCTCTTACTCTCCTTCTTTCTCTCTCCCTTTTTCACAAATCCGCCCATATAAACTTGTAAACTTGAAAATGTCATAAAAATCCCAGTTGGCAGTTAAAATCTGATGCGCATATATTACATCGTATGACTCAGTATGGTAAAACACTTGACAGCCACGACTACGGTGTTTGTATTGTTGTCTCCGATTCTTCGCAAAACCGACTATATATATAGAAAAGAATATGGGAACGTTGTCAGCATTCATCGGGAAAGTTGTGCCATGGCATCGACATGATTAGAAATCGGCACGTAGAGGTTAGCAGCCAACGTGGTCAACAACGAGGGCCACTTTCCGATATGCCTTGGAAAGAGGAATTTAATTAGTTAGAAATGTGATTGCAAAATATTGCGAGATATGTTTTTGACAGGTACTGCTTTTTTATTCTTAAAAAAAAACCGAACACGTATTAAATTGTTCTTTTTTTCGTCTAGGCTTTACACCCTCTCCAGAAAATTGATATTTTTTCTTCAAAATAATTTTATATTATTTTATATATACACATATTTTTTTATGATTGCATATTAAACTGGCGCGTATACAGAATCACATGTCATTTGCAGTGATTTTTTATGCGTATTTTATGAAGTCGTTCGTTTGGAGTAAAAGAATATAAAAGTAGGAGAACCATGAGAAAATGATTCTTATTTTTCTGGTTACGTTCAATTCATCGTAATCCCAGATTCTCTACTTCCGTCATCCATGCTCTAATTAACACTTTTCTTCAAGTGAAGTTAACAGCTCTGTTCCTGAGGAAGCCCTATGTTTTACTGACTATCTAAGATCAGATTCTACTCAAATTATCACGAACACTTTCACCAGATCCGTTTCTGAAAATCGCTGGAAATGGTTTGATCATTCTACCGTTCGAGTGAGTAGCTTTCTTCGGAGGGACTCTTTTCTCTCTGTCAGACCAAAATCATCTTAATATAGTGTACTATTCTCCCATCTATTTTATGCAGGGTAGGACATCAGACGTGGCGCCCTAAAGAAAACAGCACTTGAGCTTTATTTTAAAACTTTCCTGAAAAAAAAAAACAATTCAAGTAACTTGATTATGTAGTAGAGCGTACATCTATTAGATGTACCCGCCTTCAGTCTCAATTACTGCAGTAATGCGGGTCCGGAACACGTTGGGAGCTCGGCGAATGGCGACGATCAGATTGCCTTTGGTGTTGTGGAAGGTCATGTTTGCAAAGTTCTCGACGTATGACCAAACGAAGTAGTCCAGTGGGTTCAGGTGGGGCGAGGATATGGCCAGTAAGAGAAGGGTACAAAATCGTATCACTCATCCGGAACAACATTCGGGGCGTGCACTTTGTAAGCAGACAATCGCAAGGAAACAATTACAAGGAAAAAAATATGACTCCCTTTTTTACTGTAAACAACAAACATTTATTTAAAAGTACGTCCACATAAACGCTACGTATCTTATTCAAGGGGTCTTGTTAGACACATTAAAGTACAATAAGACTTTACTGTGTCGAACACGTGCTACTTTGTCTTTTTTTTTAAATGTCTTTTGAACTTCATTATTCAGGATATCGGTGTTTAACTTATTGGATTTATTCCGTATAAATTAACGATAATTTACACCGCATATTGGGTTTACAATAAAAGAAAATATATTGATTATACATAACTTTCTTGCCAACGAAAATAAATTAAGGTACAGACTGGGAAAAATATTCAGTGTGCCTCATAATTGAAAGAAGAGCTGCTTATCTGTAACTATAGATTTAGTACACAGATGATTTTTTACTTCACCCTGTGCGTTTAGGCGTGCGATAAAGTGGTAGGCTCTATAGAAGTTTGTGTGTGGAAACTTGCTTGTTTTTTGTTTTTTTTTTGTGTGTGTCTTTACGCAAACATGTACACGCGCTCGTTTAACAGTATGTATACTCTGTCACTATGTTTAGTTTTCATGAAAGTTAGAAAACAGATTATGATATATTATATTTTCTGTTTTTTTATTTTACCATATATATATATATATATATATATATATATATATATATATATATATATAAAGTTATAAAATGTGTATGACGATTAAGCTACACTGAATATTCCGCGTTTCATCCACTCTAGGATTCTTCAAGCTTATGCGCGAATTCTGTGGTTGTTTGTCGTTTTTATATGCGCATCTTCTATTGAGATTTTAGTTAGCCAATCAGCTTTCTAGTATCCACCGCGCCCTTCCTAGCAGCCAATGAGCATGCATTTATCGGACAAAGGCCTATTTGACCTCAGGTTGACCTGTTTTTTGTGTGTGCTCTATTTAGCCTGGATATTTAGTTTGTGGATCTGTTTTAAATCTAGGTTAGTGTTTTTTTTTATTAATGTTAGTTTATATATATATATATATATGTACACACATATGTGTGCATATATATGCATATATATATATATATATATATATATATACATACATATATGTGTGTGTGATCGTTTATGTATATTCATGTTTATTTAATTTATTTATTTGTTTATTTTCTATTGTTTTTGTTAGTTTTAAAGCTATTTTGTATCGCTATCCTAGAGTAAATTTAATCTTGTGAACATAGTTGTTTGCTATTTCTCTTCTACAGTTTAATAGATGTTGGGGTTCTTTAAAGTACAGGGTAGCAAATTTTTCATGAAGGCATAATCTACATGGGTCGTCTAGGTCCCTACACGTGGTAGCTTGTCTTATTATTTTCAATTCGACTACCGGCGAATGTCCGCTTTCCTTGAGTTCCCAGTATCTATTCGCTAGTGTTGTTTCCATGCGGTGTTTTTTATTGTTGCATGTATTTTTGTGGTCATAGTATCGAGTTTTGAAATCTAAGGAAGTCATACTTACGTAAGATTTCTTGTTATTCAGGTTTTCTTTCGCAAATATTGTGGTCTGATAAACTACGCTTTTGGTTAGACATTTATTTTGAAGTGGGCAAAGTGTGCAGTGTCTACAGTTGCATTTATCTTGTTCGTTATTAGTATTTTTATTTATAGTATGGTTGTTCTTGTCCGGGGTTGGTTTATTATTATTATTATTATTATTATTATTATTATTATTATTATTATTATTTATGCTAGTGTTAGTTTACCTTTGGCATGGTGTCTACTTTTTATTGTTTATTTTGTTGTTGTTTACACTGTTTTTATTTAATATTTTGTTATTATGTGATTTAATTATCATCTCTAAATGTTCGCAACAACTGTAGGATAACGTTAAGGTATTTTTATTGAAAATTTTGTGTAAGGGGTTGGTTGCGGGAAAGGATTTTTCAATAAGATCTAGAAATTACTTACTAACTAGCTCTACCTACATATTGAGCACTTTTGAAATAAATACTTAAAGTTTACGCATAAATCTATACTTTTGTATATAAATTTTATGTGAGTAAAAGAAGTAGTTATATATATATATATATATATATATATATATATATATATATAATTTGAGGTAGTTCTGTTTCAAAAGTAAGGTAACCGGTGAAATATGACGCGGTATATACAAGAGTTCTCAATACCGAAGTGGAGAAAGTTACATTTTTACATTTGTCTTTACATAAGCAGTAATTTTGATACACCGTCATGGGCATGTTTCTCTCTGCTAATATTTAGTAACTAGAGACCTCTTCAGACAACAACGCTTATTTTCGAAAGCGGAATTCTTAATGATTAAGAATTCCGCTTTTGAATATACGCGTTGTTGCGTTAAGAGGTTTCTAGTTACTAAATACTAGTAGGCCGAAACATGTTCATGACTGTGTAGCAACACATTACTGCTTATGAAAAGACAAATTTAATAATGTCTATATATATAAATATGTGTGTGCGTGTGTGTGTGTGTGCACGTATATACATATATAACGTATACCATATAACGATCAAATATAAAACACATATTTTAACAACTATTATGAATTATACCTTTCAACGCTAATTGGTTCGGCTGTATTTATTATTCATCAGAAAACGAACTGATAATGGCATAATCAATTAGAATACTACGATTAAATATTTGATAACATGTGTCTTCGAGTAAATCTTACACTGCTACTTTGTGTGTATATCTCCCCCTGTCTCTCTCTCTCTCTCTCTCTCTCTCTCTCTCTCTCTCTCTGACATTGTTAAAAAAACGAATGGCTCAGATTCATTTTGCTCTTATCTATTTTTCATTTTGCCATTTTAACTGCCTGCGAATAAATATTCTTATAGCATTACCGCGTTCAGAGCGTAATACTTTCAAACAAATATATTTCCTTCATTTATCTACATAAGTGTGTGGACGTGTGCGCGTCTGCTGTCTCTCTCTCTCTCTCTCTCTCTCTTTCTCTCTCTCTCTCTCTCTATATATATATATAATTTGTAAAGGTCACTATATCTGTCTGTCTCCATATTTTCAAACTATTTCTTTCAAAACTAAAACTCGTAGAATGGCGCTGGGGGTCCCAAATTGTTGTTTTTTATGGACTGTCCTTTTATGGGGTTTTAGCCGGTTACTATAGTTTTTAAGGGGTCCAAAGAAACACAAAATTGAAAAACATCGTCATTCATTTTGTACAGTCATCTTAGTTTATTTTAATCAGTTTATATACGTGTTAAGTTAGTACAGTGTTTTCGGCACCAGCTTTGGGTTCTACAGTTAGGTTTCGGTTTCAGTTCTAATTGATGGCACGCAAATACGTTTTTCCTTTTAAAATACGACTCTATCATAATATATACGAAATCTGGACGAATTAAAATATCATATTTTACGAACGGGCAACATTTCTCTGGTAACCTGCAATAGAAACAAAATAAATATTTTTTTAAAATATCAAATAAAAGAGGAGGACATAAAAAAGTGTCCACCTCTCTTTAGTAGAATATTTCTATGATTAGACTTATCTAACTACGTTGGGTTTTTTTTTGTTTTTGTTTTTGCGAAATTCATATTTGATAAGAATTATTTAAAAAAATATACCGCCATACCAATGAAAACAAGAGAATTGATTAAGAAGGGGAAAAAGGGCAACCTATTAATTTCATAGCTAAACAGTTTAAAATGCATGTATCAACAGTGAAAAAAATCTGGAAAACATACGTAACCTATGAGACACTCAAAATAACAACAGAGAATAAGCAGACAGAGAAAGATGAGATGAGACTATGTTTAATTCATGGAAGTACACATATTTGGGTGCGATGGGGGCAAGAAGCTGTTTGCAAATAGAGATTTGTCTATAAATATATCTCTTTCTATGTATAAAAGAACTTTAAGAAGGCATACTTTATGGGGATTTGTGGCTTGCAAAAGAGCACTATTATAATTGAGGCATGTTGCTAATAGGAAAAAAATCTGTAAGAATATATTAATAAAACAGGAACTTGATAATCATGTCTACTGAGATGCATACAGGATAGACCTCTATCTAAGTGGCCGAATATATGTAAAAACAAGACTGTATCTACGTAAGAAACACAAATGTGTCAGGAAAATATTCAAAGAGGCAAAGTCCTCTATTAATATTTGGAGATGTATCAAAGCTACTGGAAGGAGATGCATCAAACTGTATGAAGGTTGAAGGTAACTTGCACACTTATAAATACCAATATATATTAGATGAAACATCATACTTCCCAACCAACCAAAATGAGCATATATTCATGCAGGATTGAAAGTTCTGGAAGAAAAATGTTATTACTGTGTTGATTGACTGGCCAGCACATAGTCGTGACTTGAACACCATAGACAATATTTGGAGTTTTTTTTTTAAATTAAAATTAGGAAAATACACGCAAAGAAAGTTTGATCAATTAGGGGTCAACGTCAAAGAGAAATAATAGACAATATATCCAATTCTTACAGAACAAAGCTCTATAATTCGGTGCCAAAGATGCTAAGGCTGGCACACAGAATAACAAAATGAAAAAAAAAAGTTGAAGATATATAAAGATTTATTATCATTAAAACAAATATTTATATAATGAAATGAAATGTATAAGTAAAAATTTATTTTGTTCATATGTCATACTGGCCACTCTTCCATGACGTCGTCGGCCGTGCTTAATCATTAAAAAATGTTGTTTTTGTGGAAATATAATTTATAGATTGATTTGTTAATTTTACGAGTAATAATCAATAATATAAACAATAGTAATCCGGAGAAAAAACAAGAAAACAAAACAAAAAAAACACACACTTTTGAGAAAATTTATAAAAATGTACCGGGTAGCAACTCGAAACTGAGCAATGCTATATATATATATATATATATATATATATATATATATATATATATATATATATATATATATATATATATATATAATATATATATATAGGTATATATATATTACAGAGATTTTGTTTTTGTTTGCAATACTTTTTGAATGAATTCAATTATTTACAAGACAGTGCATTTTCACCTGCTTTTAGGTTGGTGCAAAACTAATGACGTTCTTTGGCGTTCAACTTCAAAAGATCATACCTCCTTTCATAATAAGCTTTATTAATCGAAATAAGAATCAGTAGAATCGGCATATTTTCGCAAACAAGAAACACGTTTATTGATGCCATTATCATAGAAATCTGGAGTTCGGGAAGAGATGATGTCATTGAAGGCCGAGTCGGCATCATATTTGTTTTTAAAGCGTTTTCCGCACTGAAAGTTGTCGAGATACTTGAAAAATGCTAATCAGTGGTCAACAGTTCCACTGAATATGGGGGTTGAGGCAGATTCCCATAGCCCAGGTCGTTCTGCTTGTGCAGGGTCAGTTGAGCATCATGCGGGCGAACGTTGTCATGGAGAAGAATTGGTCCCTTCATATTGAAAATCTCGGGCCTATATGTTGGAGGTTTTGGTGTATTTTGCCAATTTGTCGGCATTACTTCTTTGCCGTGGTCTTTTCACCCGGATTACAGAAGCTGTGATAAATGAGACCGGTCGCAGACCACCAAACAGTAACCGTGACTTATTTTTCGTGGAATTTCGGCTTCGGGAAGTGTTGTGAGCTTTTCCGGCATCCAACTACTGTGCCAAACGTCGCGGTTGTCGTAAAGGATACAGGTCTCATCATATGTCACAATCCGCTCGAAAAATAGGTCGTTTTTTTTGCGCAAAAGAAGCGTAGAAAACGGCTCTAAACAACGAATACTTTGATTATTGTTCAATTCAGTCGGCATCAATTTATCTAACTTTTTTACTTTCCTATTTACTTTAAATGAGGAACGACTGTTGAGTGGTCGACCTCGAGTTCAACAGAAACTTCTCATGTGGTTTTGCGATTATGCGCTTCAATTAAGGCTTTCAAGTGGTCGCTATCAACCGCAGTCGTCCAGCAGCGACCGTCTTCCTCTTCGAGTGTTTAATCACCATTGCGGAAGTTTTTGACCCAACGTTGTACCACACGTTTCTTAGTGGTTCCTGCATACAACTTATTATTGATAGCACGAGCTGTTCCCGCAGCTTTTCAACCTAGTTTTAATAAGAACAAGAAAATCGTTCGTTTTTTAAGTTTGTTTATGCTGTCAAAAAGCCTGCGAAAAAATAAGGAAAAGATAGAGAACTGTAATGAATTAACACGATTCGATAGAGGCAAGACCCGCTTCAAAATGATATATAACAAGGCCATTTATATCAAAGAATTAATTCCGAAATCATATATAAATGTAACAGGTGAGAAAACGATATTGTTTTTTGCACCAACCTAATAAATGCGAGTTCGGAATAATATTTCCTTTGACTAATTTGGTACCCCCAAATGGGGAGTGGTATATGTATTGATTTTTTTAAATATAATTATCCACTTTCGTCATCCACGACTTATAAGAGTTGCTTAATCCAGCATTATTCAAAATCGGGCCCCATGATAAGCAGCTTAAACCTCCAACAGTGGACTATCTCGCACAACTGCTGGATGTATTATCTTTTATGTAGATGCATTTTACTTTATATATATATATATATATATATATATATATATATATATATATATATATATATAGTCATCCACATACAGTACTGTTTCGCTGTTTCACAGCTCATCAGTGCGGCTAGACAGGCAACTACCTCAAGCCAGGATTGAAACCCGACCGTTTACGGATTTGCGACCACCTTATAAATAACAATGCGTGTGCCACGAATTTAAGTGTCGACATGTTAACTATTTTGAGCAGGTCGCACTCTCCATATCATTTAAAAATTCTAGAGACTATTTATATTAAGTCGATGAGACCTTCTCTTTGCAAGCAAAAAGAAAATCTTCTCGGACTTAATTTGGTCTCTATGTAATTTTGTTTCCCCTGTTTATTTTTGATATTTTTTCTCCTTTCCCTTGCCACATTCATGACTTTATTTATTTATATTTTTAAATCGTATTGTCCTCGATTTGGCTCTTTTGAGCGAGGATCGAAACCAGGTTAGCTGGCCTTTATTTTCATTTTTTATTTTTTAAATAATCATTATGTATATTGGTCTATATGTAGCCATCATTTACATATATATATATATATATATACATATATATATGCACATATATATATACATATATATATGCACATATATATACACATATATATGCACATATATATACACATATATATACACACATATATATACACATATATACACATACATATATATACATATATACATATATATATATATATATATACATACACCCACGCATACACTTGTGCCCGATATTATTCATACCCCCTTGAAAATTGAGTTTATTAGGTGTAACTTTGTAAGAATTTATTGTTTACGCCCATATTGATACATATTCTTAATAAACCTCTTCTGATCATTTTCGTCATTTTAAAATCTCGGGATACTTGTAATAAAAGAGATATACAGCTATTTATAAAATCTGCAATGTTCAAAAATAATCATACCCCCTTATTTTTTCAGTATTAATCGAGTTTCTGACTGTTTGTTTCCTGTTTGATTCTTATTTTGAATGCTTTTATACAACCTTAGATTAATTTCATTACGTTTTTTGCATTGTTCAGAAATTAAAATGATATCACCTGAAAACCAATAAAAGAATAAAAATTATTAGAATGGGGGAAAAAAGAGCTTAGTAATGATCTTAGGACTAAAATTGTGAATTCACATAAGGATGGTTTAGGTTACAAGTCAATTTCCAAGAGATTTGAGGTCCCTACAGCAACAGTACAGAGCATCATGAAAAAATTCCAGAGCCACCACACAACAAACAACTTGATTGGTAGAGGAAGGAAAAGGAAACTGTCTGCTAGAGCCACCAGGAATATTGTAAGAAGTGTTAATGCAAACCCAACCACCACTACTAAGGACATTTTAGAAAATCTGGAGTCTTCTGGCATAAAAATATCAAGGCAAACATTGCAAAGGACTCTGCATGAAAATGGTCTGAAAGGAAGAAGACCAAGAAGGACTCCATTGCACACCGGAAAACACCTTGCAGCACGTCTAAAGTTTGCTAGGACCCATGTGAATTCTCCAGAGTCCGTTTTCTCAAGTATTTTGTGGACTGACGAAACAAAAATTGAATTGTTTGGCCATATGGATGCTTCTTACGTTTGGAGGAAGAAAGGAGAACCTTACAACCCAAAGAACACCATACCCACAGTGAAACATGGTGGTGGTAGCCTAATGTTTTGGGGCTCCTTTTCGGCTAGTGGTCCAGGTAGTTTTGTCAAGAAAGATGGAACCATGAAGAAGGAGCAATATTTGGAGATACTCCAGAAAAACATTAGACAGGATGCGGAGAAGCTCCATTTAGGATCAAACTGGGTCCTTCAACAGGATAATGATCCAAAACATACTGCCAAAATAGTCAAGAAATGGTTTGAGGATAATCAAATTAATGTTTTGGAATGGCCTAGCCAGAGTCCCGACCTGAACTCTATCGAAAACCTCTGGCACATATTGAAAACTGAGGTTAAAAAGCGGAAACCTAGAAATTTGAGGAATTTGGAAAACTATTACAATGAAGAATGGTAAAAAATCAGTGTTGATGCTTGTAAAAACCTTGTTGATAAATATCCAAAACGGTTACAGGCAGTTATTAAGAATAAAGGGCATGCTATTGACTATTAGTAAGAGAGGTATGAATAATTTTGAACTAGTGCCATTATTGTTTTTCTTTGTATAATGTTTCAAACTTGCATAATTTATTTATTTGTTGAGTTAAAATTAAATGCTTATGCTTGATTTATTGTTTGAAATCCCTTTAATATTGTCTACCTTCTGGTTTGAGCAATATTCTTATTGAAATCTCAAAGATCCGAGGGGTATGAATAATATCGGGCACAAGTGTATATATATATATATATATATATATATATATATATATATATATATATATATATATATATATATAATCTTTATCCGAAGTCATTCGCCTACAAACTCTTTTAGTCACGTTTATTTGTGTATTTTCCTCTATTTTATGGTATATTTCGTCACTCTAAAATTACCGATGTAGTTAAATGTGAGGAAACCTATATAAAATAACAAGCGTTACATGGAGAGTTATCGGTATAATAAACAGTCCAACATGTAAGGTGGATCCTTGATACAAAAGGAAGAATCGACAATACAAAAATATATACCAGTACATATGGGTATTAATGAGAATGAGGGATATAAATGCTCTTTATATCTAGGTATTCCACAGCCTAATATTACTCATCAGAGGAGCAGAGGAGTTGGTAAATAATAAATAAAACGTAAAGCGATAGGTACATTAGGAATGAAATTTTCGCTTACCTAGGGTATAGGATTAATAGCATAGAGAGGTATGTGGCATTGCGATGTAGGTAGTAGATGCCATCTGCGATTATCAGATATAGTACATAAAAGGTATGAAATAGGATTCGTGGGGGTGCCATGATAAGATAGATGGTATGAGTTCGATACATGTGGCATATGAGGAGATATGCAATTAAACTCAAGAGAAAATAAAAGCAGCAATAACAATACTAATAAACCGATCTTATAAATATATAAGAATAGACGTGTAAATTGGTTAAGTAGGGCTGTATTAAAAAAAGAACAGGTGTTAAGCCAGTACAAAAGAGTATAAGACTAAATATAAAATAAAATTATCAGTATTTACTTCAGCAGTAACCAAGATATTAGTAGAATTAGATAACAGTGTCCTGTAACAGAGCGCGTATAAAGCGCGTGAGAGAAAATATTAGCAGCAGCAGCAGCCGTTAAGCACGTATGCACATTAGCAAGTGCGCACGAGCTTGTGTCACAAGAAATAGAAAGAAAAATGCAACGCGTGTTTAAAAAAAGAAGCAAGTTGTCACCAGGCAAGATGGACTAACAGGATAAGTGGTTTCTAATCTCTAAGCGCAGGTATATTTGGGTTTATGTATGAGATTTCTAAGAAAAGCATACGTTTTTGTATTTTTTTAATCATTCATATCTTGTCAAAAGTGGCATTGAAAATTTAATGTATTCTATCCAAAATTGTGTCAGTATTATCTTTCAAAATTGTATCGTTTTCTAATATTCTTTTCGGACTAGCGAGTTAGTGCGAGAAAACGCTTTCCAGCGCTAACATGAATTGGCGGTGACAGACATGAAAAACTGATATGTCTGAAAAAAAAAAGTTTGAATCTATAATGTAATTTGTTAGTTGTTTTGAAGGAACTAGAAAATTATGTATTTCATTTGCACTTAAAATAATGCCGAGTCGCATTTTTTTTTTTACTTATTTGTTCTTTGCGACGGTACCAGATAACGTGTGGGTCGGAAAAGTTTATAAAGTAACGACACAGTTTTAAAGTAAAAGCCACGTTACAGTGTAAAACCATAGTAATGCCGCTAAAAAACACGGAAATGTTTGTTTCATTCTCCTTGGTAAGTTGAGTTTTAATATCATAGGTCTCATGGGAATGACACACATATTTTGTTTAACTTATTCGCTATAAGTATAGTTATAACAACATTTCTCTCTAAATAAGCTTTACTTATTGATTAAGCCAAGTGAAATAATTTATTTTATTTTCTTAAGCTATGCTGTGCACATGAAAATCGAATTATTTAACTGGCAATCAATTTGTATTATGTTGGCAGCGTAAACATGCTTGTTCTTTGCCGAAAATATATATATTTAAGTTCATTTACAAACAAATAGTAACTTATTATGAATAGCATAAACCACGTTCAAACAAATATAGACTATAGCTAAACATCCGAATACACTGCATGTTTAGCATATGAAATTCTTTTTTTTTTCAAAAGAGCATTAAAAGCCAACGAAACAGTTATTTAAACCTTCATTGATAGATTAACATATATGTTAATTTAAAATGGCTCGTCAGGTTAAAAAAAAAGTCTTATGCTATCCAACTCTCTCTTCCCCTCTCTCCATCTCTCTTGATCGCTCACATTCTCTTTGTCTCTCTCTCTCTATAGAATACTTTCAGTATTTCTACAAACATTATTTGCTCGATATGTCCATGCATGTTTCAGAATGCTTATTTCTACAAACATTATATTATTTTAAACTGTGATGTCGTTGAGAATCTAACATCATTATATCAGTTGTCTCAATAGTTTCAAACGCGCATGTGCAAGTATTTTAAGCCAAACATATCTATTTTACATGAGAGAATGTAGGAATAAGTAGGAGCAGGAATTCCGTGCTATTTTTCAAAATTAATCTAGTATTTACATATTAATGCCTTATGCCCGAGCAACGCCGGACGGAACTGCTAATATATATATATATATATATATATATATATATATGTTTATTGTTATATAAACATGCTCACATCCCGCTGCTACAAATAACCACTTGTTTCAATCAAACAACAGATATCATCAGGCAGCGACTTGACTATTCAAAAGTTCAATGAATAACGATAAGATTATTCATTGAACTTTTGAATAGTCAAGTCGCTGCCTGATGATATCTGTTGTTTGATTGAAAGAAGTGGCTATTTGTAGCAGCGGGATGTGAGCATGTTTATATAACAATAAACAAATATTATCAGCTCTTTTTATTGAGCACTATCTAACAACCTCGTTGAATTCATTAGTCCATTACTTTTGAATATAAAAAAACCCGAGTATATATATATATATATATATATATATATATATATATATATATATATATATATATATATATATATATATATATATTAGAGTTCTTTAAATAACTTTAATTTGTGGGACAGCTCTTTCTGCCTAGGCATCGTAACACACAACGACTCCAAAATATCCAGTAACTGTTTAGGCGAGCCATGTGTACGATATGAAAGCAACTATCTGATTAGGCATCGCCACACAATTTATTGTCGACAACATGCTGACCGGTACCCGACCTGTGGATTGGTGGGTGCCCGGATGAACTAAGTAAACATCCGGGAGTATTCCTTAAACGGCCGGATGTGCTCGTCGATATATTCTTGTTGGTCATGCCGTACCAGTCGGTAACCCAGCATTAGTCAGCACCGCACTGATATTGGAATTCATAAATAACTGAACTTTTGTCCGGCGTGGGTAGAACATCTTTCTGAAAAGTAAGGAAAGCGATCCTGGTACCACATACCACAAGGGGTCGCACCGCCGTGACAATGGGACACCACATATCTAATCCTATCAGAGAAAACTTTACTGATGGGACTAATAAAGGGAAGCTTTCAATAAACCGGACATTTAGATAGCCATAAGAAAATGTCGATATTCGATTGCGCAAGGTTTTTTGAAGAAAATTGGAAATGATATCCTCGGGAGAACCATGGTTAATGAGTATATCGGTTATCTTTTTTTAGTTCAGATTCTAATTTGTTGGCTGTGCAAATCATAAAGCCACGGCCACTAAAGTTTTAATCAAGCTAATTTTCCTACTGTGAAAATTATTAATTATTATAAACATGTCGCCAACCAAACGTTTAGAGACACGAATGGTTAAACAAGACTGCCAGTCGGACGATTATAGTCACGACGAACCAACCGCAAACGATGAGAAGGGTGAACAGAAGATTACTTAAAATAATGTATTTATCTCTCCTTGTTTACAGTGCTGCAACCTTGGCGTTAGCCAAAAGATTTAAAAGAAAGCTACAGGGCACGTACACTCATATGCTACGGACAGCGATAAATATATATTTGCAGGGTCGTCCTAGGAAACAGCAACTTTATCTACCAGCCATATTTTCTACCATCAGTGAGCGACATCTACAATTTCTCGGTTAAAGTCAGGGGAGCAAGCAAGAACTGGTGAGAAATTTATTTCTGTGGGCTTCACGGCACGGCCGCACGAGTATAGGATGACCTAGATCCACGTATATCCAGCATATTGCACATGACGCCAAAGGTGATCCTGAAGATCTGAGGCAACTGATGGAAGGCGGGGAAATCTGGAGGGAAAGAGAGGATCACGTTGGTCCGGGCAAGGAGCCCCACCAGATACTGGACTAACGTTGTTAAATTGAAATGTGAGAACAGAAATGACACTTCGCAGTTCCTTAAAGTCAACTGTAAAAACTAATAGCTGTCATTCACGTCCTTAGTTGTAGTATGACATTTCTTAGATTAAAATGGTTAAACACAACTATAAAAACCTTTCTTACAAACGGTTTCTATGTCATAAATACTGGGACTGAACTAGTCATCTTTACAACCTGATATTCTTCAGATATCATCAACTATAATAAGTACACGGAAACCGGTGATATGTATTCTGTAAAATATATACGTTCCTATAAATATATATATATATATATATATATATATATATATATATATATATATATATATATGACTAGCGATTGCGAATTATTAAATCTTACCAAGAAACTATGTTTAGATGTGGAAACCGGCTAAACCTCATAAAGATGAATGCCTCTCTGGACACAAATATATCGTGCGTGAAGTATAGAATGGAAAATGAAAACAGCAAACACGGGTTTGGTTATATATCACATGTCGTTTTATTTATTTAATTTGATTACCACCGTGTTTGTTGACAAGCAGATACATGGAATATTTTCATTAAAAGTATTCATACGCGTACAGAAAAGTAGATTAAAGACAACTGAGAGTGTCGATCTTTAGTTTTCAGGACACAGAGATCAGCCATGAGTGAATCTAGTATCCTCTTTACAAATCAGTTGCCTAACTTATTTGGATTCATTAAGTAGACACAGCAAACAGAGATCTTATGGTAGCCAGTTCACCGTTTGCGATTATCAAACTTTTCCTTGCTAGTATTCATATCCTTGTTTGCAATTTGCCTCGCACAGATGCCTGACAAATGACGAGAAACCCTTTCCCCGTTTTTATGTCAATCTCGATATCCGTTCTGCCATGATGCTGACGGCTCTTTATTTTACTTTCACTTTCTCCTTACATTACACCTCTTACTGTACCTTTGCCGCGAACTCGTTTATTTCCCAAACTTCGTGTCGCTTTGTGTGCACTTAGTTCGATCCTTGTGAAGATTAACACCAGCTTGTGTGCCTGGTATTCGATATGAGAAAATCTATTACGCAACATAAGTATAAATGCAGCATAAGGTTTATATGTGTCACGTGAAAATACTTTTTAATATAACTTATATTTTAAATATGCAGTGAGATAGTTTTCACTGTTGATACCCTGCTTTTGGGTTTGTCAATTTATTATACCGAAGCGAAATAATTAAGTCGTTCAATCGTAACAAAAAAAACTAACAGCGATACCGCCTCAACTTAAGAATACATGTTATCACTACATTCCTCTCGAGTGAAATGCTCTAAATGCTTCAGTGGACCTGTCTACCTTGTATTGATCTATAGATGAAACGTTATCTATATACGATAGTTTGACTGTAAGCTTTAATCAAAGTGAATTTTCAACTTTTGTTTCGGACATGTATGTACAACACAGATGATTTTGTGTCGTTCATTTCAATTAGATCACTTTTGCTAATTACAACACACACACACACACACACACACACACATATATATATATATATATATATAGTATGAAAAGGTTAGTAACTGCAATTAAGAATAGGAAATTGGATCAAATGTTTGTAACATGTATTCTTCCTAAGATTAAGGGTGGTGGTGTTTGATCAACACTGGTGGCGTGCCATGATGTAATATACTGTTTTGTTTTCAAATGCCCGAAACAGTGTTTCATGGAAAACAACTGATGATCCCTTGAAAAATAATTATTGGTACTATTGTAAATTCGAGAGCGAGTTTATGAAGTGAGTGCAGGTGATTAAATAACTTACTGACTGGATGGTTTTCTAAAGAATGATAAAAAATATTTTTTTGTATAGTTTTAAAGTTAAAAACTTCAAAGACTATATATATATATATATATATATATTGAAAATTGAATTGAAAAAAATATATATTGTGATTAGAAATATATATTAGAAATATATATATGTCTTGTAATCTTGTATATATATATATATATATATATATGTATATGTGTGTGTGCGTGTGTGTCGTGTAATTAGCAAAAGTGATCTAATTGAAATGAACGACACAAAATTATCTGTGTTGTACATACATGTCCGAATCTAAAATTGAAAATGCACTTAGACTAAAGCTTATAGTCATATATATATATGTATATATATATATATACATATATATATATATATATATATATATATATATATATATATATATATATATATATATATATATATATAATGTAAACATTGCCGGAACGATTTTCTCTCTCATGTAATATATGTTCGTATGTGCGTGTATACACATTTATCTATTCGCGCATATATATATATATATATATATATATATATATATATATATATATATGCGTGTGTGTGTGTGTGTGTGTGTGTGTATATATATATTAGTTTGGGACGATTATTCGAGATCGCAATAAGGAATTGGAAAAATCGGAAGATTTGGGTTTAACAGTTCGGCATCGGAATCGGAAAAATTGATGCTTATTTTTCGATGCAAAAAACGATTCTTTTAATTGTCTTTTTTATTTCATTTTGTTTAAAGTAAAATCTTCCATTGCTGGAAGCAAGTATGAAATAATAAATCTTTATTGATTTTAAATTATCAGTAAAGTTAAAATCGATAGATCATCCTCTACAAGTGTATTTTGACGTTTAGGAAAATATCTGAATATTTAACACGTGTTTTTATGAAAATCGGGGGGAATAACAACTTTATAGTTAAAAAACGATTCTTTTAATTGCCTTTTTTGAATTTGATTTTGTTTAAAGGAAAATCTTCCATTGATGGCAATAATAATAAAGGAATACATACTTATTGATTTTAGACGCATAATGGAACTAAAATCTATGGATTAATCTCCACAAGGGTAGTTTATCGTTTAGGAAATATCGGTATATTTAACGCGTTCTTTTTACGAAAATCAATGAAATTAACAATCTCATAGTAAATAATTACAGATTCATGAAGAATCCAAAACGGAATCGGTAATCGTATCGGAATTGGAAAAAATATTGCAATCGTCCGATCACAAATATATATATATATATATATATATATATTTATTGTGGTAAACATCAAGTTAAAGACTATAATTATTACATATAGTTTTTTAATAAACAAGGTCTCCTCATCAGCAAATTTTAAAGGGTTTTTATTAAATCTAAAAGACACCATAAATAAACCTAGCATTAAAAACTTGATGTCTACCACAATAAAAACACGGTTTTCCGAAACGATCGTACAGATAATTAATTTTGCTGTTGTTCCTTCTTGTGAAAATGATTTTTAATTTGATTATAATTTGTTTGTTAAATTATAAATTATCAATCACATTACTTAATATATATATATATATATATATATATACATATGAAGGAACAAACCGTATTACGTGTTCATCAACGTTTCGTCTTTATTTCGAGACTTCCTCTGGATGAATGAGATTAAGTACAAAATATTTTAAAATGTTTCACGTGCACAGTGTGATTCAGTTTTATTTCAGAAAAACGGAAAAAGACGTTGAAAATTCAAAAAGGAGGGGGGTGGCGCTGTTAAAGAGAGGGAAAATTTAGTGACGTCATATAGTCGTTAATGTAATTTTAAAAATATGAACGCAGTTAATATTAATAAGCAAACTTTTCTTAAAAGAAAATTATTTAACAGTAGACACATGTTAAACTTCTCACACTATTCAAACACCCCCTGTAATAATTAACACATAATCTCAATCAATAAATTACATAAAAAACACTCATTTCATTTCTGTTACAAACTTATATTACAATTGGAACAGATATATCTTTTTTCCAATAAGAATATTAACTGCGTTCATATTTTTAAAATTACATTAACGACTATATGACGTCGCTAAAATTTCCCTCTCTTTAACAGAGCCAACCCTCCCCTCTCCTTTTTGAATTTCCAACGTCTTTTTCCGTTTTTCTGAAATAGAACTGCATCACATAGTGCACGTGAGACATTTTCAAATATTTTATACTGGTATTTTTTGTTTCTTAATCTCATTCATCCAGAGGAAGTCTCGGAATAAAGACGAAACGTTGATGAACACATAATACGGTTTGTTCCTTTGTATTTCTCTATTTTGTCGGAATAATATTTGCATTATTTTCATTATATATATATATATATATTCACCCATCTGATACTAGCCATGTTCAACTTTGCTTAACTTAGGTTATCTGATGGGAACCGATGTGTCAAGGTGAATCTGTCGTACACCCCTCAACACACACACACACACACACACACACACACACACACACACACACACATATATATATATATATATTAGCAGGGAAACTCTACGTTGCCCGGGATGATGATCCACGATTATTTCAAAGTCCCATACTTTTATTGTCCTCGAAATCTCCAGTTAACAAAAAAAAAAAACATTAAAAATTTCACGCGTGGGGCTTGAACCTACAGACGAGGGCATGCAAAAAAGGGCACAAAATAGGTATATTTTAAAGTTTTATAAAAATTCTGAGCAGGTAATGAAAAAAGGTTAAGAAATTTACGTGAACCTACAGAGCACATTACCAAAAAAAAAAGAAAAAAAAGAAAACGCTATCAACTTACACACGGTACAATTTTCACGGCCCGTTGTACTATAATTGTTGCTAAGTAATGACATGGAAAAATGGTTTACCGATGATAGATAAATAAAAATAACAGTTTCGATGATCGGTAATTATCGGTGGCATTCTAAGACAAAACTTTACTAAGATCACTCCCAGACTTATAAATTATATTTTTGTAAATTTGAAAGAAAATTTGTTCAGCCCTTTCGGAGTCTATAATGAACGAACTCACATATATATACATATATATATATATATATATATATATGTGTGTGTGTGTGTGTGTGTATATACATAAAGAAAGAAAAAAATAACAATAAGAAATCAGTTTATTTCAAATCTCGAAGTACCAAAATATTTATATACTAAAAAGGAACATCCTCTCTCTATATATAAAGGGCAAAATTTGTTTAAATGTATGCATGTATGTATGTATGTCTCGTAAAAGCTTTCAACAGAAGCGACAGATTTTCACGAGATCGGTATCATTTTGAAGCTCGCCCATTCGGACGACAAATATCGAAAAATTGCCTTATAACATCAATTCTTTCACCGGGCACTTTGGAGGGGTAGCAAAAAGTCGTTATTTCATAACAAATTAGTCATACACGCATGTGCAAAAACATTCTTTCTTGAATTTGTGTAAATATAAAACATATAACTACTTTCTACTCGCGCTGTCGTGGCCCAGTCGTCTAAGTGGCATCGTCGTTATTTTTAGATTGCACGTTCGATCTGAGATGTCGGATATATTTTTTCGATTTTTAAAGTTTTAATATTGGAGCATGGTTATGTATGACATTTTTTCGTTCTTCCCTCCCCAATCACCTTCGCTGTTTTTTTTTTTGCTTTTTGCTTTTTTAAAGAAGTTTTTTCATCGTTCGGTTTATCTTTTTTATCATCACTTTCGTTTTGTTTTTTGTTTTTTTGCTGTTTTCCATCCCAATCTACTGTTTTTTCCCCGATTTTTAAATTTTTATTTTGCTGTTTTCGTTGTTATGTCTTGTTCTTTTTATAATATTCCAAAAGTGTTATTAAGTTCGCTTATTCGTTATTTTCCATTTTGTTTTGATTTACCCCGACCACCTCCCACCCCCCGGGCAACGTCGCTAGTTTCAATTATAAAAGAAAGAATAGTATGATAATTTATAATAAAATCATGAATTTCATATTATCTAAAAAAAAGTTTTACTTTCTAATAATTATGAAACATGAAAAAAACGATTATTAATTGCTCCATTCAAAATGTTTCAAACCTTAAATATGATAAAGAAATGTTAATTTTCCATGTCCTAAACGGAAGTAGAAACCTTTGTATCTCACCTGTTTTTGCATAAAATAATACGGAGTTTACGTCATTTTAGTATATACTCACCATGTCTGTGCGCTTCACTTGTATCAATTGAACACCAGATTCAGATAAAATTTCTGTTTAACAGGCGATCAGATAATATCACAGATATTGCTGACGCTGGATTCTGAAACAGAATGAAAAAATGTGCTTTAAAATGTGCAATCTTCATTAATAAATCGTAAAAAAAAACATATTCAGTATATGCAGCTTCAATTGATGAGACAGAAGATCTGATCCACTTAAATTCTGAATATTTATATAATATATCTATGTTACTGTCTATCTCTCTGTCTATATCTAAACACACATATAGGTGTATATATATATATATATATATATATATACCTATATATATAAAATAAACTCATTTTTCCCTCTTATTTTTACCTTAATAGGATAATAAATCAAGACATTTCATGCAAATGTAATATGCACAGACTGCAGCACAATATCTGAGGTGTGTTATAGGCATATGTACTCTCCACTTCCTCGATAATCGTAGATTCCTATATTTTTTCTGCTGAGAGTACCCTGCCAAAATCGGTTAAAATTACTGGAAGTAGTAAAATCTTTTCTCTCTAATTAATCTCTCCTTCCCCACCCTCCGATTTACACCGTTGCGTGATCGTTCACAAGGGGCACTTACGAACGAACGACGGTTTCGATTTTCTGTACTTCGTAGTTGCTTAAAAAAACTGGAATGGAATTACACCGTGCCTTTCCATTCTACTCTTCCTATTGGGTGAAACGCACCACAGAATTAACCGGTGGTGAAATTCACACAAACATTAATTCTTATCCCACGATTACTTTCACGTTGCTTAATTACCATTTTTCGACAACATTGATACACTAAGAAAAACAGGATTCTTTCCATTTTTGAATGAAATAAATATATAATACATCATTTCCATTTTTATTTCGTTTTGTAGTTGCTTAAAAAACGGGAATGGAATCTTACTGTTCCTGTTCGTTCTATGCATTTTACTGGGTGAAACGCACCATGGACTTTACCGAAAGGAATTTTTATTCTTTTTCTTTTTCGCTTTTCGCTGAGTTTCTTTGTTTTTGTTTTTTCAACTACGTTCATCATTTGTCCCCTTATTTTTGCTTTTTGTTTTCCTATTTCTTTTTTAAAGAAGATTTACGTTTGTTCGGTGTTTTTTCCCCCCGATTTTTTAGGAAGTTTAACGTCGTTTTTTTTAAATATTGAAACAGGGTTATTACTTCGCTTAAACACCCGTCAAACGCCCACTAGTATATATATATATATATATATATATATATATATATATATATATATACACATATATATATATATATACATATATATATATATACATATTAATTTATTTTTATTTCGGACTATTATTCTCATCTTTATGAGTTGTTGTTTCTGATCTTTTATTGTTTTTTTGTTTTTTTATTCATAACGTTTCGGCCAATTATTCCTCTGGCCTTCGTCAGGTGGTAACCGCGACGGATAGGAACTTCGAATCTCCTAACTGCATTCTCAGCCATCACTGCCATCCATAGTTGTTGTCGTCTGGCCACATTTTGGCCAATTAACCTCTGGCACGCTTTGGGTGGGATTGAAACCGCTATCTTCAGACAATGCTCATCTGGAACTGTAGAGATTCAACGTCTCTATCCACAGCGCCACGGGCCCCGAAGGGCGATCAAAGTTGGATTCTTTTGATCTTATAAATCTACGTTTATTTATCTGGTCTTCCATAGTCGAGTCCGTACTGATTGGTATATATATATATATATATATATATATATATATATATATATATATATATATAAATATATATATATATATATATATATATTATTCCTTAATTGGAATTAATTTTTGAGATGAGCATTATCTATTAATTTATTTTTATTTCGGACTATTATTCTCATCTATTTTGAATTGTTGTTTTCGATCTTTTATTTATTTTTTGTTTTTTTTATTATTCACAAGGTTTCGGCCAACTATTCCTCTGGCCTGCGTCAGGTAATATATATATATATATATATATATATATATATATATATATATAGATATATTATAAAAATATAATGCTGTATCCTTGTCTGTTTATTCCTCTGTTTGTTTGTAATATACGTCCCATATGATGTTATATCAGTGGCGTCATATATGATAATGCTATTCTGATTTGCCCCTTTGATCAAACAACGTAATATATGACGTAATAGCAGTCCATAAATGACGTATAATCTAGCAACACGTCAACGCCGGGTAGATACCTAATATATATATATATATATATATATATATATATATATATATATATATATATGCATATATATATATATATTGAAGGGGTGTATGTAGTCAATCACAGTGTGCAAGATCGTTACGACAATCATCGAGTCAATAGTCGCTCGCTTTACACAACAGCCCAGGGGATCAATGTCGTCGAAAATTATATCGAACAACGCTCAATACAAATATGCATATATGTAAATATATATATATATATATATATATATATATATGTATGTATATATATATATATATATATATATATATATATATATATATATATATATGGGGGGTATGTGTGTGTGTTCGGCTTTGTGTGTGTGTATGCGTGTTTGTGTGTGCGTGGGTGTATTGAATTGGCTTAAGCATACATTTTCAATGTGACGTTTTACAAGGCTTTTATAACGGACAAAATAAGCTCTTCATAACTTATATTAGTCACCAATACATTAGTCCACAATACGATGTAGTTGATATTGCACTGTAGAAAATCCAGATTATGTTTCAATATATTGTCTGTAAATAATAACACCACTTTAAGTTTAAAATGAAAGTGTAGAATGTTATGATTGAATTGTGCTCTAAACAGAAACATTAACGTCGAACTATTCCCTATTTTATCTAAAAATCAAACCGCCTATTTTATGTATATATATATATATATATATATATATATATATATATATATATATATATATATATATATATATATATATTACATAATCTTTTTTAAAAAGGCTAACGTACAGATCATGTATCATGATTCACTTCTGGTCTTAAAATAAGCGTATATTTCGAACGAGCCTTCGGTTCATAAAAGTATATACAGCTGATTTTAAAGGCTGAGGCTTTCTGCTTTTCTATTCAAATGCACTTGTGGTGTTAAATTGTATAAATATCTTAACATTGATCATAATTGAACTGATTTTCTTTCTGATTATCGATTTTCGAAACTTATCAGACGATTTTCGATAGAAAACCCGCATAGGCACACTTCCAGTACCTTCCGTACCAATTATTTCCTTTTAATAGAGCATATCTATCTATCTATCTATCTATCTATATATATATATATATATATATCTGTCTCTCTGTGTCTCTCTGTGTCTCTCTCTTTCTCTTCTCTCTCTCTCTCTACATATATATATATATATATATATATATATATATATATATATATATATATACCATACTTTGGGGTAATTGGGCCAAATCAGGAGGTAATTGCACCAACTAAAAAAGTGCTCTTAATATGCGTGATTACGAAAAGAGCACTTTTAGATAGTTGGCGCAATATCCCTTGACTTAGCGCAGTTACCCCAAAGTACGGTATATATGTATGCTTATATATATATATATATATATATATATATATATTTATACACCCACATACGCATACAAACAAACATATTTATATATAAAATAAATACGTATTATATACCAAAAACAACGAATTATGACAAAATAAACAGACATTTATTTTGTTTGAAAATTATGTTGAAATTCATAAATATATTTCATCCTTTCTTTTTTTTTTTTTTTGGTATAGTGTTGTTGGGGTAGAGGATCAGAAAGTAAAAGTACGTTTGTTGTTTTTACGGTAGTTTTTTTTTTTAATTTTGGACCATAATAATGCGGTGTTTTTTGGTTTCAAACGTATATAACACGTATTTATTTTATTCAAACTCAACCAGCGCTTTGAATGAACATAAAAAAACTGTGTGTATATATATATATATATATATATATATATATATATATATATATATATATATATATATATATATATATATATATATATATATATATATATATATATATGCTGTATTTGTCAGTTTTAATGTGATGCGAACACACCAGACATCAGTTTAATATAAGCAAACGCATTCTTTTTATGCACCGGTCAAACTCAGTAAGGCCAAAATTCTGACATTGGACATAGTTGAGGTAATTATATTTTAGGACAAGGGAACCAGGCAGAGAAGAATAGAATCACTTTAGTGTCGTTATTGATGTGAATCTTCACGGTCCCCACGTAAGACTACATGCCGATACTTCATGTGATGAGCATGCAGTTTGCCCCCTAAATAATAAAAAAAATTGATAAGGATATTTCATTTACTACATAAAGACAGAAGAGCTGCTACAGTTATTTTCGAACCTGCAGGTAAGTTTTTTCGTTCAACTTTGTACAGAGTCAATGTTCGAAAATGTCAAATCCAGCTTCCCAAAAAGCGATACACTAGTACAGCTGTAAGGCTTTCATCGCTGAAGGCATTACAAGCGAAGAGAAAATTAAATCAACAAATTTTGAACAGAATAGATGTAAGGCTATCCGAATTGTTTCATTCAGAATATTTTATATATCGGATTTTATACAAGTAAAATATGTTCAAAATTTTGAGAGGGTTATATCATCATAATTTAGACTTAGAGATTCGGAAACACTTCAATTATATTCTCAGACGAATTTCTTTGAATTAACTGAAAAATGATGTAGATTCCTACACTTATTTCTTTTAAAACGAACAAACATACGCCCAAATATTTAGTTACGTATCAATTATATATATATATTAGTCATCGACATACAGTCCTGTTTCGTTGTACCACAACTCATCAGTGCGTCCAGACTAGCATCTCTCTTCCAAGCCAAGGATGCGCCTTTCTTTCTGTCCGTTTCACCTTTCCCATGATCTCATTCTTTATATATATATATATATATATATATATATATATATATATATATATATATATATATATATATATACACACACACACATATATATTCTATATTTTACACACACACACACACACACACACACACATATATATATATATATATATATATATATATATATATATATATATATATATATATATATATATATATAACCGTCGTGTTGACAGTCGGCAGTTCTCCCACTCAATCACAGAAGGGACGCCCGCGAATAACTCGCCGGAATGTCTATTTAAATAGACATAAAGAAAGTGAGAATGGGAATGGTCACACAGACAGAAAACATGACAGAAGTGTATTATATACTAAACATATACTAATATATATATACTAACCATGCAAAGGCTAGAAGTGATATCTGACGTTGCTCGGGAGTGAATAATGATGAACAAATGTGTCACACTCACACAATTTTCTTATCATCGAAATCTATTTTTCAATCAAATCGATTGATTGCCTTCTTTAACTGGGGACCCATCGGGTGCAACGGGGGAAACGTCACTTTCCTCCCCGCATTTACTTAGTCAACAGCACATTGTCGTCTACATTGCATTGTAGATATCCTATTGTTGATTTTATAAAATAATGTTATATATAATCGCTTGCATTAAAGTGTAACTTGCAGAAGTTTAATACCAAGATACAGTTCTGCTTCAACCATAAACAGTCATTTCGAACGAACCCACGTCATATCAAAGAACCCACTGTCGATGTTGTATGACTGGCCTTATTGCTTGTGTAGTGATAAAACTTTACATGTGCACCTGTTATGTAAGGCTACGTAAGGTGTAAACTTTGGTAAAAATTGTCTGTTTTATTTCATCGGATTATTGCTATCGATTATGCAAACATATTTTAACACATTGTGAGTCATTTTAAATATTTTCGATATTGAAATTTCATAAAATAGTCGCAGCCGTTTCGGAGTCCATGCGGAACGAACTCATACACACACACACTATTTTTTGAATATAATAGAGATTATATATGTGCGTGTGTGTATATATATACATATATATATATATATATATATATATATATATATATATATATATATATATATATATATATATAAAGAACGAGATCATGGGAAAGGTGAAACGGGCAGAAAGAAAGGCACATATGTACTAGACATTAAATATACCAAAATTCATAACTGAGATTTATCAGAAAATAAAAATAAAAATTATTTTATAAATTTTTATTTCAAAGTCCTGATCTGCAGGGGTAGACTCGAAAGTGTACGCGATATTTCTAGTCAAAGACTTTCCTAAACGGACAATCTTAAATATACATTCATAAACATTTCGGATACACCTATTTGATGTTTAATGGACTCAGAATGCTGATAGCCCACTTAGATATTCGACAGTTAGAGGGTCACAAAGATATTCGCAACCACTTGTATTTTCTTCTCCAGTGAATTTCATATACATGATATAAATTTTATCATAATAGGTTATATTTTAATTGTTAAAGAATCGTCAGCGTCCTTAGATTTTTACAATGAATGTAATATTTTGAGACCACTTTTGATGACTTATTCAGCAAATGTATACCTAGGATTGAAATGTTATAACTTAAGAAACATATACATTTTTAATAGTATTATAGACCTTTTACAATTGGGCTTAAAGATTTGGATAGATTATATTGTCTTCCCCCGTAAACTTTACACAAGAATACACGTTTAGATTATAAGTGGATCTTCTCTACTTTTTTTCTATGGGAAACATATAAACATCCACACAAACACAGGGAAGCTCAAAGAAGTACACTTAGTAGGACGGTCAGAATCTGTAAAAGGTATCTCGGTTGGAATACATAAGGAATCAGGTGAATATTCGGCATCCGGTAGGCTGTAGGTTAAATAAACTGATGAGAAATTAAAAAAAAAAAGACTTCGCTTTATATTTAGTTACATGTTGTCATAGTCTAAATCCGTTTTTATTGTCTGACTTAATTTTCTGAGTGTTTTGGAAACTTACTAATCGAATCAACCTAAAAAAAAACTCCATGTATTTACCCGGTACATCTTCTATTTCGCAACTGTGTTTACTGGCAGCTTAAACCAAAAGTCTCGGGATAGGCAGATGCTTCAAATGATAGAGATCGCCAATGATTATTACGGCCGTTTTCCTCTTTCGGTAAAAGTCCATATCAGATGCAGGAAACTATTATTTTACATATAGTGACCTCTAGACAGGCGTCGATTAAAGAAACCTTCGAAGACATGAACAAATCAAATAGAGGAGAAAAGTTCAAGTGACGCCAAAGGCCGCATGTAAGAATGATAAAATAAAATCGAAAAACAATTAGGATCACTCTTTTTCTTCTCTAAGAGCAGACAGAACTGATTTCTTTTCTCTCCTTGTTGCATCAAATACCAATAAAGACGTTCCCTTAGGTGGAAGGATATGTTTTTCTTTTCTGTTGTCAAAGGATGATCTGCCCAGACATTTCCTCCGCGTTTTGATATCAGCTATATAGTATACTAGTCTGGGTGAACGGCGTTGCCCGGGAGTTTGGAGGTGTGTGTTGAGCGAAAGAAAATAGTGGTATTACGCAGGCAGGCTCGAACTCATATCGCGAAGGAGAAAAAGAACGTGAAAAAATGGCGTTTTTGCTGTTGCGCATATCGCCAAACTGCAAATGACGAACGTTTTAATTAAGACTAATACATCGAAAAGAAGGGATGGCTTTCGAAAATATCGGCGAACAAAAGCGACGCCTCTCTGTAGAAAGGTGCCCAGTTGAGGGTGAACGAATTAATGTTTTAGCCATTTTTTTCTATATTTATCGTCCAAATGATCGAGCTTCAAAACGATACCAATCTCGTGAAAATCCGTCGCCTCAGTCGAAAATATTAGGCAGACATACATGCATACATATAAACAGAGGTGCAAGATTTATATTATAGATGTTCGTTCGTCATGATACCTTCTTTCTATATTTTTCCAGCTTTTTGAGAATCAGGTA
Source organism: Euprymna scolopes (assembly GCF_053919585.1). Classification (NCBI taxonomy): domain Eukaryota; kingdom Metazoa; phylum Mollusca; class Cephalopoda; order Sepiida; family Sepiolidae; genus Euprymna; species Euprymna scolopes. The sequence continues at coordinate 131,114,531 of NC_136487.1, read as the reverse complement.
AATGTAGTTTTTTTTTTTTCATTTTAGAGGGATGTGGGCGAGAGTCCAGGTAGTATACCTTTTTTTTCTGATAGTGCAATCATGGCATAGTTTACTTTTTAATTAATTGATGATGTAAGTATAGCATTGGTTATCTAACAGTGGCATGTTCACACACGTTAATTGTTCTTTAAGGGCTTGGACACTAGTGTAGTAACTGTGTTGTTCTCACTGGACCACTCGGTTACGCATTCTCTCTATTAGAGGCAGTTATTTTTACTCACGTTCACCAATAACAATACATATCGCAACTTGGACGTAAGTGGCTTCTATTTGGGACCATGCCAAGGAAGGATTAGCAAGATGTTGGTTTACGTAATATTTAAACTTCTGCATATCAGAACGGTCAACAAAGCAGGTAGCAATATGGTAATTCCAAAGTATAGCTATTCGAGGCAAGAAACTGTTAGAGCAGAAAGCTTTTTAGCATTTAGGGACCTTAACAGTGAGTGAAGGAGTGAGATTTTGTTGCTAAGCAGGTTGCCGGGGATATGTATATCGAGGGGGTACAAGTTCAACGAGTAGTCCAGGTCACTTTCCATTAAAATATTTATAAAAGAGACACAGAGATAGGACAAGGGTTTGAACTTAGTTGAGAAAGTGGGACCTATTCGATTAAAAACTTTTTTGAACCCTATTCAAGAGGGAGAGGCTAGTGGTAGATGCACTAGCCTAGATGTGAATACAATAAACCATGCATGGGCGAATGGTTGCCTTGTAGAGGCACACGGTACTCTTAGGTGTGAGTAGTCTTATAGCTCGATAGAAGGAACCCATCGTCACTTTGGCAGCTTTCTCGGTGCCCTCAATATGTCTGTTCTAGTTCAAATGTGAGGCCGAGGAGTTTGAAGTTTAGTATATAGTTTGGTGATATATAGCAGCAATAATAATAATAAGAAGAAGAAGGAGAAGAATGAGACGAAGGAGAAGGAGAAGAATGAGAAGAAGAAGAAGAAGAAGAACTAGCAGGACTGGTGGAAATTCCTAGAAATAAGAAATATGTCTTTATAAAGCTGATATTCTTCTGGATATTGCAGAAATTTATGTTTTGGGACAGAAAAAATAACAGTAACACACAACAAACATTAGTTTTTAACATTTCTATAGAATCAAAACTCATTATAATTTAAATATGGAACTGAGCCAAAATGAGATCAGTTTAAAATTACTAATAAATCCTCAAAAAAATGATATGCTGCCACATGGTTCAATTCAAATAATAAATCACATTGTAAGGCACAAATTTTAATCTAATCCGATTCCAGCTAGTATTGACAGATAACCTCTTCCTTAGGTACGCTTACAAGTCAAACTTTTTACGTGTTCCTTTCTCACACGATTAAAACAATGAATATATGTAAGGAATATAATGATATACGAAAACAAAGCTACATCAAAGAGAGGTCACACTTTTATTTGTGTCCAGGTTTTAAAATTGTTTCTTTAAGCTAAATGTCACAAATCTGTTTTTTTTTTAATGCACTTTCGCTTTCAAAAGTTGTATTTGACATTTTTCAAAGCGTAACATATGAATTAACTGCAGAGGAAGCACATAGAATATTTTTTAAGTGGATAGATTATTACACTGTGGCTCTTTTTTCAATCATTTTTTTTTGTTTTACTTTTAAATATGATAATATTTGTGAAGTAATTAAACGACACGGACAGAAAACCTGGTTGTGTCAAGTTTGAATCCCGTTTGTTCAGCAGAAACACTTTCATCAAACCAACATTTGAGCTTGTGCCAGACATCTTTAAGAAGAAGTAAATAAAATAACATTCAAGGAGCGAAATGAAAGCTCCATCCTTACAGCATGTTTGGTTCCGCTGGATTTATAGACACTCTCCATATTAATTGCAAATGATAAATCAACAATATTTATTTAGATATCGTATTATATTATTACCATGCATATGGCTGGTCATAAAGAGGGAGAGAGAGGGGCAGAGGGCGAGCGAGGAAAAGAGGTTTGAATAGAATTTAATATATTTGCGCGATTCAGGTCTTTCTGGTGCCGTTTAGAAAACGATACCATGTTCGTTAATTACGTAATATGGTTCAAGTTTCTTCTACTGACCCATCTCTAATTTAAGAAAGGTGCCTTATGTAAGTTTTTTGACAGCTTCATCGCTGTGGATGTGTTCATTAAAGGGACCTATATCATCTAATATATCTAATATATTATACGAGCAAGTGATACTTTTAAATGCTGATTTTTTGTTAATAAGAGGTGATTTACAAAAATAAAAATGCTGACGAATTATAAACTGATAGAAAAACGGATGCACCCCCTGACGGTGAAATATAGAATGAAAAACGAGCGCTTCTACACTGTTGGGACGCGATTCTATAGTCGATAAATGGAGTTTTTGTTGGAGACGCCCCTCCATGGGATTAATGGACTATCTCATCACTTTCACTGGCTACAACACTTCCAGCATAGCGTACCGGTGCCGGCAGTCGTTGAGGAATGGTATTTCTCAACTCGCTTTGCCTGTAATATATATGAATGCATGTTCGTTTCCAAAAAATCATGTGTTCCTTTCGTTTATTACCATTTAATCCCATCACAGTGTTTTAATAAAAACAACTGTCTCAACTTATATGTTTTTGTCAATTATAATAAGTTACAATAGTAGCTAACAAAATATGCAGTCGGAATTACCTGAATATTACTTAATTATTAAAAAAACAACAACATAATCGTGATAGTGAGTGAAAAATTGCCGCCAACCTGAAAGTCGAAACGGAAAATTGCAACCTTTTTGAACACTCCTGAGTCTTACGATCACTTTTATCAAATTCTATTTTTTAATTTTCTTTAATAAATAATTTTCTACCTCATCGGTTTTTGGATATAACTATCTTAAAAATACCAGGAATACGTAGATACAATTTTTTTCATGTTAAATTCAGTATATTGTTTATACATTCATGCGTAATATAAAGTGCAAAGGTGCGATATATTTTATAGATACGAATATTCAAACATATAAAAGCCGCCATGACAGTGCGTACGCATAGTTTAACAGACGCCTTTCATACGTGTTATAGTCCTAAGCTGGACATGCCTTTCAGGAACGCCTAGGGTAGAGTGTCTCGGGAAATAACAAAGTCAAACGTCAATTAAGTCCTAGTGTTCATGTCGATTGGTTATACGGGACTCACTGAGCTAAAATGATATTCACAAAGCACTATACAAAAGGATATATACATTTACGTTTCTCTTCTTAATATGCATAGAAGTACTTGTAAAGCGAAATGGGATTTCTCGATATTTACACCGGAAGCAGTTCCAAAGAATGTCGAACATTAAGGCCAATGGCATACATGTGATAATCGCCGCATTAAGAAGAGTTTCAATGCAGTATCAACAAAGATATAGAACGCATACTTAATACATCACTAAAAAATAACCATTATCTCTGGCGTCAAAGACATTCTACAAGAATACTTGCAAAATGAAATCGTGCTCCAATTCGAAACGCTGAGAAAGCATTATGTTTCTTGTCTGTCTGGTTACTACATTTTGGCTATTACAAATATGAACTTGAAAATACTAAATAAATTATGCTCTAACTCTATAGTTTGTATCAATATAGTCATATACTCTTGGGATTCTATCCCGAAAAAGAAGTGAGCCAAAAAAAAATGTTATGTGAAAAAGTATATTGTTAGCATTAACTAATACTTCACTTGTAGCAGAAATGGTTTTATGCAGATTGTCTTTTGGTGCTTGTGTCTCAATGCGGGCAATCGTTAACTGACATTTTAAGTAATATTAAAAATGGAAAAATGTGTATTTACATCGCTTCTAGTGCGAAATGTGATACAAGATTGAGAAGTAGGGATGCTAAGCCAATTGCACAAAAGATAACCTACTATTTCCCCGTTATTATATGCCTGAGCAGCACCGTCGGCATTCCGCAGTAGAGGCACACGAGGCGAGTTATTCATAAACAAACTACTACATAAATAGATAAAGTAAAACCTAGGAAAGTGTACTCCACACTAGGAACAACAATACCTCGGATTGACAAAGCAGGTCAATATCAAACTACAATGGTCTATTTTCTGTCCGCCTGATTGGCGATGACGTGTCCTTCATTGGTATTACTGCATTTGACTCGTAATATCATGATTTAAGTACAATACAATTTGGGATTATGTACCTTAAGTGGTTGCTTTTCCATAGCTTGGCTTAAGGGAGGGGTGGTTAGTTAGTTGTTGTTTTCATTTGACACTCGGAAACCCATAAGTAAGTATACGAAAAACTGTTACACAATCAATTTATGAATATATTATGAGATTATATATAACACTTATTGCATGTATGTCGCGATTAAAAAAAAAAAAACAAAAAAAAAACCCGTCCTCCAAGGTTGGGTCGTTAACTTTGATATCGTTAAAAAAATCAACAAAAAAATCTACGTAAATATATAAACGATAAAAACTAAACAATAAAGTGTCTATGACATCATAGCGTAGTCCGCGGTCCGATTGCTAATAAAAGTCAAGCTACACTGAAGAGGAGTAGGGCCCTGAAACATGCATATACGTAGATTACTGTTAAAAATAAATAAATAAATAAAATAAAATATTATTTGTTTAGGTCCAAATAAAAAATGGGCGATTAAAAAAAAAACAAAAAAAAACAGCCAATCTCCGAGGTGGAGACGCTGACCTTATTATCGTTTAACAAATCAACAACAAAATCTACACTTATTTACTGATATTTTAACCACAAGAAACCAACACATATCAGATTTACTTGTATATCTATCAATATCTTTATCTGTACTATTATATCAAAAGAACTGTATCTGAGTGCGTGGGTCTCAGTTCGTTCCTCATTGACTCGAAAAGAACTGGGCAGATTCTTTATAGAATTTCAAACAAAGATACATTATGTGCTGGGAACGTAATTAGACAGGCTTTGCATCGGGATGTATTCAATAAGTATCGTTAATCTGTAATCGAAAAAAAATCTAATGAATGAAGGACCAGGTGATTTGGATCAAAGTAAACACCTTGCACATCCTAGCCTTACAAATACATTGGAGCAGTTTAATTATTACACAAAGCGACAGACCCGGCATGTAAAATCAACAGTAGGTTCTTTGATATAAAAAGAGCGAGGTAGAAATGAATGGTTCTGTTTAAAGCACAATTACTCCATGTACTTGACTTTTCCATTTGAAACTTTAATTCAAACATTAAATATAAGATGATATAAAATAGACAGTGAGTTCTCTGAAGTGCAATGTAGAAGACAATTTATTATAGACTCAGTCACAACGGAGAGACGTGTGAAGCTTCCTTTTAATGCAGCGTCCTGCATCGCAAATTAGAGCAGTCAATCAAGGACTCTACTGACAAAAGAAACCCGGACAACGTCAGATCCTCTGCTAGTCTTTGGGCCAGGATCAAAATGTAGTATATTTTCTGATGCTGCACTGCACTCTTTTTACTTCACTATTTTGATCTCGGTTAATGGAGGAAAAATCCGTCATGACTGAACATTTTTTTTATTTTTGTTACTAAAAAGAGTTCCCCTTTTGGGGGAGCTGGTCCCCCTCCCCAAACACACATTAAAAACTGGCTTTGTGCATAACTCTGTCCTCGTGGGGAGGCAAGTAATATATATATATATATATATATAGAGAGAGAGAGAGAGAGTTAGGATATATTTTCTTAACACTAAATGTAATGTTATATATTTCTATTTTCAACTATTTCTATTTAAATTCAATAGTTTGTCATTCAAAAAAAACACACGAAAAACACAGGCAGTAAAGCACAAAGTAATATACCTTTCATCCAATTGACTAAATGGCTTAATAAACGTAAGCGATCATGTCATAAGAGTGTAAATCCACACCAGTATCTAATGTAACACAATTATGAACATTGCAAATTGACATAAATGAAATATACTTTTCTTGTTATTTAATTGCATGTAGGTCATATATGTGTTCACAAACCGTATTGTAAAACGTGTTATTCATGAATGATGAAGCGTTCCGTATTACCAAATGTCAGTTGCCATATCTAACAGATAATCAGATTTTATTGCCTAATATATGTCTCTGGCTTGACTTGAACATGTCAAATTAAAATCAAACTTCTTAAACCGTTCCTAAATACTTGGCGTTAACCTGAAAGACCAAGAATTTTACGGTCTATGATGATATTTTATGCTCTGAAACGATATCTGAGTAAATATGAATACTAGAAAATAATTTATATGCATATATATATATATATATATATATATATATATATATATATATATATATATATATATACTAGAAGAAGTTAAAAACAACCTACAGAAAATGGACTGTGATTGATGAAAGTATGATAGGGTATGAAAAGGAGGGGTGTAAAGAAATAGGTTTTGATAGTCAAAAATTTTACCTTGAGCAAAATATGATGGAAGTAAAGATAATTTAAAATACATATTTTATATGAATTTTATTTCCATTCGTAGCCAAGAGTGACCAAGAAAATGATGTTTCCTTACAAAGAGAAAATGTTATATATATAATAATATTAATATACAAGAAATAAATGTTACCATAGTCAATAAAAGTTACTTTTATGGTAGAAAAGTTCATTAGATTGTATTTTAAGTAGTTTATAACTTTTTTTTGTTAATTCACGAACCCGTTTAAAAAAACATCAAAATGGCAACGACTTTGAAATGGAGAGCCCCGAAATTTGAAGGAGGCGCACCTGAGCATTCTGTGTGTTTACAATGTAAGAGAGTTCCGTCAACGTAAGGAATATTTATAAACATAGTTTAATGTTTTCCGTTATTTTGTGCTTGAGGAATATTCGATATTGGCATGTGTAGTTTATATAAAAAAATCATTTAAGTAGTTTTCACCTCCAATTTCGTTTTAATTTCGGTTCGCTGAAATTATTTCAAGTAAAGAGCATAAACACTATTTCAAAACAAAATAACATGAGCTGAACTTTTATTGACTATGGTAACATTTATTTCTTGTATATTTATATTTCGGGTAGTCGTTTGTTGGCTTTTCTGCTAAAACCTCTTACCAAATAATATCGACGAAATATTGAAAAACAAAGAAACAAAAACAGTTTCGAAAAAATCATGAAGCTTTACTTATTTAGTCAAATACTCCGAAACAGCAAAATGGGATATTAAAACAATAAACACATAATTACTTTAGCTTTTTAAAGCAAAGAATCGATATAAATATGAATAAGAAGAATATTGCGCCATTTTCAAGGAGAACAGCTTCGTTTTAGTTTTATAGTATTGAACGGTGTAGTATTGCGCCGTCGGATTCAGGGTTATACTATTGTAATGTAAAGAATACGCAGAAAGGGTCGTAATGCACTGAATTCCTTCTAGTACACTGATAAAAAACTGATATATAAATAAAAATAAGTGATTGTAATAAAATGACAGAAAGCGTTGTAATAAACTGAATTAATTCTAGTACACTGACAAAAAAGATATATAAATAAAAAAATGGTTAGGTAATGTTTTAAAAAAGACATGTAATCAGGTGAACAGGATTTTTTCCTTCTTTTGGCACGATAACAATTAATGTGCAAGTGGAGAAGGAAATAAAACAGAGTTATGCAAATGTGTGTCGAGAATTGTCTAAAGTTCCGACTTTTTTTTGCTTTCACTTTAATAAGAACGTGAATTTATGAGGTGAATGTATTGGACACAATATGATAAAACTCCAAAAAATAAATAAAAAGTAAACTGTTATTGTGGACCCTCACCCCTTTAAAAAAAACTTGTTGAACTTTGTGACATATTTACATTCTATGGAGGTCATGCGTGAACGAACACTCAATAATATTATAATAGCATATTTCTTCAAACTGAAACATAATTATCAAAGTATAATTACGCAAATAGATATCAAAAGTCTTTGTTAAAGTTTGTGCAATATTTTCATGGAGTACATGCCCGAACGCAGACCAAAAATTTAAGTTGACACATACTTATCAAAGTATTAGTATATATATCTATATCAAAACCCCTTGTAAACGTTTTTTTTTTTAATTTTTTATTTCATACTTAGGGGGCCATGCGCGAACGCAGACCCCACAATTTTTATGAACCACCGTTCTGCCAGATCAAACATACCCATTCCTGATCCTCGATCATCTTCTATCATTATATGTAATCAGTTTTTAAAAATAGTCAACTATATAGGAGCCTATTCGTGACAAGACACACACACACAGACGTTCAGCTTCATATATATATATATATATATATATATATATATATATATATATATATATATATACATATACATATATATATATATCTAGGAACACACAGATGTATATAGATAGAGATTTGTATTACTAAAATATTTTACGCAAATATTATGCAACTATAAATAATGTAAAATATCTGCATGAATATAATTACATGTAATACTTTACTATAGATCATCATCCCATGAGGAACCCGATAAAACTAAAAGGAAATTAATTAAAATGAATGTTGAAAAGAATATGCAAATTAGCTAGAACTTTTGCAGATAAATGCAGTTCGACGATCCAAAAATAAACAAGTTATAAAAATAACGAAATTTTAAATAAAGATAATTTTTTTTTAATTAGAGTATCAATACACAAATAAATAATATATATATATGACTTTTTGTATATATATATATATAAATAGATATATATATATATATATATATATATAAAGAGACAGGCAGACAGACAAAGAAAGAGCGAGAGAGATTATAAACATTTCTTTGTGCTAGAACGTTTTCATACTAAATTTTACGCAGATATGAACATTGAATAAACTCTGCTTAAAAAGAATTAAGCCTAATAGATAATAGATAAATGTCTAAGAAAATTCCTTAAAAAGTTAATAAGGAATGCTATGTTTCAAAGGAATATGAAAATTATTTTGTATGTGCATATTAAAAAGTTTGTTTTAATAATTTTTCAACAAAGAAAATAGGCTTTTAATATAAATTTTATAGCGAGAAAATACTCAATTCTATAGATGTGCATATATATGTAAATATATTAATATATATAATATATATATAAATATATTAATATATATATATATATATATATATATATATATATATATATACTAGCAAACGTACCCGTCGTTGACTGGGTTCAAAAACAGCCTACAGAAAATGGACTCTGATTTATGAAAGTATGATAGGTTATGAAAAGGAAGGGTTGTAAAGAGATAGATCCGAATTTGGGGGTATCAAAATGAAAGCAAAATATGATGAAAGTAAAAATAAAACAGATAAACCTCATAATTTATTATACCATACTTGTTCACACTGAAACACTTATCACACTATTCTGTGGATTTATATAAAAAAAAACTGTTAAACTTTGTGACATATTTCCATTCTATGCAGGCCAGGCGCGAACGAACACCCTATAATTTTATTATACCATATTTCTTCAAACTGAAACATAATTACCAAAGTATACTTACGCAGATAGATATGAAAAGTCTTTATTAAAGTTTGTGCCTATTTCCATTCTATGGAGGCCAGGCGCGAACGCAGACCCCACAATTTATACCATCCCAATTTAAGTTAAAACATACTTATCAAAGTATTATGTACATCTATATCAAAAACACTTGTAAACGTTTTGTTTAATTTTTAAATTTTTTTTTTCCATAACAGACCCCAAAATTTTAATGAATCATCATTATGCCAGATCAAACACACCCATTCCTGTGTCTCGATACATCTTCTATCATTATATGTAATCAGTTTCTTAAAATGAATCTCTTAACTTCACTCACTGCAATTAATGCCTTCCGTAGTTGTTGTCCTCTCGCCACGTTTTGGCCAAGTAAGCCTCTGGCCGACTTTTGCTAGGATTGAAATCGCTATCTTCAGACAATTCTCACCAGTCTCAATATTTAAAAAAAAAATATTTTTGTTTAAGTAAAAAAGTTTTTTGTTTTTTTTTAATCGGGGAAGTTAAATTTTACTGACCTTGCGTGTAACTATACATTCGTTGAGAAGGAAATAATTAAGAACATTTTTAACAGCTAAAACTAAGTATAATACTTGTTCTGCTTTCAGTCGAAGAGAAAGAGGAGTTTACAGACTGAGATAACATGTTGTTATTCATCCAGACCATATACGACATAATCACGTTGACATACGGGTTGTCTTCAGATCACTGGAGTTAAATAATCCTGAGTCTGGTCAGTGCAAAAAGACGTGGAAATTTGGTAATTCCATGACCTGCATGTTCTATCCGCTTATTCCGGCATTGTTTCCACTCTACTTGGGGCTCCCTTTTCTATTGGACTCAAGAGGTGCTGTTTCAGGAAGGATATGATTCAGCATTGTACACCCCTTTCCTCGCAGTTAAACGCGTACAATGGTGCCCGTTGTCTCTCGAAACTGAATGGAGGCATCGATCGAAAGATTCATCCAAAAGGCCTCTTTTCAAATTAGCTAGAATTATCTACATAAAAAAGTGACCTTGTGTCTCACTTTTCTACGTAAAGAAGTAAATAGAAACTTTAATTCTAGCAAGCAAATCAATACGTATGTGTAAACGCACAAACAACACCGTCTTAGTCTACATACGGTAGCAATTTCCTTATGCGTCTCCGCGCGTCTATCTTGAACAGATTCTCTTTGTCCGATTCTATCTCTCCCTTTCTCCCTTCCTCCGTGCCCCTTCTGTTTTTATTTTCTTTCTATCTTTCTCCCACTAGTTATTTTGTTTCTCAGCTTGTCAATGTGGCATACTTTTAGGCTCGGTTTGTCCAACTGAGCAACTACGTGAAAGAAAATACTTATCCTTATCGTAACTCTCTGTCCATTGTGTTCGGACGACCTTAAAACCTACAAGTCATTTTATTAAGCATATTTTACAAACATCAACCCACAATTTTTTGCTCGAATTTCAACATAGGAACTAGTTGCAATACAGTTTCACAACTGGGTTCATAATATGCACTCTTAAACTGTTTAATATGAAGTAGAAAGCAAGTGTTTTATATTGTAATAAATTCAAAACGGTGACGATTGTCTGTCATATTTCGAGAGATAAAGAGGGGCAGATAGATTAAAAGTAATAAAGATAATTAGGAACATAGTACAATGTAACCCGGATATAAGAGAGCTGAATATAAGCAAACGTATATAAAAGAGATTTTTCATTGTCCCAAATTAGTGCATGGGTTAATGTACCGTATAACCCGGATATAAGAGAATTGTAGAGACCGAGGAGGAAGTATCTTATATCAGGGTTACACTGTATAATATGGGTAACATGCCGATGTAATATGACAATTTACTGTTGAGAAGTTATAAATTTTATCAAGCTAATTTTATACCAGTGTTCTTCTAGAAGTACGGTTTAAAATTACTATTGTGTTCAAGCAACTATCAAAGCGAAGAGATCACGTTTCAATGTTTATAAAACTGACGCCATTTTACAAACCGTGCTGAAATAATAAAGTTATTATTTTAAAGAACAATCCTTAACATTGAAGTGTAAGGTTTTAACTATCGTGTGCTTTCACTTGACAATTTAATAAAGAAAATATATTGTAAAACAATTAATAAATAAAAGATACGGTTTTATTGATTCGGTTTCAAAAGATACAGTTTTACTGATACGATTTCATTGATACGGTTTCAATGAATAAATAAAATACACGGTTTCATTGGTACGGTTTCAAAAGATACGGTTTCAATGATACGGTTTCAAAAGATACGGTTTCAAAAGATAGTTTCAAAAGATACGGTTTCAATGAATAAATAAAAGATACGGT
>NC_136487.1:131015182-131097682 GCF_053919585.1 Euprymna scolopes | reverse complement strand
AGATTGCTTTGTTGTCGGGTTTGAATCTATCGACCGCTGTTAATCGTGACACCCAGCACGGAGGTTTCCCGAAAGGATGATTAGTAGTGTCTGTAGGTATTTAATAATTATTATAGTAAATAATTGCACACACACACACGCACACATACATGCATACATATATATATATATATATATATATATATATATATATATATATATATATATATATATATATATATATATGCGTAAATACTGCAGGTAGATGACGATGTGCTTATGGGCTTTCTTGGCACCGAAACTAAAAGAATTGAGTGAGGCCTTTGGTGAGATTACATTTTTCTTTGTTAACTGAGGTATTATTTTGGTCCTATGTAATTTTAGAGGGATCACCCTACCAGGGGTGACTTTCTCCTGAACGGGCAATGTTTACAACACTACGCCTGCGTTTTTTTTGTGTTGTTTTATTTGCAGTCCAGATTACTCTTACTCTAAGCGATGCCCCTTTTAAATCCTTCTTTCTGACTTTTGTTTTATATCACCTCTAATTTTGGAAGAAGATGAAGAAATGCGTACGTCGCATTTAGTGAACATGATCATCGATAAACAGAAATACCTTGTCTCCTTTTTATGACAACATTTGCCGATAATCTTACGAGAATGTGCATTTTCACTTATCGTTGTTGAATCTGTTTCGTGATCGAATAACGTATCGATTTAGTCTCAGATTTTTCTATTTTTTAAATGTGTGAGACCGAATTAATGAAATCAAGAAGAATCCGTTCTGTCGTTTTTGTTTCTTGCATCTGGTAATCGATCAGAACCGTCAGAATCTTTGTAATCGAATTTTATGTTTTAAATAACACATCTTGTACCAGAAAAAAAAAACAAGTTCAATGAATGTGCTGCCAAAATCTCGAAGCGAAAATCACTTAGAGATGTTTTGTTTTTATTGTATACTAGTTGAGTTAATTATTCAACGATTGGTTCATAATAGTGGCATCTTCTTATGAGCTCATGTGCCATAATTAGCTTATGTGACATAATTAGCAAGCTTATGACAAGACAGACCAAGTGGAACGTAGTCGTTTCAGGTCAACATACGGGGTCAACACGTTGTACGCCGACAATCTCAAGGAAGGAATAAAAACTTCCACTCGCTTTTTTCCAGTTGAAACAACGACATTTATTTAGAGGTACTTCCAAAATAACGCCTAGCTTTTTGTTCAAATATACTCTTGTAATCCAATGTGTTTAACACGGCTCTATCGTGTCGAGCAGGTGTTATCGCTCAGGAATTAGAGTTAGAGCGTTATTCTGAATCAACTTCCGTTTAATGTTTCTTTATATATATATATATATATATATATATATATATATATATATATATATATTTTAATATAGTACTTGTTTTCGGGGACGACTATTGGGATAAGATAATTATTTTGGCATTGTTTGAATATCGGACCCGGTGTAAGGACTCGTGACTCCTCTCCGAACACCCTGAGAACGTCACGCGAAACAGGCACTAAACAGGGCACTGCAATTACAGGAAAGTTAGTTCTTATTGAAGTCTAACCAGAAGCCAGGAATTATTGAGAAAGGGATGTGAGAATTCTTGGAATAAAGGACTTTAGTGCGGTGAAGACAATAACTCGAAACCAGTGGTCTGCAGTAGTGGACAACCCCGCTCAAATGACAGCCTAAGCGAAAGATAACATTGATTGCTTACCCCTACACTTTAACAGAGATAGAGAATTACTAATGCAACGAGTGCCTAGCAAGCATGCTAAGAAATAGAAAGAAAGAAAGAAAGGATACGCGAAAACATAGTTTTTTGTCAATAAATACTTTTATAAATACTGCGCAGAATACACACTTAGTAGTATGGACTATCCAATCGTTCAGTCATTTATTAATCTACTGTAATGTTTGACAAACGTTTCGTCCCACAACGACGGCATTAGGAGATTGACCAATCTAGAAAAAATTGATTTAATAACAAAAAATTCACGGTGTGGGGATAACTATCTTTTTTGTACGCCCGCCGGCATCAGTACGCGGCGGAAAATGTATCGCCCGTAATTGCCTATTGTGTGAACTTTAAGCCGCTTTAGGTTCGGCGACCCATGCGAGTGATACCTTAAAAAGGAAAAAAAAAACTTATAAGGTTGAAACCGAGTTAGTAATGAAGAGCGACGAATATTTATCCTTTTTTTATGATGGGCGCTGAAAAGGAAAAGAACGGAGAAGGTAATGAAACTTTAAGAAAAAAAAAAAAGAAATGTTAGATACAATAAGATATTATTCCGAAAAGGAAAGAAGAAGCTTCGATTTGGATTCGCTTGAGAAACAAGTTTGTGGAGTTTTTTTTTCATCTGTTCCTCCATCAAAACGACTTTTGTGTTATTACAATCCGGCAAATAATTGGCCGGAGTTTACCATGCGGATGAGCCGTTTAATGAATTATTGACGCCATCTCGGAACCAACGCGCCCTTTTTTCCTCTAGAATTAATGGCGACCGCTCGTATTTTCGTCATCAGTGGGGGCACTGTGTGTATTCAGATAAGCGATTATGTATAAGGATATGGATGCTATTACTATGTACAGATCGAGGTCACCGTATAGGAAAGTGTAGCACCTATTAGCTTTACTTTGATGTGATGTAGGTTAAGCATGCAGGGGGTAGATGGAGTTTATCAGCCATAGTGAAAGTAATGCATCTATAAAAGCGAGGTATTTGCTCATCAACCTATCATGGATATACGCATGTCCGTGCGCAATCTCACCGGGGGAACAAATAATGTTCATTACCTTTCAAAAAATGTATTCAATAAAGAAAAATTAAAATTGGGAAGAGTGTTCAATTATTTTATGAAATAAAGCTCTTTTTTTCAGATTAATCATATTACCACTTTGAAAAATATTAGCACGGGGTATATTTTTTCGATATCTCACTTGGCATTTTGGTGAAGGGACAATCAGCAAGACTGAAGTGTAAAGATAGTTATGTACGTGATGAAACACGACGAAAGTTACGTAACAAGTATGTTGGTATAATACTTCAATCTCGAATTTTGGAACAAGAAAATACCGCAGTGTTGATTGGTTACGCGTTTGTATATATATGAACTGGGAGACATATCTCTATAATGAAGCATATACACCTATAAAATACATTTATAATCGACGAACAGATGAAAGAAAACACATTTTATAACCACGTGTTCAAAAACCCAATCGACAAGCAGAGGAGGCAACTTGAATATATTACTCGTTTATTTTTCATTTCTGTAAGTCGAAGTTCTTAAAAATCAATGTTCTTCCTTCGGGACTTACAGTTGTACTTTATATAATATCTACAGATATTCGGTTGATTAGTTGGTTGTTTTTGTTTTACGGCATATCAACCCATTTTAGGTTATTAAATCCCGAATCTATTTATTTTTAAAAACACTATTTTTAATAATAATAATAATAATAATAATAATAATAATAATAATATATATATATATATTATTTTTGCAAGTGGGGTTTTATTTAACCCATAGTTGGACTCTAACAGGTACTACCACCTCGGCTCAAAGTATAACTGGGAGCAATTGCAATTAAAGGGTGGCTTCACACTTCCCAAAGCCCGCAAGCTAGGGCCTCACCATCGAATATCTTTTAAGGTCATATCCAGAACCATAGATATTTGATTATTCTATTAAAGTTATATTTTACCCCACAAACACTAATTAAGTAAAGAAGTCAAAAACATTACTTCATTCTCCACAATTGATCATTTAAATATGTCATATTATTTCTTTCTTGTAATGTCTCTTTTACCAGATTGTAGAACAAGAACTAGTCCAGTCTGGAAGAGCTTCATACTGTTACTTGAGGTAATACTACTTGGGGGAAACTGCATTATTACTGATAAAACTCAGTGTGGGTTAACAATACCGATGAGATATTATGTCTGCAAATAACACTATGTGATTTTTATTATGTAGTCAAGGAACCCTTCTAGGGAAACATATCCTAATAACACGTTGCGCTGTACGGAGATACCTTAGATTTACCAAGATAGTGTCTATTAGGCATTCAAGTTCTCCTCAGATTCTATCTATTAGGCATTTAAGCTATCTCTAGTAGAAATTACAGTTCTCTCCAGTAGATACCCATGTTCTGTCCTGTAGGTATTCCAGTTATCTTCAACCAGCGTCCAAGTTTTCTCAAGTAGGCATTTAAGTTTTCTCCAGTAGGCATTCAATTTTTCTCCAGTACATATTAGGGATTCTATCTATTACGCAAATAAGCGCTCTATAGTAGACATTCAAGTTCTTTCCAGTAGATATCCATGTTCTATCCAGTAGGCATTCCAGTTCCCTTCAATAAGCTTCCAAGTTGTCTCAAGTAATAATGCAAATAAATGCGCCACGGAAACTGTTGTCAATATAATAAATTTAAAGGAAATGTGCGTTGTATTTTCGTCAGATGGCATGAATTTTCCCAAATGAACTGAGGTGTTCGGTAAATCATATTATGGTTTAGGTAGAATTCGATCCAATTATTTATAAGTGCCAAACTAATTCGGTTCATTATATCATTTTATAGATGAATGGGTCTGTAATAGTTTAAGGAAATGTAATTTATAAGAATGGCAAGGTAATAGTTGAGCAAAATATGCTTTATTCGAAAAGTTTGTTAATAGCCAATGTGGAATTTCGAATGTCTTAATGGATTACTTGTAATTATATTTTAATAACTAAACTGGTTGTCGTCGTGATATAAGCCGTAAATAACAACAAAATGTAAGTGATGGTTTAACTTCTATCGACACTAACGTTTCAACGTGAAATAATTTTGTTTTCCATTCTACTTTTTATATACGTTTAACCATTATCACCATTACTGTCTGAACATGATATACGACGTAGCAATACAATAAAATACAAAGCAATACAATATTCAGTAAGAAGCAACAAAGAATACTATAGTCGAAATTATAGTCTCTCAATACACATCATCTCTAGAATTTTAGTCAAAGCGAAGCAGGTGATGCCTCCGATGGTCGTCTAGTCTGGCTTTGAAGGTACTGAGTGACTCTATAGATACCAATTCATCCGGCAACTGGTTCCACACGTTCACCACACATTGGGAGAAGAAGTCTGCTGAAACAGACCCAGCTGCCTCCCTCCGATGTCGCTGCTTATCCAAACACAAGAAATGGCCACGGGTTGTACAGTCTTGTTTCAAAGAAAGCATCCTGGGACAATTCACGGTGTATTCCCCATGCATATATATATGATAACTAAGATGGCATTCTCTCTCATTCGACGGGCTTGTCTTTGCTTTATCGTTATTTTCATGGCAAAGGCTGAGCTGAGCTTCAATCTATGGTCCCCACTCGCCAAACTTTCACGAACAAAAACTCAACTAGCCCAAACCACTATGAATAATTTCCCACACTCTTTATCCGTGCCTAAATCTAAATGTAGATTCCATGAACAAAGATTCTTTCTTAGAACTGCACGCCTGTGGAACTATCTTCCCATTGCTTGCTTTCGAGCTGACTACAATATGATTGTCTTCAAGTCCAACGTAAACAAGTTTATGATGAACCGTCTTTCTAAGTAATCCAATTTAGAAAAGTCTCACTACTTATGTTTACTACGCTATAATTACATTGACTAATGTATACTTATTAACCCTTATCCTCGAGTGGCCTCCAGGCTTTGACAATTATTGATTCCTGTGTAAAAACACACACACACCAGAGTTGTAAGATTCAGTTCTATGGTTCCAATGCCAAGCATATATTGCGGCGACCTTAATAATGTCTTATAGTCTAGCATTGGGTGGTTATATCCCTTACAGAGAAACAGACACATAACACGCTCCATTTATGTAAACGAACAATAACGTATGTTAACCAACTTGATAGCCGTTGCTTCTTTTTTAAGTCTTGAAACACGGATATCAATCAATGTGTAACACTAGATCTGTTTTTGCCACTGTCGTTGCTAAAGAAGGTTTACCTATCATGTACTCATACAGACCCTCACCCCCTTTTTCTTGCTGAGATGAAATATAGTGTACCAAGAAATTTTACTGAATTCTTCAAACTGCCAACACAATGAAGCGGCGCATCAAACAAATCTGGCGGGAAATTGGTTTCGCATATTTCTCATTTCCAAACGTTTTATGAATTTGCATGCGAGATCATTCTTCTTTGTCATATGTAGGTTTGCGTTAATTGTAAATTTCGGTAATTGTGTTATATTTGTAATAGTTTTTGTGTCTTCATTATTCATCATAATTATCGCTTTCTGTTACACGTGATTAAGGAGGAAGCGTTCACAAATTTATTGCTGAACAGACGGAAAATTGCTCAAAGTTTGATGCATCGATTTCAATAACAGATCAAACGTCGTACTTGTAGCTGGATTCAGAGCTCAGCTGAAAGATTCTAATATATCCGCATCAGTTTGCTCCTTATTATTGTTTGTTTTTTGACGCCGTTAAATGTGCGAATGAAATCGTAAAACTACATCCACATTTCTCCAAATGCAATGTTTTTGAGAATTATCTATGTATCTATAAAAGTGAGTATGTGTATGTGAGGATAATTACCAACCTATATACTCAACGAATGTTTGACCTACACTCTAGCAATTTGGTGTATAGGTTATTCAGATATGTGAAAAAATCTGTTTTCACCCGTGAAAAGGGCTGCTAAGGGCTCAGAATTGAAGCATTGGTACGTAGAGGTCATCGTATTTCTATGTTTTCCAACTGTTTCACGAATGCGCATGCACGGTCATGAAAGATGACAGTTTTTTTTATATTAAGAATAAGTAGGTTTGAAAACACTTTCAAAAGATTGTGTCAAGTTGGTGTATTATCATACTTGTTTCACTGTCTTTCGGTTTTTGTTTCGATCATAGCTCGAATATATTTTTCTTTTTCTTTTTTTTTACTTACAAGAAATGAACTGCTTAGAACAAAAAAACCGTATTCGCACAGACATGTCTCAGTTTCTGCCTCAGTAAAAATATATTATTTACGCGTATTTTACGACCGCGCAACACCGGGCGGTCTGCTAGTATTTCACAAAGTCTTTAGTTTTCTCTGAATAATATTTGTGCTTATTTTACTTCACGCCTAAATATTTTATCAGGTCAAGCATTGATAACCGTTAGTATATTGATTGATATAAGATCGTAGTATACATTCTAATATTATTATGAATATTTATATATTCGATAGTTATACCATTCATCGTCTTTCTGGTAAAAAAAATGATATCGAGACAATTAGAAACGTTTGAAAGATGATTATAATTTTGATTATGAGAATGTTCACATTTGAGTCGAATTATATATATATATATATATATATATATATATATATTATGCTATTATAAATTTTCGAGCTAAACTGATAAAATACTGGTGGTGATGTCTAATACCTTACCTAACGTAAATATCTGAAAGTTAAATTTATGAACGTGAAAATGTAAAATTTATTTTATAATAATAAATACTACGTATTACAAAAAGGTTTTCATTGCCCCCCCCCCGGGCATAAGTAATTAAAGTTCATACCATTGATCAATGTTTTTATAGTGTCCCCCATGTTATGGTTAACAATCATTCCGTCTCATAAACATCTACCTCGGGGTGTTTTTTTGCCCAAATACTAATTAAAAAATAACAAACAGACTTGAACTATTCTTATGTCTAGCCACAGTTGCATACATCCGTATGCAAATGACCAAGCCCTTACGCAAGATGACATTACAGCGAAGAAAAAGGGAACAGAAAGAAAAAAAATAAGCACGTGGCGGCGACAGGGATTTTAAACACATATCGACATTGCAGAGTTTTTTTTTGGGGGGGGGATTTAACGACCTGGCTGCAGGACGAGAACTTTTAAACAAGATGCAGGACTAATTTATCACCGAACTTTTAAGCAAGATTTTTGGAGGAGCACATTATCGCCTGCTTGGAAAATACGGGGCAGGCGACTCGGTTGGGAAACGACTGATAATGAATGCCTTTTCCTTCAACTGAAAAAAAGCCGTGTCTAATCGTTTTTCATTTGCACATTTGATAAACCTTACATAGAACGTACGGAAGATTACTTGGAACACTTAGAAAGGCTGTACTACGGTAAAATAAAATTCTAGTGAGAGACTCGGTGTTAAGTGTTGAGACATTATGTTGTATAAAGATGGCGGCAGTAAATAAATCGGTGACGAATCAATGCAGTAACGATTCCAAGTGTTTATTAATTCTTAGCTCCAAAGATAGCGGCGAAGAATCAATGCAGTCTCGATCTTGAGTGTTAAGTAATTCCTAGTAACAAAGATGGCATCGAAGAATCAATGCGGTCACTATTCAGTCGTTTCGAGACAGAAGAGGTTTCGCCGACGGCGAACTGATTGAATCAAGAATTCAACATTTTTTTAATAATAGAGTATTAAGCTTCTGATTGGTTGATTTTTATAACTGTGGTTATAAAATCGATTGTCGAAATATTTGGAGTCATACTCCCATCACTTCGTCTGATGGGGAAGGTCTCCTAGCGGCTTCGGCTGCATGGAGACAGGGTAGTACAAGTCAAGGATTCGTCACTTGACACTCAGCCCAACAGGTGAGGGGCCGGGAACCGGCCTAGCACCTGTTGGACTGAGGTACGCCGCCTGGGTAATACCTAGGAGGTCCACCCTCCCAGGCCTTGCCACCGGGCTTTCCGGTGGGGCAAGTTTATTGCTTGCTGCCTGAGGCGCCCCGACCGGGGAATGCCGACGGGGTTACTCAGGCAATTTTTAAAATTGCAGAAATGCCCCTCCTTTAGGGGAGCCTGCGGGGTTCCCACTTTCCAGGCCTTGCGCCAAATATTGCCGCTGTGGGCAGCATTTAAATATATACCCTTATTAGTAGTAAAACATGTTTGCACACTCGACACATTTGATATGAAGAGAGAGATAAATACTTTTATTATCCATGGCGTAATTACTAGCATGATATTAGATCGCCAGAAGAATAAGTGCTGTAAGATAGGGATCACGATTAATAGAAACACGCATTTAACGCGATGACGTCTCGTATCTTAATCAAATTTATACTTTTCTATTTATATTTGAGTTTGATATGATTTAACAATATTATAATTTTTTCAACGTAAAGCGTTTTTATTTCATAATGAGTCAGCAAATCAAACATTACATTTTTGAAAATACTGTTACTTACATTTAGGATTTTTTTTTCCTGTAGGAGTTATTAACTAAATTTATACTTTATTATTAGATTTGCATAGAATTTTCCTAAGCGGGTTCTTTTTGATAAAATTTAGATGTTTCAGCTATGAGATTCCTCATAATATATGATTTATTCGACATAATTCCTCATCTGTATACTCGTATCTCTATTTCTATTTAACTGCGTACCTGTCTTTTGTTGGATTTCTTAGCATGGCGTACCGAAAAAGTAATCTGAAATGTGTAGGAACCTTTCTTTCACACAGACACACACATTGCCGCCAAAGGAAAATATAACATTGAAATAACCGGTAGATGATAGAGACGGAAGGAAATACATTGTTGTTACATAAATAAGGCGTATCTACATTACTAGCGTTTATACAGTGAACATTTGAAGCGTGGCATATATTGTTATACAAGCTGGTAGTCTGGTTTTGCCCGGTATAATAATACACTTAAACATGAAATTTTAATTTATGCACATGGTGTACGTATTATAATAGAATCAATCCTGCATTTGTTATCATATATTACGAGAAATAATCCTCCCGGCGGATTAATTCACAAAGGAAAAAAATTTTTAAAAAAATAAAATATAAGAACAAATATAAAATAATAATGATAATGTCGTTCATCAAATTCCGTTAGTGTATGTTTACAATATCACGTCAGCTGATATTTGGGCTTCACGATGAATGCCCGGGAAAAATTACATCTGATTAATTTATCTGATTTGAAATATGCAAACGAAGAAATGATTTGCGGCGATTTTAAATGGTCTTTTTCTTTTATGGTAAATTGAACTCATTAATAAGAAACAAATGTAATAAAATCGTGAACTACACTCTGACTTGAATGAGGATAATTCCATCTGTATTTGAATGATATGCCACTAATCTATATCTCTAGATTATATTAAATCTATTTCTTTGAAGAATAACTTGTTTTCTGAAATGTTATTATCTCCTTTGGACGGTGTAATGTAAAATATTCTTCTGTAAAAATCAGTTTATTTTTAATCTATAATAGGGAAGAGTTATTTTAAGATCAGATTCTTTTCGATTTTTATATGTCGGAGGTAATTTTGTAAAAAGATGTCTAAGAAAACTGATAGATGTATAAATTAGCTTTGTGTGCAAAATATAGACTCAGCCGTTTTGGAACATATGAGGAATGAATTCCCGCACACACAATGTGACGTTTATATAATAGTAGATAGATAATAACAACCGAATATTTGCGATTTCAAACCGAATAAACAGCCTGGTAACTTTCTGCTTTTTTCTTCTTTATAAACCAACACACGTTCATCGCACACGACAATCAATATATAGGAGAGTTGTTCCAAAAGAAATGACTACTATTTTTTTATTCCGCTCAAATATATCAGAAGGATTTGCAAATTGAATTATTATGATGACTAAACTTTGCATTCATGACCTGAAAGATCTTTTCTTCATTGGATTTACTGATTGTGTGACACTCTATGAAAAAAAAAATACCCTGTCATGAACGTGAGTTCTAAGTAGAAACACGTCATTGAAATCGTCTATTTAGAAAAAAAATATTCAAACAATGAAAATTCACCGGCGCTCGTTGAACGTTTACGAATCTGATCCAGTTACTGTCAGCATAGTAAGGAGATAAGTTCGTCGATTTCAGAGTTACGATAGATTTTCGAGTGAGAAAGCGTGCCCCAGAAACCCTTACACATACATCACGCATTGATTGCAAAAGTGTGTTAGGGTTGGTAAGAAGTGCGTAAGAAAAAAAATAAATAATAATATTCAGCGCGTATCGATGGTATCGCTCTCCTCTTTGTAGCACTTTCATATTTTGAGTTAAAAGATAGGATGGATTGATTTCGGAATGATTATTTTGTTGTACATTTTATTACATCAGTGAAAAGGCGTTAAGCTTTTTTATGATGAAGCGAATATATTTGTTTTCTTCCTCATTTTTCAAGATTTAAAAAGTCATATATATAAAAATGTGTTTGTACTTTTTAAATAATGCTTACAAACTTGAAATAACGCTAAGAAGTAAACGTTGTCAGTTATTTTGCTATAATAGAGTGAACGTTGTCTCTCTACACATTTTTTATTTGTTTTTATCCATGTATAGATATATTTGCCTTTGTATCATCATCATCATCATCATCATCATCATCAGCAGCAGCAGCAGCAGCAGCAGCAGCATCATCACCACCACCACTACCACCACCACCACCACCACCGTCATCATCAAACATGAACAAAATTAGATGCAGAACGTCATTGTGTCACGAGACAGAAGGTTGCCATCATTTTGCGCTGTCTGTTGTACGTGTGCGGTAATTGGATCCAACTGCTGACTATAATTGATTAGTGTAAATTTGATATGCATGCCGGCGGAAGTAGATGAACGATAATATAATTGAACGGAATCGAAAGAACAAAAAAAAAAGTTAATCTTTTAATTATTAAGTATTTTCTGAGATGCCCACGCAAACATTGAAATGTCATTTGCTAATGACGTGTATGGCTGTAATGTATATATGGATCCGTAAAAGATGCCCAGTTGAGAGATAAGTATGCGTGTGTTTATTGCTTTCTAACCAGTGAGTTTGTGTAAATCAGCGCGTCTTTCTGTTTCATTGTATCAAAAAACGTTTTTTTTGTTTTTGTTTTTTTTACAATTATCCATCTTTTGTCTTTATACGAATATTTGTACTTTCCAATTCTTTGTTGAATATATAAATTCCGAAAATAAAGTCATCGCTCCATTATATTTGTATAGGTTATGTGAATATGTTCATATAGATATATACACAATATATATATATATATATATATATATATATAGAGAGAGAGAGAGAGAGATAGATAGATAGATAGATAGATAGATAGATAACTGTATCTCTCGTTGTTGTCGGTAGCCGAATAGTTCGGATCCTTGCTAATGAAGCCAGATATGACTTCTGTTGCCAGGGTTCAAATCTCTCCACTGGCGTAAATTGTGACACCCTGCACTGAGTATTTTCGAAAGGATTAAACACTAGTGCTTTAAGGTATTTTATTATTATAGTGTGTTTTTTTCCTGTTTGTGTGTGTTTGTGCATTAACTCTCGAATTAATCTATCGGTTAAAATGAATTTAGGAAATAAGTCCTAGGCGTAAAGGTGGTGAATGTGAGATAAATTTACTTCACCTCAATTTAAAACACAGTTAACTAAAGGAAATGCAAAATTCTCATGTATATTCAGGTATCTCCGATTTTGAGAATGTTTTACGATTAGGTCGTTGGACATTCAAAAAGTAATGCCAACTATTTTATTCCGCCTGAATCAATCAGAGGACATTGCAAATTGCATTATTATGGGTCGAGAATTCATTTACTTCCTGCATATCCTATTTTGTGCGCAAGTTTCTTGGAAATATGTTTCAGATACTTTTTAGATGAGGATTCATAATTTGTATGATTTTGAATCATTTTAACGACTGTTCCAACCATAAGCATTATCAGTCTCTTCTATGAATCATGTCTAACTCGGAATTTATTCTGTCGAACTTGTGGCATAACGGATAGAGAACATAGTGGAATTCCATTATAACTAACATTCTTCTGGTAGTTGATTGCGAGCAATATAAATATGCTACTACAACTTACGTCAAATTTCTACCTGGTCATGACAGACTGAAACAGTGTATGCAACATCCGTATTAAATAAAAAGCACCGTTCCAGTTCCTTCGATATTCTCAAGGCTGATAGAAAGATTCCCGAGTTCACTCAGATACACCTGAATAAAGTCAGATGTTGCACCTATCGAATCGTTGTGAGAATACCACTCAAGATAAAAACAGTAGTTCAAAAAATAAAAATATTTTATGAATCAAATAATTTCATGTTTTATTTCCTGATAAAGAAGCTAGACAATGCTAGTTTCGTTACAGTCTCTTTAAATAAAAACCGCCTCTTCTTTCTTCTCTTTTCTTATAAATAAGATGTCCAAGATTTCGACATCATTTATTATTTGGATCTTCATTCATTTCTAAGAGATCGTTCACATATATTTTTAAATTCAGAGACTACAGCAAATAGTTTCGTAATTAAATTATGGAAACTTTTCTGTACCTCGACACAGAAACACAAAGAAGACATTCTTTTGGAAAATATAATCTCTAGTAGTGAAAGAGAAATTTCTTATGAGAATACTGCATCCCAATTTAGAACAGCCATACACAAGCTGAAACCTAATTTGGAAAACAAATCTTCGGATATGTTCTAGCACTGAATTGTAGACATATACGTAATTTCATGTTATTGTTAGAGAGTCAGCAATGGCTGATATATATATATATATATATATATATATATATATATATATATATATATAAAGCTGTAAATATATTTATGTCAACAAAGCTACACAGAATTTTCCGCGTTTCCTTTGTTGCGAGGATTCGTAGGACTAATATTTAGATTGATGTTGCTTCGTGTATTTATATATTCCCGTGGTATTACGTTTAATAGTCAGCCAATCAGATTCTTTGTTACTTACACATTTATTTATTGTAAACAATGTATATATGTATATATACATATATATATATATACATACATATATTAGTAATACTACTTAAGCAAAGCATATGTTAGCTTAACGACTGCTTTTTACATAAAGCCCGTACTTTAGCAAAGTCTACAGTAACACATTCGAAGCAATATGCAAATTTCGAAAACGGTGTATACATTAAAATCACGTAAATGCAGTGTTAAATTATATACAATGACACTTGACGGTTGCAT
Organism: Euprymna scolopes; assembly: GCF_053919585.1. Taxonomy (NCBI): domain Eukaryota; kingdom Metazoa; phylum Mollusca; class Cephalopoda; order Sepiida; family Sepiolidae; genus Euprymna; species Euprymna scolopes. Next base: position 131,083,657 of record NC_136487.1, on the reverse strand, counting down.
TTTAAACTTAAATTAGAGCTATTATTTGCAGATATTTTTTCAATCACCAGTAGATTCTCTGCAGTGCAATTTAAACTACACTGTGTTGTAGACTAAGGCATTGCAACAAGGAATGTGAACCTTCCTCACAGGAAAAAAAAACAGGAGAGTCCCTTACCGAGCAGTCAAGCAATACATTTTATTTCAAAAGTAGCGATTTCAGCGATTAAACCTATGGGAGGGGCAAATATTTTTTATGTTAATTCAATTCCGGTCAACGCCAGGCCTTACTGCTGGTATAAATTTGTATCGTAAAACTTACACATAATGACATTATACTTAAGAATTACTACGACTTTGTATTTAGTTCTACTATTATTTGAAGATGGCAGCTGGAATTTTGTATAATCATGAAAGGAAAGAATGTTTTATCCTTCGTTTCTCTCTCTCTCTCTCTCTCTTTCTCTCTCTATCTATCTCTATCTCACCTCTCTCTCACTCTTTCTCGCGCTGAGTCTGGCTGTCTTTCTCTCTTTCTCGCTCTCTTTCCTCTCTCTGTCTGTCTCTATCCCTGTCCCTATCTCTCTCGCTGTGCCTGTCTCTCTCTCTAGTCTCATTCTTATCGATATTTTAGAAATAATTAACCAAATATGGCCGAAGAAGAAGAAGAAGAAGAAGAAGAAGAAGAAGAAGAAGATGAAGATGAAAGGGCAGAAGCAAAAAGTAGAAGAAGAAAAAAAGATAAGGATAAAAAGTTTGGGGAGGGATCCTAAGAAGAAATCGTACTCAGACTGCAGTCAGTTTACTGTCAGCCACTGAGACGATGACTATGCCTATGTGGGCGAAGTTCAAATCATATAAAAAAGAGAATATAGAAAAGGTGGAAAGTCGAGATTAGAAAAGACTGAACATTAATCTTCATTATAATTTATTTTTTAAAAAAACTTGAAAAGACCGGGCAGTGTTGAAAATAGAAAATGTATCATTTATTAACCACCATGAACCATAATGCTTCTAATTTGTAATACAGTTATCCGAACTTCCGAAAAATCATCACATCAAATGAATTTATTATTGGCGAAGTTAGAAAAACAAAAAATGCAGATAAAGAAGGGGATCAGACATGATATTCCTTTCTAAGAAGAACGTTTGTCAGGGATGCGAATGTACAACGTTTAAAATTAGTAATTGTGCATGTATGACGCAACTTTTGACAAAAAGTAATACTTGATTTAGATTAGAATGATATCAATTTAGAAATATAATCACTTGCCAAAATATTAATTCGCTAACGTTTAGTAATGTTCATAAATTTTAGTGCATATGTATATATACACACATATACACACAAACATATATATATATGTTTGTGTGTGTATATGTGTGTATATATACATATGCACTAAAATTTATGAACACTACTAAACGGTAGCGAATTAATATTTTGGCAAGTGATTATATTTCTAAATTTATATATATATATATATATATATATATATATATATATATATATATATACGTACATATATATCTATATATATATATATAAGTTTGTGTGTATAAGTGATTATATTTCCAAACTGATATCATTCTCATCTAAATTTAATTATTATAGTAAAATATAATTCTGACAGCCCCTTAAAGAAATTCGTTTCTTATCGTTGAGCACATTCAGTTGAATTAAAGCCGGCCAATTTAGCTCTAATGCATAGATCACCGTACAACGATTAGATCACTCTCTGACTGACGTAAATGAACATTTTTAAAAATTAAAATGTTTAAATTCAACGTTATTTTTCACGCGGTTAATGGTAGCCGAATTGATTAGGTCTTCGCTAATCGAGCCAGAGATGTCTCGTGCTGCGAGGTTCGAATTGTTCGACTGGTATAAATCGTGACACCCTGCACTGAAGATTCCCGAAAGGATGAAACACTAGTGTATGTAGGTATTTAATTATTATAGTAAAATATAATAATATATATATATATATATATATATATATATATATATATATATATATATATATATATAAAGTTTGACTCATATCCAATTAGCCTACATCTAAAATTTCAACTGTTTAGACACAAAATTGGCGGAGGAGTAAGATAGTGCCTGAAAAAGTCTATTCTTTTAACTTTTATCTCTTGGCCGCCAAATTGTTGCCCGATAACTAATTGAAAACTTGCTGCATGTCTGAATACCTTTTATGTTACATTTCAAACGGGAAATTGGCTGATTAGTTTGCAAGAGACCGTAAAGGTCAGATCTTTTGAACTTTGACACTTTGGCAGCCAAATTTTTGGCCAACAACCGATTAAAAGATTGCGCTATGTCTGAATACACTTTATGTAAAATTTCAAATGTTTAGACCCAAAAATTGTTGAGTAATTTGGTAGAGACTGCAGAGGTCAAATATTTTAAAACTTTGACCCCAATTTGGACCCCTTATCATTTATTGTTTTATGCTTACATCAAATTTAAAAAAATTGATCGATATTCAAGAAATCTACATCTAAAATTTCAAGCGTCTAGACCCAAAATTGGCGGATGAGTTTGCTAGAGTTTTCAAAGGTCAAATCGTTGAACTTTAGCAGACAAATGTCTGGCGGAAAACCGATTAAAAATGTTTTCCTAAATCTTAATGCCTCTTATGTCGAATCTCGAATCCGTAGACTTAAACTTGACAGAGTAGTTTGATAAGGAAGCATACACACACAGACAAACAAACGACGTCACTTATATATATATATATATATATATATATATATATATATATATATAAATGACACCTGTAGAAGATTGTACAATGCAAGAGGAAAGACAAAAACTGAAGCAGGTGAAAAAGTTTTATTAATATAAATTACAAATACATGTGTACACCTGCTTCGGTTTGTGCCTCTCCGTTATCTCTGCATTGTACTGCCTTCTACATATTTCATTCAACTACATTCTATACAATCCTTCAAAAAAATTATACGCACATAAAGCTTCTTAGGAAATGCTTGTATCTACTGACAATTATGTTGGCGATTATTAATTTTCCAGCATGTTTTCCATCAATTTGATATAGTTAATACCCAGGCATGAAGGTTAACTAGTGTTGCTAAGACTTTGTGAGTTGCTTTTGTAAGAAAGCTCCATTTTTTAGGCTCCATGTATTAGTGTCGCGCCATGTAATTTCCCTGTTATAAAACTCTTTCACTTAGTCAATGCACCTTGTTTACTTTGACCAACAGCCGTAGAAATAAGATTGGCTTCTTCATGATTATGGAATTATTTCCGAAACCATTTCCCTCTGCATTACATGCGGTATTTGGACCACAGTTTTTTGCGTATATCTTTAACCTGTTTTTCTGCATGCCACACCCTCGACGATTGCTTGCATCTGAAAGACCGATTCTTCATGTTCCATCTTCGACAGCTTATTTTGCTTCTTTTTTTTAATTTTCGACAAAATATTATTGCTGCTTGAACATTCTCCACTACTGGGTTAATGAACTGCTTAGTACCACGTTCATCAGGAAATTAGACAGTTTTACCATTTTTGTAATGAACTTGTTGATCAGACGTTCTTATATATATATATATATATATATATATATATATATATATATATATATATATATATATATATATATACTAGACAAAGTAACCGTCGTTGATTAGGTTCAAAAGCAGCCTAGAGATAATGGATTCTGATTTATTAAAGTATGATGGGTTACGAAAAGGAAGGGTTGTAAAGAGATAGCTTCGAATTTGGGGGTATCAAAACCAAAGCAAAATATGATGAAAGTAAAAATAAAATACATAAACCTCATAATTTATTATACCATACCTGTTCACACTGAAACACTTATCACAATATTCTGTGAATCTATATTAACAAACCTTGTTAAACTTTGTGACATATCCATTCTATGGAGGTCAGGCGCGAACGAACACCCTATAATTTTATTATACCATATTTCTTCAAGCTGCAACATAATTATCAAACTATACTTACGCAGATAGATATGAAAGGTATTTACTAAAGTTTTTGCCTATTTCCATTCTATGGAGGCCAGGCGCGAACGCAGATCCCACAATTTTATTATGCCATCCCTATTTAAGCTAAAATATACTTATCAAAGTATTATTATGTACATCTATATCAAAAACACTTGTAAAGGTTTTTTTTTAATTTTATTTTTTTTTATTTCCATACTTTGTGGAGTACGCGCGAACGCAGGCCCCACAATCTAAATGAACCACCGTTCTGCCAGATAAAACATGCCCATTCCTGTGTCTCGATACATCTTCTATCATTATATGTAATCAGTTTTTTTTAAATAGTCAACAATATAGGAGCTTATTCCTGACCACACACACACACACACACACACACACACACACACACACACACATACACACAGAGTCTTTCAGCTTTACTGGTATTCATCATTGTTTAACTTTAGTGAGCTGGTGAGAATTGGTGTGATTGTGCAATGATTATTACATATGCCCCGACAAAGATTAGCAGTAATACCAAAAAGTATGATTGGTTCCACACGAATCCTTCCATAATATAAACAAATCATCTGTGCGGATTTCCGAAAAATGCTTCTGTTGTGTCGGAACCTCATACGTCATATATATATATATATATATATATATATATATATATATATATATATATATATATATATATATATATATACAAGTGGGTGTGCAATAATTAATGCCCCTGACCCACTTCCAGTTGTCTGATCTAGCTAAAATTTTGCATGTGTAAAGATTTATATCTTTAGGGGTTATGTGTATAATTACATCTCTGACCTAATTGCGGTTTCTGTTTTACAGGTGTTTGAACTGAGTCAGGTGTGAAATGGAGCGTGTTGAGTGTCGAGCAGTGATACGGTTTTTGTATTTGAAAGAACGCACACCACAGGAGACTTTGGATGAAATGAAAGAAACTTATGGTGATAATGCACCATCATATGACTTAGTAAGACGCTGGCATCGTGAATTCAAACATGGCCGAAGTCTGTGGAAACAGCTCCCAGACAGGGTCGCCTCCCTTCTTCCATTGATGAGGCATGTGTCCGTCAAGTTTATGCTGCCATTTTGGAAGATCGGCGCATTACTATTCGCCAAATAGCCCAGGATGTCAAGATTAGTACAGGGTCTGTGGAAACTATCATTCATGACCATTTGCATATGCATAAGGTGTATGCCAGATGAATTCCCAGGTTGCTCACACCATTCCAGAAGCGAGAACGCGTTGAGTGCTCGAGGATGAATTTGGAGATGTTCCAAGAAGATGATTCAAAGTTTTTCAAAAGATTGATTACACAGGATGAAACCTGGGTCCATCACTATGATTTAGAGACCAAACCCCAGTGAATGCAGTGGAAGCACTTGGACACACACCCTACAAAGAAGGAAAGGGTGAAGCTGTCCGCTCGCAAGGTCATTTTCACAGTCTTCTGGGACCAGGACGGAGTAGTGATGACAGATTTCCTGGCAAAGGGTACCACAATTACAGGAGCCTATTATGCTTCACTTTTGAAGAAATTACGGGAAGCTATCAAGATCAAGAGGCGGGGCAAGATCAGCAAAGTTACCCTCCTCCTGCAGGACAACGCTCCGGTTCACAACTCGTATGTCGCCAGATCGGAAGCACGGGCGTGTGGTTATGAAATCCTTCCCCATCCTCCCTAGTCCCCTTATCCTGTACCCTCTGACTTTCACCTCTTCCCAGCCATGAGGTTGTTTTTGAAAGGAAAGCGTTTTCCAGATGAGGCAGCCTTGATTTCTGAAGTCATGTCGTGGTGTGAGGACCAACCTGGGGCGTTTTACAAACACGGTCTCCAGAGCTGCATCAAACGATGGGAGAAATGCATAACTCTGGGTGGTTCCTATGTAGAGAAAAACTAAGAACTATGCCAACTTTCGTTGCTCTACTGCTATGGGAAGTGGGTCGGGTCAGGAGCATTACTTATTTCACGCCCCTAATACATACATATATATATATATATATATATATATATATATGATTTCATCAAAAAATAATGAAATATCTGAAAATACTTCCTAATATTTCTTTTCTAATCAAGGTGACATATTATCTCATTAGGGCAGGTTGATTTGCATTTTTTTTCAGAAAATCAACATGGCAGTCGTGAATAGTTGGTATTTGATGTGATAAGAACATATACCAAAGATTAGATTCCCATCTTGAACAGAAAATTTAGCATCTCATTTTAAAAATCGTATAGAAAAATGCTGAAAAATCCTTCACTTTCATAGCATTTTTCACAACACTGACTTTGGAATTTCACTATTTTTTGTAAAATATTCAATTAAAATTGATATATTGATATGAAATACATTGAAGGAAAAATAAATACATGAATTATAATTTTAATTATGAATCACAGCTAGCAAAATATCTCAACTTTTACTGCATTGATTAAACAAAAATTGTAAAAACAGCTAATTAGCAAATAAGTGTTTTAAATTTCACAATTCAAAAAGATATGTGAAGATGTATTACACAATATAACAACTTGATAGAAGTTACAGAACCATGTATTTTAATTTTTTATTAGAGGCAATAATATAAACTTATACGAGAACTAAAATGTTCTGTATAATTTCCTTTTGATGAAAATGAAGGTCAATTTGCTGGCACGATGACTTTGTAATAATGTGTCTGTCTTGCTGCCTGCCTATATATAGCTTTTTAAATAAAAGCAATTAAATTTGACCAGCGTGTGGCTGCAAAATTAGTAGCAGTAATCTTCTTTTTTTATATTTTTAATTAATTAATGTTCACTATTCGGGGGGAAAACAACACAAAAAAATTATTTGAAACACTTATTTTTAAATATTTTTGCGATGTAATATGAATAAAACTAACTATTGTTTGGGTGAATTAAGAAAACTTATAAAATTTAATGAATAAATATTTATTTACCTAATGCACAAACTCGTTTGAATGCCATCTTCTCTCACATGCAATTAATCTGAGTTTATCATCGATATTATATTTTACGGAAGTAGTGCAAAAGCAATATATTTTGAACTGTTTAAAACAGTAATTTGGATTTCAGTTAACTGTTTTATTCTCTGAATCATATTAAAATATACTGTTGTTGTTTAAAAAAAAATATTGTCGGTTTGGATCTCAGACCAACTAATTGCATACACTTGGATGATAAATTTGAGCAAAATATTTAATTTATCATAGTGTTTGAAGATAGACAACTCCGGCCCATAAACACATTAATCGTGTGGCTTATGTTAGCCATCTTCCTTGATTCAAGGGTCCACTTTTCTAAGCTAACTTCTCCACAAGAAATGCCAACAGCATACTCAAAAAACAGCCTCTGGTCTTCACACTTAAATTATTTGTTTTTCCTGCTGTCAGATAATCATGATCAGGAGGGACAGTAATTTTTTAGACTTCTACTTGAGGCAAATCTTGATAATTATTGATACAAAGTTTCCCCAAAGGACCAGTAAATGTTGTTAGGCTTTTTTCTGGTTCCATCAATTAATTTAAAAATTACTGTAAATGGCAGTTCTTCTAGTGGAACCTGAAAATTGGAAAATTTGCATGTTTAATAATAGAGCCAGATTACATAAAAAATAACATATTATTTTATTTTCCACAAAAAAGGAACATAATTGCACGTGAATCTATAGAATTAATTTTACCTCCTTGTTAGGAGGACAAGTGTAGATTATGTGCCTTGTTTGATAATTTTCTGTCTTACACTTTACTGAAGTCATCACATCTCAAGACAGAAAGTTTACAGCTACAAGAAGATATATAAAACAATCTGTCTAACAGTTCCTTCATTCTTTTCACTTTGATTGCTGCAAGAGATTTCCTGTCAATCTGTTTGGCCCTTTCATAGCAAAATATATTGACCTTCTGTCCTATATAACGTTCCCCTAACAAGAGAAATTGTGGATTAACTACTTGCCAAATACTAATTAATTCCTTAGCAATAAACTTAGAAATCTCACTACCTTTTAATTGGGGATAACTGTTTTCGAGGAAATAACTAAACTAGTTGAGGGTGCTGTTCCATCCAAATGACAAGGTGGACCAGCAAACTTTGTGAACCACGGGTAGTTTTAACCCGTGGTTCACAAAGTTTGCTGGTCCACCTTGTCGTGCTTTTAATGACATTCTAATCTGAAAAGTAAAATAAATAAATGGATTATAAATGAAGGAAACTGTATTAGGCTATCTTCCAGTTTCATACGTAAAAAAATAAGTGCTAGTTATAAGAAATAATGAAAAACGTTGTAGAGTTGAATTAGATGTATTAAAGAGAGAGGACCAAACCAAATCAGAGGCATAGTAGTGTTTAGTTTAGACATTTTTAGCAGATTTTAGCTCCTCCTTCGATAACACGAATTTATCCATGAAAATATTCATTCTTACTGTAGCTGTGCCATTTTAAACGAGTGTTCCTATTTACAATGCCTCCCCATGGGGCAGAGTTAGGCACCAGGATCGTTTTTTAATGTGGAGAAAAAGAAACAAAAATAAAAATTGTCTCAATCATAAAGGATTTCTCCTCCACTGACAGAGAACAAGAAATTGAAGTGCAGCATCTGAAGAACTTTTAAACGAGTGTTTAGTGTTTAGAGTTCGAAAAACCAGTGCTTGTGCATCTATGTTACTATGCTATTTTTAATAGTATTTTCAAGTTTCGATTTAATTTTTATGAAATGTTTGTTCAATAAATTTTTAGGTAAATGTACAGAATAGTTGCAATACAACCTCCGTCCCATATTAAGAATGGCTTTCTAAATAACATATTTATTTTAGCTCAATAGCATAGATGCGCAAATAACGAAAACCCTTTAAAGGAGTTTCCTTATTTACTCGTATTAATCTTTGTTGATTATCTGTTTTTAAAACTATAATTTTAGAAAAACAAAACACTGCTTAAAAAAAATTACTCCATGAAAATAAAAGAAATTAAAATTTGACAATAATTTTCTGCGAAGTATTTTGTATTAAGTAAAAAAAAACTTGAAAATTTACGTACTTATGTTTCGTAAAGAATGTGTAGAATAAAATTGTATGGACTATTTTTGTTTTGTTGTTTTGATATAAAACCGGAATATTACCATATTTTAATAAAAATTTCAAATAGAATTTGATGTGAAATATTAGGTTGGTGCAGAAATAATGTTTTTGACGTTCATTTGAACGCCAAAAAATGCCATTAATTTTGCACCAACCTAGAAAAACAAATTAAAAAAAGATAAAACAAATATGTTTAAATTCACTGCAGACACTGGAAATATAATAATATATATTTCAAACAAGTCTTTTTGTTTTTTCTCTCGAAATAATTAAGCCTAAATCGTAATGTTTTCAAATCAAATAATAAACAAACGTTAATTTTCAAAATCAATAACGAGCGTGTTTTGCGACGATGAAATCTAAAATGTTTCCACCCCCCATAAGTTCCTGAAATGAAAAAGCGAACTTTGGTTATTATTATTTAAAAAACATAAGTTTGCCTTTACACTTAATATTTATTTTATTAATTCATTATCCTCACTCATTTTATTTAAAAATGTAGTTTAAAACATATTCGATACAATGATTCTATTTTGTTAACAGTACAGATTGTTTTGATGACGGGACGTTCTTGACAATTCACCGAAAAACTTTTAATCGCTTCAATTTTTCAAATTTTAAAGTAATTTCTTCAAGCAAAGATAACGATTTTGAGAACAATATTTCGTGTAGGTCTTTTCTATGTCAAACCTCAATTATCATCACCATTGTTTCACCGGGGTTCCAAAATTGACCTGCCCTATTATCTCATAGACCGTTCTCTTCGCTTCTGATGAGAATCATTAGGCATAGAAATGCCGAGTTATAAAGAACATCTATAAACCATCCTCTCATCGACGCACTTTCCTTATTTGAACTGAGAAATAAATTTATGACTGTTGTAAAAAAAGTTTTCTTTTTGTATTGTGAGTAATTTTCTTAATATAATTAAGCTCCACCTTACATGGTGAGCTTCTTTTCTTATATCTTGATAAATCTCTATTTAAACCCCCCTTTAATCCATTACTATATATATATATATACATGTGTGTGTGCGTGTGTGTGTATGTGTGTGCGGATGTATGTGTGTATGTGTGTTTTCGTTTATTTTCTTCAAATGTGTCTAATTTTGAATATACCGTACGTTATAATGTTTTCGTCAATGTTTTTATGTTTTCCTCTACTTTTGATGGCATAAAGATTCTAGGTTTTATGTGTTATTCTGTATTCGCATAACTATTTGTGTTTATTAATATTCTGTTGTCGCATTATACATTTTTTTTATTTAGGAAGTAAATATTGCAAGACAGTATGCTATTAATATATGTATTTGTATTTATTTATAATAATAAGTTAATATTTTCAGAATTCTGAAAGACGTTTAATATGTTTATACTGGTATTAGGAGGCGTTATGTTCTAATGCTAGAATATTCCCCGTAAATGTATAATTTATATATATATACATATATATATATATATATATATATATATATGTACATATATATATATATACATATATATGCATATATCCATATATATATATATATGTATGCATATATATATATGTATATATATATATATCAATGAATGCGTGTATGTGGGTGATGCTTGTTTGTTTTCTACAATTAGAAAGTCTAAAGTAGCAATATAAGTGTTAAAAGTAAAACATACGCTGTTTGCATTGTATGAAATTTTAATAGGTATGCATATTTGAAGACATCGAAGACAATGTAAGTGGTGTTCTTTTCATATATTGCAACCAACTATCTTTTCAAAATTTAAATACAATAAATATTAAATATATTTTGACGAAACATATGCACATATACAATTCTCCAGGGAAGGCAATGGACATGATATTGAATGTTTACATCACTTTCTAATTACAGAATATTTACGAGCATAACGTCGAAATCACTCATGGCTGATGAAAACTCTGCACGCTTTAAACGCGTTTATCCAGTTTATTAACATAAATGAAATAAAACAAAACACACATATACACACGCACAAACACACAGACGCACCATTATATATATATATATATATATGTGTGTGTGTGTGCGCGTGTGTGTGTGTGTGTGTACGTGTAAAGCATTCATGGTTGACGTGCCATTAATCACAGAATCCAAATAACACATAAAACAAACGAGTACCCGCTTACATTTGTTAAAATCGGCTGCAATGAAAATAAAGCCATCAAAATGTCGCAGTTTATTTATAATTAACAGAACTTTCAATGGAACAACATTCTTCGTAGTCGAAAACAAGATCTTCTACAATCTGTGAAAAGAGCGCCAAAAACCTTGGTCGTTGCTATTCTCTACCTCTGCCTGATCGACACCGTTGGCAGGACCCACACAAAATGCAAAACGGTGGATTACGCTCAATTGATAAGTGGGCCCTTCTAGACAAAGACAAGGTTTGATGCAATAACTTTAGATTAACTGCCAACTTATCATTACCAATGCAGTTTTATTGAATCTCACTTATAAAAGTCAAGACAATGGAACGTCTGATCACCAAGTTCATTACAAAAATGGTTAAGATTTCTAATTTCCTAACGAACGTGGTACTATACAGTTCATTAACCCAGTAGTGGAGAATGCTCAAGCAGCAATAATATTTTGTCGAAAATTAAAAAAAAAAAAGGCAAAACAAGCTGTCAAAGATGGAAGATGAAGAATCGGTCCTTAAGATGCAAGCAATAGTCAGGGTCGTGGCTTGCAGAAAAGCAGGTCAAGGGATATACCCAAAGCAATTGTGTTCTAAATACCGCATGAAAAACAGAGGGAAATGGTTTTGGAAATAATTCCATAATCTTGAAGAAGCCAATCTTATTTCTACGGCTGTAGGTCAAAGTAAACAAGGTGCATTGACTAAGTGGGAGAGTGTAATAACAGGGAAATTACATGGCGTGACATCAAATACATGGAACCTAAAAAAATTAAGCGTTCTTACAAAAGTAATGTACGAAGTTTTACCAACGCCAGTTAACCTTCATGCCTGGGTGTTAAGTATATCAAACGACGCAAAACATGCTGGGAAATTGATAATCATAATTGTCATTGGATTCAAGTATTTCCTAAGAAGCTTCGAGACAATTAAGTATTGAAGATTGTTGCTGTGTGATTGCCTATAAAGCTCAAAATATCACCAATAGAGCAATTCATTTCATTAAAAAAGAAAATAATTCCAAATTATTATGTAAAATAGACAGAGATCGTCATTTTTTTATAGTTTCAGGGACTGGCGTATTGCATTCAACTTAGCACCTCGGTTCGCATTAACAACTGAAATCACTTAAACGGATTAGCGTCCAGGTATTGTCAATTTGGTCCGTTAATTTAAACAAAACTCTTGTTGAATTAACGGTTTTATTTGAGGAAAACTTTGACTTGAGATATCAGCGTAAGCTGGAAAGTTATGAAGACTTAGGGGAAGAATATAGCAGAAATGGATAGAAAAACATTGTGTTTCCTATCGAAGTCGGATGCTGAGGTTTTACTGCGAACTCAGCTTTCAAGTTCTCTAATAATCTTGGTCTTTCTTCGTCGGACAAAAAATAGACGCAAAGAAAATACAAGCCAAGGCTCTACTTGCATCATCGTTATTATGTCAGCCCACTAATTCACAACAATCCAACGATGCTTGGTGGTATCGTGAGGTACAGCTGGGGCGCCCTGGGCTAGTTGTAATGATGCTATGACTGGGAAACCATGCCTTTACCCAGAGTCATATTCTGATGAAAGCTTTGTTGGAAGCAATGTAGCTGTACAAGCAAAGGTTATTGTGTGAAAAATGTTTTATACTCAAACAAACACATACACACACACACACACACATATATATATATATATGTGTGTGTATGTGTGTGTGTGTGAAAAGCGAGAGGAAGAGGGAAAATAATAGAATAATCTTAATAAGTTTAGATGATAATGCGTGAAGTTACATAATAACTTTATTAAATTATCAAGTCCAAAGGTGTTACAGAAAGCGGAATAAATAGGAACTATCTTAAGGGCATGCCATTTCGAAGCTAAATGCTACTCGTCGGAAGAAGAGAAAAAAGCTAGCATTAGAAAATGTAAAGGTTAAAAGACAACGCCAACTTCGAAAAACATTCAGATTTGACACCGAAAAATGGTTGAGATTAGACAAGTTGAATAGAAATTATAAGGGAAAGCGATATAATAGGGATAATAGAAAGAAAAGACAGAAAAAAGAAAATAAATGTTAAAAACATTTACAAAAATATAATAAAATACATTTTTTCACTTATAAAAATATGAAAATATGAAAAATCTAAAAAAACATTGTTGAACTTATTTTATTTCAATTTCCAAACATCTAAAAACTTACAATAAAAAATAGAAATTCTAAAATATAAATAAAGCTGGACAAATTTAGTAAAATGTTTTAAATTAAATCAAATCAAATCATCGGAAGATAATCCATAAGGATAAAATGAAACGGATTTTAATTGAATAATGTAAGGAATCGTTTGAATGTCTGCAATGAGTCTGAAAAGACATCGAAGGACTTTTCTGATGATATTTTATTTTGTGGATCGAAAAGAATTTATATAAATTCCGTGTGTAGTTCGTCGTGCGGCTGTGTTGCTTTTCGTCTTTCGAAGGAGACATCTTCAAGAGGGATGTGTGAGTATCAGTGCGATTTGGGCTGGTAGGTTTTTATATACAGTAGCAGTGAGGGATGCGTACTAAATGTGTTGACTAATGTGGGAGAGAAGTTAGCCGAGTTCTGTCGTCAGGGTTGGGTCAAGTATGGAATGGGGGTTAGGAAATATATATATATATATATATATATATATATATATATATATATATATTCTACTCAATTGCAGTTAATTTTTTTCATCCCTATGTAGTTGAATTCTCTTCGTAATTGTAGACATATTAGAATCGCATTATGCAAGTGCTAAGTCTGCGATAGGTTAATTTTTTTCCAGGAATTTAAATTGCATTCTTTATTTTAACATTTTTTTTTATTCAATGTTTCTTTAAACTCCCCTCTTTCTCTCTCTTTCTCTCCCTCTTTCTCTCTCTTTCTCTCTCTCTCTTTCTCTCTCTTTCTCTCTCTTTCTCTCTCTCTCTTTCTCTCTCGCTATATATTATTATTATTATTATTATTATTATTATTATTATTATAATAATAATAATAATAACAACAACAACAACAACATACTACTTCGAAACATTTTCAAATGTTTCAGTTTTGTCCTCATATATAACGGTGCGGGATGGAAGGAGTGCAGACTTACAAAGAAGGGACTGTCGCGTTATGAGTATGATAAAAATACTTAATCGTGATCTGCAACCAATCCTGAGCAATTTCTTATCTCCATGTTTCATTCAAAGTTTTCAAACTTGCATGTAGTTTATTTCATTCTATAATATAATGTAAGTATGTTTTTTCTGATTGTCGTTTAAAGCGGTGTTTTGTTTTCCGTGGGAAATTGGCTGTTAGTGTCTAATAGATAGTATTCGACGCGTCATTGTTGTATGAGTAATGCAAGAATACAATATTCACATTGCCATAAGAAGCATTTATTCAAATGGGCAAAAGTGACTTGAACGAGGAACGAACGGAGCCATAGCTCAGCAAGGAATAGCTATCGCGCTGACTATTGAGGGTGTATTCATTTACACACTAAGTGCATTATAAGAACAGGTACTACATTTGCTTTTAATGTAATAGAGTGCAGACGCACACATGCAAATGCTGAGCCGTATGCCAAAAATCAACCATCAGCTTAAAGATGTGTGTAACGTCAGAAATCTTACGAAAAGTCACACGTGACAGGAGAATAGGAAATAACTTGTTACAAAATAAAAAAAGAGGCAAGTTATTGCAGGTCCCCTGTTCCTTACGACGAAGACTGCATACAACTTGGGGGTACTATGAGTAAATGTGTTACAGTATACTATTAAAAAGGCTATGCTCCGTACAGTATAAGTTTTATATATATATATATATATATATATATATATATATATATATATATATTCATGTATATGGAGTCTACATGTTGCTGGATAAGAACTTACCTTAGAGAATGCCAGGCCAATTGATGAGCATGTAAATTCGTTTTAAATTCTTGTTTATTTTCGAAACATTGCCTTCAGTACTGTTTTGGTGATAATATTTCACAGGACAAATCTGCAAAGAATCAGATACAAAAGTGATAAGCCATCAAACGTGTAAGAATTTAAACATAAGATCATTGTCTTTATGTAGTTGCATCTACCACTAAGCAAATTTTGACAATGTGAGGAAAATCCAGCTCTCACAAAATGGCTACTCTTTATGAGGAGAAAAAATTGTCCTACTCAAGAAGGATCTCTCCCTCACAAGCTGATGGGGAAAAAGCTATACTTTGTACAACATTTTTATTGATTTTATATATATATATATATATATATATATATATATATATATATATATATATATAGTTTGGAAGATTTTTAAACTTTAAAGCTATATAAAAAACTTACTTCATTTTTATATTTTTTTATCATTCGTTAGCTAACTAGTTAGTTAGTAAGTCATTTAATCACCTGCAACCAATGCATCAACTAGCTCTTTTCGAATTCACAATAGCCCTAATATTAATTTAATGGATCATCGGTTGTTTACCGTGAAAAACTGTTTGGGGATTTAAAATAAACAGTACATTAAATCATGGTTTCCCGGCAGTGTTAATCACACACCACCTCCCTTAATCACAAGAACAGAAAATATTCCAGATATTGGATCTAGTGATTTCATGATTTACTAAGCTAACCCAGTCTCGTTAAATCACCGCAAGCAATAAAAATTTAAGTTAAGCAACGTTGAACTTGTTCAGTGTCAGATTGGTGAGCATTTGGGATAATTGACGTATATTATATATGGTAAGCATGATAAACATGTGGTTGGAGACCTCATGCAAATGTGATATTACTCCCTTACGAGCGGAAACCAGGCGAGCGTCCATAGCGTATACAACGCAAATACGTATTATGTAAACGGTTTAGTTTAATCAGAGTGTCTTCCGAAAGCACATATTAAATGGATACAGTAAATTTTATACAAACGCTTGTTCCGCAAAAAAAAAAAAAAATGAGGCAACCAAGTTGTGGTTATTTTCTGCATGATTTACAATTCGTAATTCTGTTAACCAAAAAATGATAAGCATTTATTCAAGTTGTTGTTATATCCTTACTTTAAATAAGAACATAGCCAGAAACACGGGGTTATGGGTGAAAGACAAACGGGTTTATTTGACATATTCTCTTATTCTCTTCCTGTTTTTCCCCTTCTGCCTCACTCACGTGAGAAGGTCAATATATCCATTGTTCATTTAATCTATAAAGTGATGTTAGGTTATTCCATTACATCACCTTCCTCCCAAGCTAATTTATTCCATAGAATGTTCCGTTAACCATCTTTTCCTTTTTAGACTTTGTCCAAAAAATTCGGTCCTTTTCCTTTTCATTTCACTTCTCACCATTTGTGTTTGCCGATTTTTTCACTTTTGAAGAGTAACTATGATTTCTGAGTTACTGATATTTTTTTTGTTTTGAGGTTGTATATGGAAAGTGTCATATAGCACTTCCATTGGTAACTCTTGGTTTCTGACTGTTTCTATGTATCGCAGTCTCAGTTGGTTAATATATATTTTTTGTAGAAAAACGTCTGCCATTTTACAATGTAAACAATTCTTCCAATTCTTCTTGAGATTATGCATTTCTTCCCAAAAACCCTTCCCTATCCGATAATTTATCCCTGTCATTTTAAGTCTTGTGCCCTGCATTATTCTTGATATTTTTTAAAACTTTTTCTCTTGGGATTAACCGGCCGAACACCGAACATACCTTCCTGGCAAACATAATTTCAACTGGAGATAATTTAGCATTAGAGTTTAGATTTAATGTTATCCTATATATTGCTATTTTCTTCCATGTCGATGTTATTATTCTTATTTAAAGCTCGTTTAAAAGTTTCGAAAAATCTTTCAGCTTGTCCGTTTGATCGGGGGTTAAAAGATGGTGTTGCAATTTGTTTAATGGCCAGTGCTTCACAGCAGTGCTTGAATTCCTGACCTGTGAACATAGTGCAATTATCACTAACAATTGTTCTTGGAACTCCGAGCCGACTAAATACCTCTTCCAGCGTTTTTATTGTATTTGCCGCTGTAGGATATTTGTATTTAAAAATGTTTGGCCATTTTGACAGACTATCTACGATTACAAGGTAATAATATCCTTTTAAAGGTCCTACGTAATCGATATGAGAGGGAGATTTCGCGGCTAGTGGGCATACTTTACATAGTTTCACCATGTTCTCAATGTCCTGGAGATTCCACTATGTCCCATGTGGAATTCCTTTAGGATTTTCTTTTGTAATACTTGCGGTATTATCACTCTGTCTGCATACATCAGAGTTTAATCACACAAAGAAAATTGAAACATTTTTTACCCTTTTCTATTCTTTTCGTCTGGTCTCACTTGTATTTTTATCTTGTTAATATATTCATCTGTTTTCGCTGCTTTTTTATTTCATCAAGTGTAATAGGAAGTTCCCTAACGGTATTTATTAATATATGTGTTAGTTAATTTTCTTCTTTTAGTGCTGCTATAATAGTTTCTTCAAATTCAGTTTTACTGGGGATCAATCTAATCAAACCATCTTAATGTGCAAATATACTATATGCTAGGTGTTTCATTTTGAAATCGTAATTGAGCAAAATAATTCTCCATCTCTGTAATCTATTTGCCATATGAGTAGGAATCCTTTTTTTTTTAATGAATATCGATAGTACCGGTTTATGATCCGTTTCCAAGACGAAAGATCTTCCATGAATAAATCTATGAAACTTTCTCATGGCATACACAATCGCAAGGCCCTCTTTTTCGATCTGACTGTACTTTCTTTCAGCAGGCAATAAAGCCCTCGAGGCGTGAGAAATTGGTTTAGTAGGCCCATCCTCCATTCTGTATAGAAGTGCCGCTCCTAAACTGTATTTGCTCGCATCTGCCGCTACAATTAAATCTTTTTTCGGGTCGTAATGTGCTAATGCTAGATCCGATAACAAACATCTTTAAAATTTTTGGAATGCTTTCTCATATTCTTTTATCCAGAACCATGTTTTATTCTTCTTCAATAATTCATTTAATGGTGCTCTTATTTCGTGCATATTTGGGATATGAGAATTATAGTAGTTTGCTAGACCGAAGAATTACTGTAACTTCACTACATTGTCTGGGGTAGGCATGTCTCGAATTGCTTCTGTCCTGTTTGGGTTAGGTCTTCTACCTTTTCAATCAATTATTTGTCCCAAATTTTCAATCTTATCCAAACCAAAAATACAGTTTTCGAGAGCCACTTTAAATTCTTATCTTCTATTTACTCGAATACCTTACGAATATGATGTTAATGTTCTTCAACATTTTTGCTTATAAAACTGTTTTCTTAATCAGCAATTGCAAATTCCAAGCCAGCTAGCATGGCATCCATAATTCGCTGGAATAACTTTCAACCCAAACGGCAATCGCTTTAGGGAAAATAATAATTAATTGTCAGGTATTTAGGAAAAAAATCTTTGTGGACTTTGACCTACAAATATGCTTCTGATAAGTCAATATATTGTGAAATGTTCCTCCATTTAAGTTAGAAAATATTTACGCAGGAGGAAGGAGTGGATAGTTATGATCCTTTTAGCAATCATTAAATCCTGTCAAAAAATTCCCACATGCCCTGATTTTTTTTGATTTTTTTATTTTTTACATAAACTGTGGGCGATGCCTATTCAGAGAAGACCACTATTTATTACTCCGATTTCTTCGAGTCTATTTAATTCTTTCTCGGTTGTTTCTAACGCAAAATACGGAACCTTCCTTTTGGATTTAAACACTGGTTTCGCTTCATCTTTCAGTTCAAATTTCACTTCCGGTGTAGTGCAGTAACCCAGTCCGTCAGAAAATACATTGCATAATCCTTCTTCAAATCCCCAACAAATCTTCCTGGCAATTTGGGACGTTCAGATCCTGTCAAATTTACTCTTTTGCAAAATGAGTTTATTGGTTTCTCCCATAAATTGAAAAGTATCATCAGATCTATACCGAATAGATGAGATTTTTTCTGGTATCACATACATTTTAGTTTTTACCGTATTTTCCTTCAGGGTCACATTCGTATAAAATTACCCCTTAAATTTTAATCTATTTCCAGACATTCCTTTGGAAATTTTCTTTGTATTTGCAGCTTTGGAGAACCAATTTATTCCATGTTGTTTCATCAATTAAGGATATGTCATTTCCAGTATCCAAAAGACAGTTTACATTCCGGACATTAATTCTAACTTAAATATATTTTCTTTTTTTTACTATACATGGACTTATTTTAGAATCAATGGTCTTTATTTCAAGCTTACAGTGCTTCTGCTTTGTGCATACTGTTGACTTGTGTTCTTTACGCCCGCACTTATAGCATATTTTGTTTTTGAAGTAATACTCTTTTGTGAAGTGATTCTTTCCTCCACACGTCTTACAGTATTTTTACATAGTGATCACCTTGATTTACCCTTTGTATTATGTCAACTTTTTTCTCTTCGATTCTAGCATTATTATTCTTTAAATAAAACAATTTCTGGCATTCCTCAGTAACTTTCTGTAAGGTTATTTCTATGTCGTGGTTCACAATGGAGAATATCCCTTTATCCTTCGAGGATGTTAACCCTTGCACAAATGTAAAGCATATAAATATGTCCTCTTTTAGGTCTTTCAACTTAAATAACTCGCATTGGGCATTAACTCTCCCATTATAGGCGATAACATCTTCATTATCTTGTTTTAAAATATTTAAACACCTATAACAAGTATAAAATAAGCTATCCCGCTACCCGAAAATGTTCGATAAAATTTCTATAGTCTCTTTAAAAGAAATATCTTGGTGTTTCCTTGGGAGTATAAAATTTGTATACTTGGTATTTCCATGGGAACCCAGTTTTTACAACAGTAAAATAATTGTTTCTTCATCCGACCAGGCCTGACATCGTTTGGAGAAATATTTTCGTATCTACGATAATATTCTAGAAACGTAAAGCCATTAGTTGGTTCATATAAAAGAGTGAACTGACAATCCTTTTTTTTTCTTCTTGTTTCACCAATATTGTTTTTAATACTTCATTTTGTTTTAACTCTTTTTTTTGTAAACATTTTATCTGGTATTGTTGGGACGCCAGTGCTTACTGTATAGTTTTTGTAAACTCGGCTAATTGTTTTATGTTAATTTTTTTTTCTTATTTTTAAACACACTAATAAAACAAAAGGTACTTGCACAAAGACTTAAATAAATTCACTGAATTGTGTGTGTTTTAAACCACAAAAAGCATATTCTTTTGCAGACAAGGTTTTTGGAGGGAATTACACACACAAAATTGACAACGAACCAACAGCAGCAATATACATACGTGCCTTTTTCCGCCGTATTTTTTCCTCTTATGAACAAAAGAAATTTGAAATAGACAACTTTCTTCCGTTCCGAGAAACATTGTTCTTTTATTTATGCAATAAAAATAAATTTGAAATAAGCAATTTTTTTTCGAGAAAATTGTTCTTTTCAATGCTTCCTGAAATGTCATTTTCTCTTTTTATTTCAGTAGGACCGTAACAGACTGCATTAAAAATGACTTACTTTTTTGTGTGTGTCTTAGCTTTTTATTTTAAGTAGTTGATTCTTCCGTGCAGTTTTTTTCATTTGTTGTCTTTTTGGCTTTAAGTTTCCTTTTTGTGAATTCGAATTCTGTCGCCATTTGTTATATCCTTACTTTAAATAAGAATACAGCCAGAAACACGGGGTTATGGGTGAAAGACAAAGGGGTATATGTACAAGGGAATACATGTGACATAAGAGTTACTCGACATATTTTCTTATTTTCTTCCTGTCTTTTTTTCTTCTGCCTCAATCCAGTGAAAGGGTCAATATATCCATAGTTCATTTAATCTATAAAGGGATGTTAGGTTATTCCCTTACATCAGTTGTAGATCCATATCAATATACAGCATAATCTCTTGACACACCGGTTCTCGACAGCTCACCGAAGTTAAGCTTCGTGTAGCCTGGCTTGTACCAGAAATGTGGCCATTTGGGAATTCCAGGCGATCTATGTGCTTTCCGCTTATTTCAGCATTGTGTCCCGTCGTTCTGAACCTCCACTTGCTACTAGTATTCAACACTGTCGTCTCAGGAGAGGTGTGGTTGGAGATTCCAAAACTCTTGACACCAAAATTTCACGTGCAGATACCCTTAAATTAGATATCAATGGTCTGTCAAGACTGAAGGAATCCTATTTTATTAGATCTTTATCATCTTGTATAAATCAGCAGATTCTACTGTTGGTATTGGTTTCCCCGGTATTTTTATAGTAAGAACTTTTTCTAAAAATACATCAGATAACTAGGGGAGGGACCACGTGAATGTTGACAACATTCTAAGTATAAGTATTTTTTGTGGAAATGAACTAGACTCTAACTTGAGATACTCAGGTCCCCACTTCGTGACGTTAACCATTTAGCCTTCGTTACCTCTCCAAAGCTAATAAATGTGCATATAGCGAATTGGGGGTATTAATAAAGTCGAAACAATCATCAAATGAAAAATAGTAAAAAAAAAAATAGTGCATTAATGAGAACTCATTTTGCAAAACAAAAAGGTAAATTAGTTAATCTTTCACTGTCGTACATATAGGCTTTATTGAATATAATAGTGAGCCGTTTTTCAACAATTGTGAATAAAAAGTCAGGTAGGTAAAGAAATTTCACACAGTCTTCAACCCAGTAGAGATTTCGTTTTCGACAATCAGTACTTTTATTGTGTCTCATTTCGACGATTACGGAAACGTGGAGATTAGAGAAAGAGATTGAGCTATAAGGATACCTATAAACCTAGCGATTGTTGAATGGACGTTGTTTTATGAATCCACATTGTTAAATAACGATGTTGATCGTTATTATGCAAAAATAACTGAAGAATAGATGGTCAACGTCGATAATGAAGTTAAACGTTAGGTTTCCAAAAGAATCTCAGTTCCTTGTGGTCAAGATATAAAAATGGGAGTATTTGCTATAATAAGTCTGACCTGATTGCAACACCACCGAAATCGGTAAATGGCCAAACATCGCAAGGTATTCGGGTACAATACGGTCAGTACATATGTTATATTGCGGGATACCAACGTGATTTATGTTGCATATGCACTGAATGGACATATATCGTCGTGCATTAAAGATATTCCCATTTATACTTTTATTATTAATAATAGGTCACGTTTATGTATTTTTATCAAATACAATCACTAAATTATCAGTGGCTATTGAAGTTAAGTTAGTTATATATGCAGTTAATCCACTTGATTTTAATAAGAAATTCTGTTGGAATCATCCAACAAAAGGATACTTTTAAATCTTAATTCTATAAGCATACTGTGCTATGTATTCAAATTCTTATGTTATATAATGGGGTACCAATATGACGTATACATTGTATATACACTGAATGACTATATTGCGTATGTATATGACGAAAGGTTCATCTGATTGTGTGTACGTGTCACTAAATGTCTGTGGTGGGTCTGAACTAATTGAACCCTTGCGTATCGTCTTGCAGTCAAGGTGCGTGTCCTTAACATCGAGATGAGACCCCTTGCAGATCATCTTCTTTTGTGACAAAATTGAGGTGAACCAGAGAAAACGATTATGAAAGCGCGCTGGGTCGAACGAGATGAGTTGAAGGAATAGCAAGAGCTAAACAATGTAGGAGTACAGAGAACGCGTAATTTAGTACGGAAAGTCTACTCGTAGGTGCGAAGGTGGTTATTCGATCGACCTGCAATTAACTGTTCATTTACCATGGGGAGAGTCAATGGTCAGCGATGTGGCGCGATTGTTTACTGTCGTCACATACTATAAAGGAGTATGCCTATGCATGCTAGATTATCGCTCAGAGAAGTTTGCGATTTAAACAGCAATTTTAGCAGAAACAGCTATCGCAAGAGAATTTACCGCAAGAGAATTAGAATGTTTTTTTTTTATTGACCCGCCGAAGAATTGCTTTTCGACAATAGGGTAGCACTCTATTCAGAGATACTTCGTCGAATGTTGAATAAATGTGAAATTAGGTAGTATTATAGAGCAGCTTATCTGCCGTGCGAAAATAGTATTGTAAACAAAACCACAAATATTGCTGAGAAAAAAGGAAATCATTTGCTTCAATATGACGCCTACACCCAGGCATAGAATTGAATCAGTATCACACAGCACGACCGTAAAGTGCCATTGGAGACAACCGAGAGTTAAAGTGTTTGCAGAAAGAATTGACGAACCAGAAACTGTATAGCTTAGAGAAGAGGTGTGTGTTCAAACGCGTGGGTCCCGATACACAACTAAAATTGAAAAGAAGAACAGTACTAGAGACACATTTAGATGGCAATATCAAGGTGGACGGTGTACCAAAACGTTTTCCTGATAGTAGGTTTGTTGAGGGAGATGCAGAGAACGGTGGAGATAATGAGCAACGTGCAAACCCAACAACAAACTCTGCGGCGATTCCAAAAAAACAGCGACACTCAACGAGATAGATAAGTACTTAACGTGGCTAATCCAATAGATGAGGAGAGTGTGCAAAAGAAATAAGAACTAATGGTATGAAAGGGAGACTCACCAAGAGAGGGGTGAGAAAAAAGATGGCGACGAGTAGAGCCTCACAATATAACGATAGCCGCGGAAGTGGTTGCTTGTTTTGTTTTGTTTTCAGGTTATTTTATGCCGAATCCAGTGATTTTGAAGAAAACATTTTTAATATAATATACTTTTTTTCAAGTCAATTTCTATTTAACCCATTGTTTAGGACCCTAACAGGTACTATAAATCCGGGTCAGAGTGGACCTCGGAGCAATGGCAATTAAAGAGTGGCTCCACATTCCCCAAAGCCCACAAGCTGGGCCCTCACCATAGGATATAGTTTCAGGTCAGATCAAAGACCGCCGCGAAAGTGAGTACGTGATCTCTGCAAAGATGGCAAAATAGTAAGGCAAATAGAGGGTCACAGTTGACGAATACATAAGTGTGTACGTGGACTTTACTGCCGAATAATCATGGATGTTTGTAAGGGACGAATTTTCTGTGCAGACAATTATATGTAGTTTTTCGTTGTGGTTCAGAGACAGAGAGCAAACAAAATACACTTTCTAAAATGCCTCAATAAATAAGCATAGATCACGAATCCATCAATGCGTTGTAATAAACACACACAGAGATGAAGTCATGGGGGTCCGTATTATTTATATATATTCATAATATTTTACCTACCAAGTTCGTGCCAATTTTATTAGCTTATTATTTCTCCCCTGTGGCCAGCACATTGTAGTAAATAACGTTTTATACAAATAAACATTTACTCGTTTTTTTGTTGTTTTGTCTTTGCTTTTGTACAGGGAACGTGACTGTCTGAAAAATTAAATATATAGAAAGTTGCTGAAACTGAAATACGTCGGTATTATATGAACGTAACTTTATTTAACACACGTATGCTAATTACTTTAACATAAACTCACTTGACTTTCAGCGCTCCCCATATATATATATATATATATATATATATATATATATATATATATATATATATATATATAACTACTTAATTTACTCACATAAAATTAATATACGAAAGTATAGATTTATGCGTAAACTTTAAGTATTTACTTCAAAAGTGCTCAATACGTAGGTAGAGCTAGTTAGTAAGTTATAACATGTATATGGCGATTAAGCTACACTGAATATTCCGCGTTTGATCCACTCTATGATTCTTCAGGCTTGCCTGAAGAATCATACAGTTGATGAAACGCAGAATATACATAGACACGCACACACATACACACACACACATATATATATATATACATATATATATATATATATGTATATAGAGTAGGTTATAAAATGTATATGGCTGAATATTCCGCGTTTCATACATTCTAGGATTCTTCAGAGGAATCGTTGGCCGAAATCTCGTGGAAAGATGAGGATAATAGTCCGCAAACAAATAACTTAATAGGTAGCTTTGTTTTTGTTTTGTTTTTTTTTTCAGGTTGGATTTCTCATCACTGTAATGATGGAAACATTCCTTAGATAAAAATTGAGTGTAACTATTAATTTACTAAATTTTGGGATACATATATATAAAGAAGTCAATGTCCCCTCTAGAAAAACAGTATACCTATGGAACAAAAAACGATATTACCTATAAATTCAATATCATCATGCTACCTACCATTACCTGATGCATGTTTTCCACAAATAATCACTCGATGTTATTGAATATCGTAAGTTTCTATAATAGTAACAAGACTATTCACTTTCTCCAAGCGTAATACTTTGTGAAGCATGGAAATGATGTCACCCCTTAAAAGCACTTGCCGCGATGCAAGTATTTCTTTTTTACATTACTTTTTCATTAGCTTCCGAATACCGTTTACACTGTCAGCATTTCTCAATTGGTAACATTTATGTGATGTATATAGTTTTACTCGAACAGAACTAACAACAAAAATATCATCGTTTGCAGATTATCAACCTTACTATTTTTCAGCATCATTCAACTCCAAGGCATAGAACTTTTTTGGGTTTTTTTTTTACACGGTGGTCACCACTTATCAAGGCATGCAAGCCACTCAGGGATAAGGGTTATTGCAAGTACATTACGTTGGTGTGGAGATTTATTGAAGTGTTTACTTAAGGTGGCAGTTCATTAGCAATTTGTTTACGTTGGACTTGAATATATCCAGGTTGTAGTCAGGTGGGAAGCAGGAAGACGGAACAGAGTTCCACAGGCGTGCAGTTCTAAGAAAGAAGCTTTGTTCATGGAATCTACGTTTTGATTTAGGCACAGATATAGAATGGGGGACATTTTTCACAGTGGATTTAGCTAGCGCGGGTGTTTTTCGTGAAAGATTGGCGAGGAGGACCAGAGATTGGAGTTCAGACGAGCACCTGCAATTGAAATGACGATAAAACAAAGATAGGCTCGCAATGTTTCTTCTGTGAGAGAGAGGTTGCAGGGTAGAGAAAAGGACACCCCTCACTAAGCCACGAAGTCTATTTTGTACTTTGTCATGGCAGGATAGTCTGTTTTTAGCAGCTCCTGCCCAGATATGGCAGCAGTACTCCATCCTTGGACGTACTTGGCTTTTATATAGATAGAGAATTGCATCAGTAGTGAGATATCTTCTGGAGCGGTAGAAGGATCCCACCATCTTTCCAGCGACCTTGGCAACAGACTTGCTGTGTGTGTTCCATTTCAGATCAGGAGTAAAGGACAAACTCAGAAGCTAGTCAAAACATGGGGCTTCTCCTAGACGAGAGCCATCCATTTCAATTGATGTCAGATGGGATCAGAGCGTTGATGATGTAAAAACGGTTATTTAATATTATATTCTGAAATAAAATAGTAAATTAATGCTCTACACTTATTAGCGTTCTTTCTTCGTATGTTTCGTTGCCGCCAAAATCGACCCTTTCTAAATGTAGAGGATGTTCATTTTAAATGAAATATTACATTGTAAACAAAAAACTAAAACACAAAATAATTATTCAAGTATGTAGAAGGGTGACTCTTTTTCTGTTTCATTCGTTATTCTATTAAACTTCGATTACATTTCAGAATCAGGAATGTCTTTTCAAAAACAGTAAATAAACGCTCGGCGCTTCTTTTCCCTCTTTTATCTCTTCGTTTCTTCTTCCTTTCTTTGCTATCATGAACGTCGTTGGTGACGCTAAAGTTGAGTTCTAAATGTAGTAAACTTACAATACATTAATTTACATTAAGCAGAAGGCTTAATATACGGCTTTTGGTTCGCTGGTCTACTAAAGGCTTATTAGATTTCAGATTCGAGAATATATATTTTACAAACTGTAACCAGACTCTCTAAGTTTCTTTTTCACCATTTCTTTTTGTCCTCTTCGTTGTCGTCAGCCACGCCGTGTTCTACATGTAGAGAATTAACCATATTTTATTTAACACGATATATTATACTTTAGATTTGCATAATTTTACTGAATCATCTAAGAATAGAAAATGGCGTCAAGAATAATAGGTTTACATTATAGTGCGCAAGCAAAAATGTTGAATTTTTATTCAGTTAAGTTTTCAACTAATAAACATTCTTGAAGTAATTTAATAATATTATGTTTCGAACATCCTAATTCATAATTTTGTGCATTCATTGCTTATAATTATTACGCAGTTTAAAATAAATATACAAATTTAAAAGTTATGCTATTGCGACTATTTTCTGGGTAGTTTACATATAACTCCAAACAGCGTTCAAACGTTGAGCCAATATAATCGCAGTTGCCAACGCTTTTTCAAGAAAGATCTATTCGATAGTTTTTTATTCTGTTTCTACAACAAAAATATCAATATTTCTTTAAAAACTTAAACAAATTTAACAATACAGCGCAAAACTATTTTTGATTAATATCTATTCTTCGTTACTCAATAATTAAATATATTATTCATAAAAAAATATGTTTATTTCTTTGTTTTTGTCATTTAAAATATTGTAAACAACAGAACTAATGTATTTCCTATTTAATAAAATTGCCAACATTTGCGTAATTAATAAACACGAAACTTGTTTGGCACCTTCCAGCGTTTTACATTAGCGGCTTGTACATTTTCGATGATAGCATAGTCATTATTCGGTACAATTATAAGTAATTTCTTTTTTCATTGATAGTTTTTCTTTGTACACGTTTCAATTTCTACGTTATATTTTTTTTAAATAACGATTTATTCTTACTGACAATTTAAAAGATAACATCAATTCGTCCATAATATACTTTCATATATTTTAAAGTAACATACTTCGATTTAAAGATACCAATCAAACTATTCATTTGATTAATCGTCCAAATTTTTAATAAAATCTCCAGATTAAAACGTTTCAACAAGTTCATCCATAGTCAATTATTTATGTGACTCACATACGATAGTGCGACAAATAATTATAGTTTATACTGTTTAAGATGAAAGAATGATTTAATAGATGTGTTATCGTTTTGACCGATTTAACAACCTGGCAAAGCCGGTACACGAGTTTTGCTAGTGTTTATGCATGTTCCTATTTTTTAAATATGTTTACTTTATTGACAACATTACCAAACCATTGTCTCGCCGCATACTGATATTTATAGACTTCTTTCCTGTTTTTATTTATAAATCAGTCTTATCTAATCGTTTGATAATTTTCTTTCAAACAGTTCCTACATTTATAATTGGAAGACTTTATTATGTGTAATAATGACTTGCGATTTTATGCTACGCATAAATTATCTGATCCAATATAGATAAAATCGGATAGGCCGCTGGTACATATGATGCGAGATCGTAATACCTTGGTGTGTGTGTATACGTATATATATATATATATATATATATATATATATATATATATATATATACAGATTATAATGCTCCCTATGAAAAACAACGAAACAGTGCTATATGTGCATGACTATATATATATATATATATATATATATATATATATATATATATATATATATATAACTACTTCATTTACTCACACAAATTTAATATACGAAAGTATAGATTTATGCGTAAACTTTAAGTATTTACTTCAAAAGTGCTCAATACGTAGGTAGAGCTAGTTAGTAATTTATAAAATATATATGGTGATCAAGCTACACTGAATATTCTGCGTTTCATCCACTGTAGGATTCGTCAGGCTTATGCGCGAATTTTGTGGTTGCTTCTTGTTTTTATATATGTTGAGGATTTCTAATTAGCCAATCAGCTTTCTAGTATCCACCGCGCCCCCTCTTATCAGCCAATGGGCATTCATTTTATCGAACAAAGTATCTGTTTTAGAACTAGGTTAGTGGTTTAAGGTGGATATTTCCCTCCCTTTTTTGTTGTTTTTATACGGTGTTTTTTATTTTGAAAGTACCTTCCAAAATAAAAAAAACACCGTATAAAAACAACACTAGCGAATAAATACTGGGAACTCAAAGAAAGAGGACATTCGCCGGTAGTCGAATGGAAAATAATGAGACAAGCAACCATGTGCAGACATTTAGACGACCCATGTAAATTATGCCTCCATGAAAAATTTGCTATCCTGTATTTAAAGAACCTCAAAATCTATTAAACTGTAGACGTGAAATAGCAAACAACTGTGTTCACAAAATAAAACTTACTCTAGGATAGCGATACAAAATAGCTTTAAAACTAACAATAACATTAGAAAACAAACAAATAAATAAATTAAATAAACATGAATATACATAAACGATCACACATATATGTATATATATATGTATATATGTGTGCATGTGTGTGTGTGTGTGTACACATAGGTATATTCATATAAAAAATACACATAGGTATATTCATATATATATATATATATAAAAAAAGGAGGGAAAGATCCACCTTAAACCACTAAGCTAGTTCTAAAACAGATCCTTTGTTCGATAAAATGCATGCCCATTGGCTGATAGGAGGGGGCGCGGTGGATACTAGAAAGCTGATTGGCTAATTAGAAATCCTCAACATATATAAAAACAAGAAGCAACCACAAAATTCGCGCATAAGCCTGACGAATCCTACAGTGGATGAAACGCAGAATATTCAGTGTAGCTTAATCGCCAGATATATATTATAAATTTATATATATATATATATATATATATATATATATATATATATATATATATATATATATGTATATATATATACATACATACTAGATGAACGCCCGGCTTTCCCTAATCGTACAATACGCTTAAGCACGATATTTTTATTTATGCTGATTGCGTATATATAATTGTAGAATCAATTCTCTGCTGAATATTACGATAAATAATTTGGCCGGTGAAGTAATTCGCTAAAAAAACGATTTAAATGATGATGATGATGATAATGATGATGATGATGATGATGATGTCGTTCATCACATTTCCTGTGTGTTTGTTTACAATATCATATCAGTTGATATTTGGGCTTGACGACGAAAATGTTACTTCTGATTATATTTTACTTTTAAAATATGCGAAGGAAGAAATGATTTGCGGCGATTTTAAATGATAGCGCTTTTTTTTTAATCGTAAATTGAGTTTATTGATAAGAAAAAATAAAATGGTGAGGTACAACCTGGCTTGGGCATGGGCTCATCTGATCTGTAGTCGAATGCTCTAACACTGAGCTATATTCCCAGATGTCAATAAATCTGCTTTGTTCTAAGAAGATATTATTTGTTAAGATTTTATTATCTCCCTATCCACTGCAAATAAAATATTTCCCTATAAAAATTGCTTTACCTATAAGAAAGGAGGACTATTTTTAGAATCCGAATATTTGGATTTATGATACTGATCTGGTGAATTTCTTTACAAAATAAAGCTAAAAACAATGCCAAACATATAAATTACCTTTGTGTAAAATTTGTAATACATAGGGTCAACAATATGGAAACATATAAGGAAGGAACTTCTACAAAATTACACCCACAAAATTACTTATATAATAGTAAATGTATATATATATATATATATATATATATATATATATATATATATATATATATTTATATATATATATATATATATAAATTTACTATGCCCACTCGTGTTTGATGATTAAGAAATGCTTAGAGTAGGAAGTTATAATTACTGGCATTAGTTTGATTTAAACCAAGTCGCAAATTATATTTGCCTCTATAGCTTGGTATTAATCGCCTAGGCCAACAAGAATGGCCCCCTGATGATAATAGAATGTAGTTCTTCAGATAGTGAGAGGCAAAGAGGCAAATACAGAAAGCTAGGCACAAAATGCTCATCCGTAGACCCCGAAATATTACGGACTGCTAAAGCGACAGTTTCTTATACCGCTCTAAAAGAGATACAAAAGAACTTATAATAATATTTTATAAATAAACATTGATTACTTTTATCTAGTACCTCCTGCTTAGGGAAACCTTAGTTGGTTGGTTGGTTGTTTTTGTTTCACGGCATATCAACCTTTTTTAGGTTATTTAATGCCGAATCTAGTTATTTTGAGGAACGATTTTTAATGGAGTATTTTTTTTTTTTTAAGTCCGATTCAATTTATCTCATAGTTGGGACCCTAACAGGTACTACCACTCAGGTGAGCTTGGGAGAAATGTCAATTAAAAGGTGGCTCCACACTCCCCAAGGCCCGCAAGGTGGGGTCTCACCATCGGATATAGTTTTAGGTCATATCCAGGACCAGGGAAACCTTAGTGTATGAAGTAGTCATTACTGACGTTATGATACAACTTATAAAGCATATGAATTGGTTAATGTATTATGACAATATGATTATAAGCAATATCAGTTTAGTTCACCAAATTACTAGGTAGTTAAGTAAAAGATTAAATGATAAACAAAGTAAAAGCATTGTGATACTATAGTCAATATATAATAGGATGTAGGAAAAAAATAATATATATATATATATATATATATATATATATATATATATATATATATATATATATATATATATATATAACAAAATTAAAGAAAGTTATTTTCATGAGTAAAACTGGTTTGGACAGTAGATAAAAATTGAGTTAGGGGCGAATTTTAAATTAGGATGAAACAAATTTTAAAAAAAACAAGGAACAATGGATGTAGATATATTTAGAATTGGTTTTAAGGTGATTCATAATTTACGATGAGTTTTATTATGTTGGGGATTTGCAGTGTTTTTCTTTTAACTTTAACCGAACGATATACTGAGGAAAAGGTCAAGTTTCCGACAGATTAGTAGAAGACTTGACAAGTTAGAGTTTGCACG
This sequence comes from Euprymna scolopes, assembly GCF_053919585.1. Classification (NCBI taxonomy): domain Eukaryota; kingdom Metazoa; phylum Mollusca; class Cephalopoda; order Sepiida; family Sepiolidae; genus Euprymna; species Euprymna scolopes. Next base: position 131,051,697 of record NC_136487.1, on the reverse strand, counting down.
CTCAGGAAGACAGATCGGAGGTTCCACGGGACGGTTGTAAGCTAGACTCAGAAGAAAAAAATCGTTACTTGGATCAGGTCGGGAAAGCCTTGAGATATCGAGATGAACTGACGGCCACAGAGAACACGGCTACGACAGGACCTAGGTATGGGCCTTAACATGCACAGGACCGATGTTGACACACCCAAACTCAAAGTAATATATACGTAGGTGTTTGTGTTTCCTTTTGTGTCCTGTGTTTTTATTTTATTTTTATACTTGTGAGCCTGTGAGCTTTCATCGACGTCGCCATTGCGTAAAAGACGACAAGACCAGAATGAGACTGACCGAAGATGAAAAGAAGAAATTCACGGCATACAATGTTGGAGTCAGGAACTTCTCGATGTCAGAAACAGAAGGGAAAAGTGGAGAAAAGGAGTATTACCGAATAAGAAACTATGTTTAGGTTTTATTATTGGGATTTTTCGGATTACTGTTCGTATCTTGAGTGCTATTTTCACAACCTTTCGATCGATGTAACCTCCGACTTCATTAAAGTGTGTCTTTTTGAACTCGGGAATTATTTCGATCAAACTCGCGAATACTTTGGTCGAACTCAGGAATCTGCGCGAAATTTCAAACAGAACACTTAATTTGGTACTCCTGCAGTATTTTACCCACCGATTTCACGATCTTAGACGAGCGTTGATCGACATCCGTCGGAAAACGCCGGAACATGGCGAGCGGTACGATACTCTATCAGCCAATCAGGGCGCTTCAAACGAACGCACAGCAGACGAATAATTTTCATTGAAATTACACACATAGCGTTTCATTTCAGTTATTTTATTGTTCAAAGTAAAAATACACAGCCTTTCATTTCAGCTATTTAATTTAGCGATAAAAAAAAAACCCCGGGAGCTGTTGGAAACATATTTATGCGAATTTATGTGGAGACAAAAATTTGGACACAACCCTTCTTTTGTCTCCATAATAAATCAAATCGCGGAAGGCTACCCGGTTTGGGAAGGAGCTTCTTTCCACATCCTCTGAAAACCCTTTGCTCCCTACTTTGCCTCTCTACAGTCAGTAGAAAATCTTTCAGTCGGAACTAAAGATAAACAGTAATTGTTGCCCCCCCCCTACAAACATTACTGAAAAAAAACAAAAAACATTGTTGTTACTGTTTAATAACGTTTTGTTAAAAACACACAAAAAAAACAAAAACATTGAAGTGTTTATTACTGTTGCTTACCCCCCCCCAAAAAAAAAGCTATCGGAAAACAAAATGAACCAAAAAAAAAAAATATTCAACAAAATAAATTTATTTTACTTTAAAAAAACTTACGGTAAGTGTTTGTGATTTATTTTATCCAAATTTTTTGTATTAATTTTATCCATTTTGTTGTGTGTGTGTGTAATATCTTTTCCTTGTAATGTTGTTGCTATTCACATACTTTTAGCGTTCTTCTTGCACCGTAGCTCCGAATTCTCGGCTTTCGTCGGCGTTAACGCCGAAAGCGTTCGTCAACGCTCGGCTAAGATCGTGAAATCGGTGGGTAAAATACTGCAGGAGTACCCTTAATTTGATCCCAGAGTCTTGTATGAATTGGTTTGATCAGTGAAAGCCTTAAGTATTTTGGGTCGCCCACACTCGGGATTGAAACTTTAATCTTCAGAATTTTTTTAACACTTACAAATGGATTTTACCACGTATTCTATTAACTGCGTCACGGGTTCCTGTTATTGTTTATTTTTTCATTGAACTGCCCTTCCAAACTCAGTTAATTTTATTCGAAAAAAATCCGTAATTTATCCGGCGGATCACTATTTATTCTAATATAAACGCAGATAATACTTTATTCGATGAAAAAAAACAACATTAATTCACTTAGAAAAAAAAGCCTACTCATTCTGCAACCACGTGCAATCAGGGTGTCTCCGGTTGAATGTGAATTCGATACACTTATGTAAATGTATTCATTCATTGCTATGGTAACAGTTAAATATTTGGAGGAAAGCCAGGTGGTTAAGAAAATGTTAGCCTGAAGAACAAAATATGGGTTGTAACTTTTTTGCCCCGGACCACCCATAGCTTTACTAAGACTCACAGATGCCGACAGCCATTTTGTTGTAACCTCATACGTCTATTTGCCATAGTGTTTACACTTAAAAAATGTAAAACCAAACAAGCATTGTTAAAATGTAAGCACATCCTCTATGAGATGAAAGGTGAATAACCGTTAATTGCGGACAAATTTATCTATATCAAACCAACAAACACTTTCCAGGCGTATTAATTATAAACAGCATTGACTCTAGGATAATTGAACCGGCTTCGTCGGAAGCAAATAGTTTCAAGGTTATATTAAATTATATAGCGGCCCCCAGCAGCATATATATCCCCGTCATGGAATATGGCAATTATATGTGTTTGAAGTAGTTGCAGATGGGTGTCGACATCTTCCAGCATATAACGGCTAGTATTCACATATGGTCATCTATTTAATAGTGACCAAGTTTAATGTTGCTTAACGTCGGTTTTCCAATGACCGCATATGTGTGTGCTCGATTATGTGGTATTAAGACTAATTGCTCTTCAAGTGTTGTCAGACAATTAGTATTGAACTTCTCTAATGCCTAACCGGCGTTTACTGTACAAGAGATGGAAGAATCGGCGTAAATTCAGAGCTCCATTTTGTTTTTTTATAGAATCACTCATGGTGGAGTACTATTGTACTAGGCCGTATGAGGCTCATAAATAGGCTTTTGGGATAATATACGAGGTATTAAATCATGGCCTGTTATCCTCTCTCTGTCTTTTCCTTTGCCTATAGAAAGCACATGTAAGCAATACACATGATTAATGACTGTATCGCTTCCATCTTCTACTAATATTTCGATCGCACTGCTAATTATATCAATACATATAATAGACAATAATAATAACATAATAGACAGCACATATTTTTCATATAAATTGCAAACACCAAAACAAAAAAACAAAAAAAAAACAGCGCTGCCTAAAGGATGCAGCTGTTCGAGATGTATCTTATTGCGTTCATGAATAAATCAGAACGGCAAGGACTCAACCCTGGTAACACCTCCACTTTCCCTTACGCAATACGTGGATGGCATACTCATTCCACAACTATCTCAGTAGAAAGAAAACATAATCTTCACTAGACTCAACAACACTGATGTACACATAGAATTCACACGTGAGACAGTTCCGAAACATCTGGCTTCTTGACACATCTGATTTTCAGCTTGAACGTAACTATCATATTTATTTGCTTTCCCCACGATATCAGTATTTGACACAACGTTGTTTTAATGTGAGGAAATATATCCTGATCTCCAGAAAAGGGGCAGTCTTGATTAAAAATCAAAAATTAAAGAGTGCCTTATCAAGACGAGCTTCCCCTTCAGGGACTATATATATATATATATATATATATATATATATATATATATATATATATATATATATATATAACATACCAGTATAGGATTTGAAAAAAATACTTTTGATATAATGAAATACTTTATATATATATATATATATATATATATATATATATATATATATATATATATATATATATATATATATATACAAAATATATTTTAGTCATCGACATACAGACCTGTTTCGTTGTTTCACAACTCATCAGTGCCGCTAGACTAACACCTCTCCTAAGCCGAGGATCGAACCTAGAACCGTTGTGATGACAGTCGGCAGTCCTACCCCCTGACTACGGAATCGGTGGCCGAAATTAAACTGTCCGAACGTCTATTTAAATAAACATCCGTCCGCTACTCGTAGAGGGCTCAAACGTTTGTTTGTAAACAAATCGCGAGCTTCGCATTATTTCAGCTAAATTAAGTAGCGAGTAAGATAATTTACGAGAGTTCTCTACCGAAGAGGGTAGCCTTATAAAATATATTTTAGTCATCGACATACAGACCTGTTTCGTTGTTTCAGAACTCATCAGTGCCGCTAGACTAACACCTCTCCCAAGCCGAGGATCGAACCTAGAACCGTTGTGATGACAGTCGGCAGTCCTACCCCCTGACTACGGAATATATATATATATATATATATATATATATATATATATATATATATATATATATATATATATAGTCATCCACATACAGTACTGTTTCGCTGTTTCACAGCTCATCAGTGCGGCTAGATAGGCAACTACCTCAAGCCAGGATTGAAACCCGACCGTTTGTACGGCAGTCAAGGCTCCTAACCATTACGCTATTGGCGGCTGCTTGAACGAGTAGTGAGTTTAACGATATTTTTAATATCGTCTGAAATACCTCCGCTCGATTTGTTTACACAAAGAGCGTCGCTTATATGCTAATGGTAATTCGTGTTTCACTTCTCAATATGCTCAACTCAAGGTGAGGAGCACTATAGTCATCCACATACAGTACTGTTTCGCTGTTTCACAGCTCATCAGTGCGGCTAGACAGGCAACTACCTCAAGCCAGGATTGAAACCCGACCGTTTGTACGGCAGTCAAGGCTCCTAATATATATATATATATATATATATATATATATATATATATATATATATATATATATATATATATATATATATATATTCAAATCCTATACTGGTATGTTATTTTCTTAATTTCATTAATCAAAAAGAAGTCTTACAATAATGACGCAAAGTTTATAAATACATAACTTCGTTTGTTCCTTTGTTATCTTACTCTATCAATCTATCCATATATATGCATAGATATTTGAATAAATATATACATTAATACACACATACACACACACACGTATATATATATACATATATATATATATATATATATATATATATATATATATATATATATGTTATCAAAATAACCAACCAATATAAGAATATTCACCTTTAAACCCATGTTAAACATTTTCATATCCATTTACAAGCTTGAAAACAAATATATATATATATATATATATATATATATATATATATATATTTATATATATATATATATATGTCGCTATATATATATATATATATATATATATATATATATATATATATATATATATATATATATATATATATAGCGACACTAAACATTAAGACCAGTATTCTTACAACCATAGACGCCAACACACGGACACGCATATTTATACATGTGTGTGTGTGCGGGTGTGTGTTGACTTTTTCTAAAAGAAAGAATTTATTAGATTTTATTTATATACTACATACACAAAACACATCTACCGCTTGTGTAGAAGTTACTTACTAATATATATATGTATATATATATATATATATATATATATATATATATATATATATATATATATATATATACTGGCAGGGCGGTCGTAAAACATGCTTAAATATGATATTTTGATTAATGCAAATCTCGTATTCATTAGTAATATATTATATTGGGCCAAATATATAGTATTAATTTATAAAGTCTGTATAGAAATTACTCGCCTGCCACCACCGAGGATTGAAACTAAAACGTTTAGCTTACGAGTTATTTTTTTCTTTGCCGTTAATGACTGACATACGGAGAAATGTTCGCTGCAAGAATAAACATGAAACCAATAGCTACTATTTTATGCACGCATATTCGTAATGCAGTAGTTAGACCTTCACCTGGCATTTTTTTTTTTAATTCCCATTTTTTCTCGGTTAAAACCCAAACAAAAGTTTCGCACGGCTTCAAATATCTTATATATAAAGTTTCATGTCAGTAGACCAAGTCTTCTAGAAGGAGTTTGGTAGGCAATTTTTTTAAACAAACATAATTGCATATGCATAAATATAGCTTGAAAGTGTTTTGTATTTACTATAAACTTGTTACGCAGATATTACGCAAGTATAAATCATGTAGAATATGTGCATGAACATAATGACACGTAATAGTTAACTAAAGATTATCATACCGTGAGTAAAACGAAAAAAAAAAATAAACAAGGATTTAATTAAAATGAATGTTTAAAAGAATATGCAAATTAGCTAGATCTTTTTAACTTTTTTAATCCACAACCAATATATAAAAAAAGTTTTGTTTTTTTTAATAAACAGAAATAATGTGTTTTAATATGAATACTAATCCACAAACCCTCCATATATATATATATATATATATATATATATATATATATATATATATATATATATATATATATATATATTCTTTTGGTTTTAACGATATGTTTTGAATGAATTCAATTATTTACGAAAGTGCATTTTTACCTAAATGCGAGTGGGAATAATTTTCCCTTTTAACCAATTTGGTACCCCAACAAGGGGAGCGATATCTATATTTTTTATTATTTTTAAAATGTAATTGTAAAATGTAATTATCCACTTATATATATATATATATATATATATATATATATATATATATATATATAACTACTTCATTTACTCACATGAAATTAATACACGAAAGTATAAATTTATGCGTAAACTTTAAGTATTTACTTCAAAAGGGATCATTACGTTGGTAGAGCTAGTTAGTAAGTTATAAAATATATATTATGGCGATTAAGCTATACTGAATATTCCGTGGTGCATCTACTCTAGGACTCTTAAACCTGAAGCGTCCTAGAGTGGATGAAACGCGGAATATTCAGTGTAGCTTAATCGCCATCATATATATTTCATAACTTACTGTATATATATATATATATATATATATATATATATATATATATATATATATATATATATATATACTAGCATGGCCGCTCGGCGTTGCCCGGGTGTTTGGATGTGTATGTTAAGCAAAGGAAAAAGTGGTAGTAGGAAGGCAGGCTCGAACGTGTACCGCCAAGGAGGGGAATCACGGGGTAAAGCCTAACGTTTATGCTGTTACGACCACCGCTAGACCGGAAGCGACATTTTTTAAAATTAAGGCTAGACAATCTAAAGGACAGCATAACTTTCAAAAATATCGGCGAAAAAATGCCCCCCCCCTGTAGAAAAGTAACTAGTTGAAGGGTTAGATATTAATGTTTTTAGCCAATTTTTCGATATGTGTCGTATGAAAGGTCGACCATTAAAACGGTTCTGATCTTGGTAAAATCCGTCGCCTCTATTGACAGTTTAAGGCAGACATGCAATGCAATCAGATATACATACATATATTGGTAACTAAAATTTTCGACCCAAACTGATGAAAAAGCTTGCCCTCCTATCTCTGAAGACCCTTTATGTAAAATTTAAAATATTTAGACCAGAAATTTTCTGAGTAATTTGGAAGAGACAACAGAGGTCAATTTTTTTTAACTTTGCCCCCTATTATTACCCCTTAAAATTTATTGTTTTGGGCTTAAATCAAGTTATTAAGTTGGATCCATGTCCAAGGAAGCTATATCTACATTTTCAAGTGCGTAGACCCAAAAGTGTCGGAGAAGTTTGGTATAGTTCACAAGGGTCAAATCGTTGAACTATGACCCGTAGTCGCCAAATTTCTGGCCCTAAAGCGATCACATCGATTTTCCCAAATCTCAGTACCCGGTATATCAAATGTCGAGTCTGTAGACTAAAAATTGACAGAGTTATTGCGTAGGGAAATCTACACAGATACACAGGTACACAGATACACAGGTACGCTTACTTATATATATATATATATATATATATATATATATATAGAGAGAGAGAGAGAGAGAGAGAGAGAGAGAGAGAGAGAGAGAAAGTATCAATAAAATAAGGAAACAACTATATAAAAATATTTACGAATGTATATAGATTTATTCGTTTACTCAATAAGGATGATACATCAATTAGTGTTGTAGGATAGGTAAAACTTTTAACACAAGGTATTTTGAAGCCTAATGCTTTTTATTAGAAGCGGAGAAAAGATGCTAGGTAACAAAATAGGTATGCGACGTCTAGCGATAGGTACATTAGGAGGAAAATACTCGTACAGTGAAAGATAAAATATTTAGAATGTTTTGGCAGGAAACGGAAGAAATATATTTATCCATTTGATAAAGGAGGAATATAGTTTTTATTATATAATGAAAGTAAGTGCATAGCATATCTGCCATGGTTGGTTTTATATATGTATGCAATGTGCGTAACTAAACTCACGGAAAGGATATATGGTAAGCGATTGGAAGACGATACGTATTTAATCATATGTATTAATTAACGTGTTTTACTTGAAATAGAAGACCTATGCTAACTCCATATATATATATATATATATATATATATATATATATATATATATATATATATATATATAAGTAGGGACATTGAGATACTTTAAATGAAGTATTACTTATTAAAAGTAATTAATAAAGTAGGAATAAAGAAAAGGGAAGAAAATATAAAGGATCAAATATAAATGTTATAATTGAATTAAATAGATGATAAACATACGAAGAATTAGGGGATAAACATACAAGGAAATGTGGGATAAACAAGTATAAAAAATATAACATTATAAAATAATTATGAATAATAAAATTATGAAAAGTAAAAAAGTGATTAAATATAAATAGGATTAAAAATATATCTATAAATAAGATATCAAAATCTAAGTACAATAAACAAAATAAAATGAAAATGCATCAATAAATTAATACAATTAGAAAAAATTACAGTAGGGAAAAGTTCTTAAGAGGCAAAATAGTTGAGATGTTATCTAAAGATGTATTTTTTTTTCTTTTTGCTGAGTGCAAAATATTTTTTTAATATTAATAGATAAACAGAAGTGCTGCTGTGCGGATTTCTGCCTCCCTCTTGTTTAAACGGTGATTCAGGGTAATATATTGCAGTTGGTGATGGAAATTTTCAAATTTAGAATATTAAAACCAGAACGAGAATATCATGATTGGATATTACCTCAGTTTTCCGGAAGAATCGATTTAATTCTCTTCCTTTTACTTCCCCATATATACATATATGTATTATGCGTGGGCTTGAATTGCAACTGTATTCAAACCATAGTAACGTTGAATCAAATTCTTTTAATCTACAACTACACTCACACCTAATATATATATATATATATATATATATATATATATATATATATATACCTATACATAAAGAGTGAGAACAGAGAGACGGACAGAATGATACAGAGACAGACGCAGAGAATGAGAGATAATAGTAGTTTGTGAAATTATATTCGATAATGAAATGCCGAAAATTATTTGTAGCTTAATTGGAATGTATATTTTAATAACTCACTACACAACTCTATTAATATATTGTGAACTGTTGGAAGAAATGCGTAAAACAGATTGACAAAATATTTTATGTCTTTAATATATATACATATATATATAAATATTTATACATATATATGTGTGTGTGTGTATGTATATATTATATTATATTTGTGCAAAGATAACGTCGTTTTTCATATATAGTTGAACGCCAAAAAACGACATTATTTTGCAATAAACTAACACACAAACACACGCACCCCCACACCACACACACACACATATATATATATATATATATATATATATATATATATATATATATATACATATACATATATATATATATATATATTATTTCTTCGTTGGGTTTTGACCTCTGACTTTGTTTAGCCGAGCCAATGTTGAGAAAAAGGAAGTGAAGGCGTATAAGGAATTAGTAATAAACCATGCGAATAGAGAAAGCTGTTGAAAACGAAAACTTTTGGTGGGAGATGCGCCAAAACCGACGAGCATATTCAGAACGTGTTCGTTTTGAAGGTGAAATTGGCTTCGGTTAAAAATAGGCATATCAGGTATTTATAGAAAATCAAACTAAAATGAACATAACGGCAACAAGGAACAAAACTTTTCAGCGTTAATTCACGTGATATTCGACGGAGATTTGCCACGTGCAATGAATCTATACTAGTGTAATCCCTGAAATACCAGAATGGGAAATGTATTTTACGGTATGTTTATATTTAAATAAGTTCTGATAAAACTGATTTTTTTCTAGTTAACTCGTCAAATTTGTCTTTAGACCGAAACAAAAAACAATAACAAACATAAGTATGAGTTTATTATCATTTCCATGAAAATAGTATCTCTTCTATTGTAAGTATGGTACTGAACAGAGTCAGATTAATTAATAAGTACTAACAAATACTCGAAAATTAATATTTCCTTACGCAGTTAATTATAAATAACAAAATAAGATCATATATTATACTAATGATATTAGAAATCGAAGCTACAGCAGAGGGTTGTTATTTTGATATTTTTGTCTAAGGTTGTCAGATCGGCCTTTGTAAAGCAAAACTTCGATAATTTAACATATTTTTACGCAGTTTGGATTTCAAAAATTTCATTAAACCTTTATAACGGTATAACGTACGGACTAACTCAGGTAGGAACAATAGTATATTTTAAATATAAATGAAAAAATAATGGTTTATAATGGACCATCATACTGCTTATGTATATTCGAGAACAATCGCAATATATAACCTTCATTTAAAATTAAAATATAAGCAATGCTATAATTAATAGAATGATAGTATACATGTTTAGTCAGATACAAGTTGCATATTCATAAGTTTAATAAACGTTAGTAAAAGTCTGATATACATAATTTTATTTTTACCAAATATAGTTAAACTTTATGAAAGTTGTGCAAAATTTAGCCACTGTTACGGGAGATGATTGTGGTGCAGTGGTTACATCACGCGCCGACAAACTCCGTTTGTTCCACAAAAAAAGGACTTCCATTTACGATGTTGGCAACCTTCCCGTTGTCACGTTGTACTTGTTGTCTTTTTAGAAATAATTCTGACTAGAAAAATATCGGGGACACCAATTCAAAGAATAGGATCTTCGTATTTCTACGATATGATGATGCCTAGCTATTCTAGTGATGATACTTAATCGTTCAAATTAATATCGTCAGAGTTTGCTATGCCTATAAGAGATTACGTCATACCATGGCTATCCTTTTCGATCAATATGTCTGGCCAATTCGCTGTTGTTATTCTGCTTCTGTGAAATCCAATAAAATTGTTACAGATCCAATATTTGTAATCGCGTCCGAGCGATTTTCCAAATAATGGTTTGGAGCCGTCTTCGCGATTAAATTACACATTTTTTCATACACATATTGGCCACTCCTGTTATATCGGATGGATAGTAATATCGGGTACACTAAAAGAAGATGACCACTTGTTCTGTAGATTTATAACATATTCTATATTTTTGTGATGGTTCCCATTGTTTGTTTTTTTTGTTTTCAATAATTTCTTTTTAGCAAACATTTGTCTCGTGATCATCGATGCCTCTGTTCAGTCTCAAAAGACAAAGGCTATCCCCTAAAAGGGTAGCCGCGCGTGTAATTCTAGGGAAACGGTCATGCAGTCCCCAACCATCATCTACTGAGTCAGCATTGCTTCGGTCAATGGCAAGCAGAGACAAGCGGAGAGCAAAGACAGCATCTGGAATTCCTAAATTGTCACCCATTTTAGTACTGACTAGAATCAGCGTTGCTTTACTTCGCTGATCTAACTTTAACCAGTGTGCCAACGTGATTATGTAATGTATTTGTGTACGAAAAACTTTATTTTATCGTTGATTAATCATTGCGAATACGCAAACACATTATTGTCAACGATCACTCACTAGAAACAAAGGTTGTAATTTCATTGATAACAATTATAGCAAAATTGCCAGTAATCTTCACTTCGCCCGGTAAACAATGAAAATAGTTTTCGTGCAAGTAACAGCCGTTTACGATTGGTTTCCCAGTAATTCTGGCCATTGATTTTCTGTGGAACTAGTTAAACGAATTATGTGTAACGTTTGCTTTTTGACAATAAATTATTTGTAACGTTTGCTTTTTGACAACGACAAAATGGAATTCCTGTAATCAGTGAGATAATTTGTGTTATGGGATAACCTGACATACCTATTTCCGGAATTAATGAGCTCACCTAGACAATACATACATTTGCACTCAACACGCCCTGGGTAGATGTTTGTAGCACTTATAGATCCCTATCATAATGAAGTAATTTGTAAAATACTTTACTGATAAACATTTTGTTACGCATGACTCTGCTTGTCCTGATTATTATTGGCCTGCAAAGTTACAACACTGGCGACGAATGATACGATACTTGCATCCTTAAACTATTCGTATTCTCAGACTTTTAATATTTTTTTTACTTATCATTGATATCACTTTTTGTATAAGCAAAAGAATTTTACGATTAGTTTCCCAATTGATACTGGTTTTTGTTCATGAATAACATGCATCTCAATAACCTCTTAAATATTTCAGTGTTCTGTTGCATTGAAGCATAGATCTAATTGACGACTTTCCTCAGTATTTTCATCTTAAGTGGCCATTTACACGCATTTTCTGTAAAACAACTTGCTGCGTTAAATAGGTGCACGGAATGTTTTGTACAGTCATTGTAAATTCGCGTCGACTCTTGAAAAGCGGGTATGTTTTGCTATATAACTTTCTAAGATGACTGACCGATTTTTTTATAACTTCAGCTTCAGAGAAACAACTACAGTAAGGATTGGAATACACCCTACTAAAGCTGTATTTTCACAGCTCGTGAATTTCAAAAATTGCAATGTGGAGGTGAGGGCACATTAGAAGAACGATATGTGATGAAAATGCCACAGAAACGTATGGAATGTTACAGACTGTTTGGGACATTCTTGCATAAATCGAGCATCAGTGTTTGTGTGGCATAAGAGATACAAGGAAGCAGGAAACTATGACAGATGATGGGAAGTGTGGGTTGAGTAAGGAAGTCAGAACACCAGAGTTGTTTGACCAAATAAGGAACGTTATGAATAAGGACGGCCGTGTTTCTATGGAGACAATAAGTGCACACTAGTGTGGAAACTGTATACACAATTATTCGTGAGGAATTTAAGATGCGGAAGATTTTCGTAAATACATCAATCCACATCACAATTCTTGTCACAAATTGTTTGATCAAGACGGGCATCAAGACATTGTTTCACTCTCCCTACATTCCTGAAGTTTTGGTTTATCACTAAGCCAAAGAAAAAAACAATAAAGGCTGTTGCTATGAGACAAATGATGAGGTGAAACAGGCTGTGACGAGAGTCATTGACACGCTCACACATGATGACTACTATGAGGCCTCCTAAAAATTGTTGGAACGGTACAGGTGCATTACAGATTACTTCGAAGGGGACTAGAGTTGCATGCGTACTATCAGTAAAAGTGCCCATACAAAAAAGGTACGGATGCTTATTGTAGGCACCGCGTAACTAAAAGTGGTGAGTCAAATTGTTATTATTTTAATCTCTAGCTCAATCTTCAGTAGTTTTTATAAGCTCACATTAATAATAACTGTCAATAAGAGGTACTGTTCCTTGGAATCTGACTACCAACAATTTAACCCAGATTTTCAGTAGTCCCTGTTTATTTCGATAACTTTTACAATCATTTTAATTGTTTGTACCGGCAGTTTTCCATACATTCTGTTACTAATAAGCACTGTTGGTTTCATTTGGAACCTACATTCTAATAAGTCTCTTCAAGGTTCCACTATTCCGTGTCATTAAATTAAAGATTTGAATGGAATTACGAATTTCAGTCTTTTATGGTTCTTTACGATTATCGACCGCTTTCGCTATTACTATTCAATGCTTATGCGTCCATTTACCATTTTAGTTAGGCATTATCACAGGAGTGGTTACTCACTGGCAAAATAATGAAGTCTTCCTTTGAATATGACTAACAATACGCCTACCCAGAGTTTCATTAAGCGTCGCTACTGCATTTTACATGAAGCAACGTTGAACCTGTTCAGTACTAAATGGGTTACCATTAGGGACTTCCAGGTGCTGCATCATGGGTTCTCCACTTATCTCAGCATTTTTCCAGTCGTCCTGGACTTCTCCTTGCAACTGGTCTCAAACAATACCGATTCAGCAGAGGTCTGGTTGGGATTGCGCAACCCTTACCTCTCAATCGCACGCGCATTTGCTCCTACAGGGAGTGTCCTTTGTCTCTCAAAACTGAACGGAGGCATCGTATCATCGTATTTCATGAAGCAGACAGAATATTTTTTCAGTTGTAAGCAGTTAAAGTTTTTGTAAATTGTCTATAATATCATTCGCTCGAATAGGAGGCGACGGTGGTTTAGTGGTTAACGACATGTACTGAGGACCTGGTTGGTCTAAGTTCGAACCCAGTTCGTTCCACAAAAATCACGTTTACTTCGGATGTGGCAACTTTCTTGTAGTCTATCCCGTAAGCACTGACTAAAAAATACTGGGGAAATCAATGCCATAAATAAAATTTTCGGATCCATACGATATGATGATGATGATGATAATAAGTCACTTCACTCTTTTCGAACTATAAACAGAGTTGCGAACTGAAAATTACAAGTATGCCACTCGCAGTTGGCATTTCCTTTATTACAAAGCAATATGATTCCCCACTTCCATTAGTCAAAGGTTTTTCTTTATGTTCTATAACATATCCAGAATTATGAGATATGTTCTGTTTTCTATTCTTTGCTGTTTAACTACAATAATATAATACACACTTTGTGCTGTGTTATTATGACAATCATTCATAAAACCCTGAAGCATTTGTCATTTCTGTTTCGCGATAGCTCCTTCTGAGTTTAACACTATCATGTCATTGATATTCCCAGTTCCAGCTTCCAATGAATCCATATTATTCCATTAACATCTCACCGTTCGTATTCATGCTGTGCCAAGCTGAGGAAGCGCTAATATATTTAAATATTGTGCATACTATTTTCTTTCTCACCCTCTCTCTCTCTCTTTCTCTCTCCCTGTCTCTCTCTCTTTCTCCCTACATATATAGGTCCTGGATATGACCTTAAACTATATCCGATGACGAGGTCCCAAATTGCGGGTTTGGGGGAGTGTGGATCCACGCTTTCCGTTGCCATTGCTCCCAGGTCCACTCTAACACGGAGTGGTAGTACCTGTTAGGATCCCAATTATGGGTAAAATAGAAAGCGACTTGAAAAAAAAAAAACGAATATATTCTATCAAAAAATTCTTCAAAATCAATGGATTCGGCATTAAATAACCTGAAAAGGGTTGATATGCCGTAAAACAAACAAACAACCAACCAAATTTACACACACACATACACACACATACACACACACACACACACACACATATATATATATATATAATGGTTTTATCGATTGGTTTCCTAGATGTAAATCTAATGAAACTCTCGTGGCCTTTAAAGAGTGCTCAACGCAGGATAGAGCTGGTATATAGTCTGTTTATTATACAAACCTTATTGGTTACATATGTGCATACATGCTTGATTGGAATCTCAATTCAAGGATAACACCTCATCAGAACAAAAGAGAATCAATATTGAAACGGGAGTAAAAATTACATTAATTTTATAAGATATGTGGGTGTGGTTTACGTTCTAGAAGAAAGTGAGGTGGATACTTCGTGAATATGAGCAGTAGGGAGTTTTAGAGAAAGGTGTGATGAAGCTAAAGAGGAGAGGTGAGAAGGAAGGGTTGAATATGATTTCGTGTTGTTAAGCTGTCGCAGTAGGGAGGTTTTGGTATTTCTTAAACGTATCCGTTGTTTATTATCCTAAGTTTTTGCTGTACTCTGAATTAATATTATTCTCCTATCGCCACAACTTCATTATCTTAAATTTTTATGGTTTTTTTCCTGTTGGCGATTTCATTTTTCTATTGAATAATTTTATTTAATTTTTCGTTCATTTAATTTTTATTTATTTTATTTATTTATTATTATTATATTCCTGACTTTATTTCTTTCTAGTTTTCAAAATCTTTATTTCTGTATATATTTGCTGGTTCATTTATAAGATAATTATCCATATGGTGGAATTAAGCTAATATATTTGTTCAACTAACTGTTAATTTTAATAGACTATTAAGTAGCCGGCTTTCTTTGAATCTTGCCCAAAAATTAGTGACTAGTAGTTGATGCACCAGCCCGAATGTGATAACAATACTCCATACATGGGCAAATGGATGCCTTGTAGATGTGCAGGATACTTGTAGGCGTAAGTAATTATTTAGCACATTAGAGAGAGCCCAACTTTCTCACAGCAGTAGTGGCAATATCCTCGATGTATCTGTTCCAACTCATGTTCCTTGCGAACGTTAACCCGAGGTGTTTGAACAGTAGGAAATATATTATTAGCCATAGCTATTGATCGTTGAGAATGGTTCTTGTAATTATTAAAGGAAACAAGCTTAGTCTTGGCAGCATTGAATGTGACAATTCGTTTTTGTCCCAGTTCTACAGACTGTAGGTCTTCCTCAAGGGTTTCCGCCATTGCCTTAGATATGTGTTCATTTGTTTTCTCCTTAGTGCCTGTTATTGAGCATGGTCTTCTCAGAAAATGTACTCATCTCAAAGACAATTCTATCAAGAAGGTAATTTATGAATATCAGGAATAATAACGGTCCAAAGATCGACCCCTGAGGTACACACTTAATCAATATTACTATTATTACAAAAGATTTGGCCCAGAGTCTAGACCTATAAGACTATGCTTGGTAATGTTCCAAGAACGAGCATTGTGAAACGTCTAGAAACTTTGAAGTACAGTCAGGAAGTGAATTATATCTCGTAGTAACTTTCACACATATGAGGGAGCGGGTTACAAACTCTCGTGCGAGCTGAACCTGTTCTCTAACATTGTTGTTTGTAAATGAAGAAGGAGATGACTCATATTTGAATACAGGGAGTAATTTCTTTGGTACTCTAGCATAATTTGACCCGGATCCTCGTGATTTCCCGTCAAGCCCGGATCGGGCGAGACCGGCAATCATCGGTGTCCACCGAGTGTAGTTCAGATGTTGAAACGCAAATTCGACTTTAGTTTGTAACTGTAAGCAGACGACAATCGAATTGGAAGAAAGTAACTACTGATAAATGTTTATGAAAAAAAAAAAACGAAATTGCGTAAAGGATGTCTTCTCCTGGCGGTGTACCAGTGGTCAGTGTAGACAGTGGGTATCATTGCGCACAGGATCGTTTTTTTTTTTTTTTTTTTGCACGTTCCAATTTGGATATTGCAACTATAGTGAAAATAATCTATTCATGGGTCTTCGAAATGGCGACACTAAAAAAATATTAAGAGAGAATGCGGTGTTATATCCGAACACACGTATACGGATTGGAAGAACTTTCTGAGGGAAATTTGTCAGGAGTATTACTAATCCTCGGCAGATAGGAGGCCCAGGGCACACTGTAGAAATTGACGAATCCTTATTCAACAGAAGAAAACATAACGTTGGGAGAATCCTAAGAGGGGTTTTTGGTCACCGTGCCAAATCGAAACGCCGAAACCTTCCTTCCAATAATCAAAAAATATATTCTGCCGGGTACACCAGTCGTTTCCGACTAAAATCAATATTTTTGATAAAAAAAAAAATACTAATAATTAAACAAAACATTGTACTTAAACCTACCACGTATACTGGTGAAACAACCTTTTTTTTTGCAGATAAATTAAAAAACCCAAAAAAACTTATTGTTGATAATTATAAAAAAAAACTACTACAATAAATTAAATAAACATATTTGTTTTTTTAAAGGTAGGTTTCTTGTTATTATTTGAAAATTTTAAGGGTTTTTTCCGTTTAGTTTTGCTTTTTTTCCTTAGCCTGCATCTGTTACGCCGCTCGGTTGTCACCGATGATTGCCGGTCTCGCCCGATCCGGACTTGACGGGAAATCACGAGGATACGGGTCAAATTATGCAAGAGTACCATTTCTGTTGTATATCTGAGTAGAATATGTTTTTATATTAAGCACAGAAAAAAAAGAAACCATTTATTTTTTTTTTATATTTTTCAAGCAGTTCTTTTGAATAAAGCTGAAACGAAAATACGGTATTCAGAATTTGATTTAGTTTTCTGTTAACATATGTTTGCCAGCACGATTAGTTCTATACGAGTTTAACCAGCTTCCCCCGAAGGAGGAATTTTCTAGGATATATTACGTTTTACGTCGCGTCCATATTTCGATTAAGGTGGGCATGACGACGTTATTTTTGTCAGTTTACAGGAATAAGTGGACGTCCTCAATATAGAGCGCTTGGTATTCCTAAATTGTCACCTATTAAGTACTCACAAGTCTCAATTTCGCTTACTTCTGGTGATCTAACGAGAAAATGTGTGTTAATATGGTATATTATTGACATAACATTTCATCAACGTTAGACTTATATATTCTATGTGTTTTATGTTAAAAAAAATATTCAGTGTGTAAGCCCGTGCATCTACAAGCGTCCTATGATCTAAAAGTGTGTGTGAATTTGTACGTCTGCATATAGGCCTGCGCATGGGGGTGTCTCGCTGTATGTTAGTGGCGTATGCTTGTATAAATAGGCATACACTCAAGTGTATGCTTGCATACTTTCAATATCAGTGCTTCTACGTAGTTTTCGTAAATCTATGTTAGTGTATAAACGATTTCTACTGCATGTATGCCTGCGTTCGTGTGTATTTCGATGTAT
Source organism: Euprymna scolopes (assembly GCF_053919585.1). Classification (NCBI taxonomy): domain Eukaryota; kingdom Metazoa; phylum Mollusca; class Cephalopoda; order Sepiida; family Sepiolidae; genus Euprymna; species Euprymna scolopes. The sequence goes on along the minus strand of NC_136487.1, from coordinate 131,033,208 downwards.
ACATTCTGTGGATCATTATATCTTGAAAGGTATGTTTATTTACTTGACTGTCTATACCTGAAAGTACTTTTTATTTTTTTTATTTTCTATTTATGATTGATAGAGAACAATATTATATCGGATAGCAGAGATTTATTCTCTGTTTAAGGAACTCAGATGAAATGATTTGGCCAGTATAATCGTTCAGTTCTCGCTTAAAGAGAAAAAAATCGCAATGCATAAGAGGGAGATAAAGAAGAATATGTGGATTAAATGTAACGATAATATAAAAAATGTCTTTAAAAAACTTAATGTTTGTGGCTTAAAGGAATCTAACAATAATGTTCTTTTACGCCCAAGCTCTATAGAGTGTTCAGATTTAGGTAGCCTTATTCAAACCAAGGAGTAGTGTCCTTACTAGTAAACCGAAGGGGATCCAATTAGACGAATAGGGAGGAATACATTTTTCTTTGCATTCAGCCTGTCGTTATTTAGTTGGTCAAGGATATTTCTTTTAGAATAGGTGGCATCGACAAAGAAGAAAAATAATTTATCGAAGTAGAAATATGGATGACCATGTTTTATACAATATATGATCAGTTTTCTTGTTTTAAGAATAGTCTTGATCTCGCATATTTTAGTGTTAGCAATTTTAAGGTAATTTTCCATTAACGATTAGGCTCACTCGGAATAAACGAAATCTTCTCGAAGTTTCAGTCTTACGTGACTCTTGGGCTTTATTTTTTCTCCCTCTCCCATCTCTATTTAAGCAATTATCAATCAGGACACTTATTCCAATTAGGCTTGTAATATATATATATATATATATATATATATATATATATATATATATATATATATATATATATATATATATGTGTGTGTGTGTGTGTGTGTGTACATATATATATATATATATATATATATATATATATTTTAATTTTATCGTCATTGGGTAATTTACCTTTCACCAGACTATCCATTCACGTGAAATCACCGTTTTCTTCATCATATTCCCTTTGCTTCACTTTTTGTTATCAAGTAAGATCTTTGACTTACTTGCAGTTTCATCAAATAGTTTTGCATGCAAAATCCGATCCCGCATTTTGCTAATTCCTACCCTTTGATGAGAAGGAAAGTATTTCTTCGAAACTCCGCGAATTAAGGACTATCCACTTATTTAGGGTTACCTTTTCAAATTAAATATGTTTTGAACGCTTTTTCAAAGTGTTTTTAACATGTTTTATTAACTATTTGCTCTTATATGTATATATATATATATATATATATATATATATATATATATATATATATATATATTTAAAGTGATGGTTGTGTAGTTCGAACGAGAGAAAAAAATATATTTAAAAGAGTGTAGCCATCAACAATTGTGCGTTTTTTTAAAGGTTTTCATCATATTTTTATTTTAAAATATTTTAAAATAAAAATATGATGAAAACCTTTAAAAAACCCACAATTGTTGATGGCTACACTCTTTTAAATATATATATATATATATATATATATATATATATATTTATATATATATATATATATATATACATACATACATACATACCGGTTGTATCGATTTTTTAAGACGTAAAGCTAATGAAACTCGCGTTATTAATTAAACATCAATGCAGGACGAAGCTTATGTATAGTCTGTTTATTATGAGAATATTATTGGTTACATATGTTCATACAAGTTTCAGTGCCGTACTAATTCAGGAACAGCATTATCAGACCAAAAATGAATTCTTATTTTGGCCTGATGAAGTGTTGTCCCATGCTTGGAACCCCACTGAATCATGTATGCCCATATGTAAGCAATTAATTTTTTTATAATAAACAGACTATGTATATATATATATATATATATATATATATATATATATATATATATATATATATATATTATTTTGATTGCAAGAATTTACTTGTAAACTAAAACAAAATTTGCAACAACTTATGCTACATACAAATGTATTATGTCATTCCTATTTTCCACTCTATATCTAAAGTGCTCATACCGCCCCCTCTCATCGCCGGGAACAAATATATAAATAATAACAGTATTTTCCTAGCACCATCTGTAATTTAATCATAAACTCATAGACATATCATTATATTTCCATTTTCTGCTTCAAAAATAGTAATTTCTCCCATTTTATAATTCTAGTAATTTTGTTTGTTTAATTCTGAATATTCTCAGAATACGGAATTCTGTGTTTATCTATATAAACGAACAGTTATTATTTCTTAAAAAATGGCGTCACTAAGAAACATTATTTGACCCGATAGTGCGCTAGACACAAAAAAACACACCGTCTGTTTTATAACTATTGCAACAAAGAAAAGTATTTAATGCATATATAGTGGTAATCGGTAAACTTACAATATATTTACATTTTTTTTGTCATATAACGTTGTTTACATTTATATGTCTTTCCGTGTGCGTGTATTACCGTCCTCTGATAAAAAACACTTTTGCTTTTAAATACTTTGTAAAAACATTTATTAGATGTTAATAAACATTACAAACTGCAATTACTATTTAGATAATAAAATATCTTTCTGATAGTAATTTACATGTAAATAATCATTACAATCAAAAGCTTCTCAACTCTCTCCCTCTGTCTCTTACCATCCCTATCCCTCACTTGTTTTCTCCCCTTTCTCTCTCTCTCTTTCTCTCTCTCCCTCTATTTTTCCCTCGCGTATTTAAACTTGCGCTATCTATTGCGAGTGTTTCCGATTTAAAAATAAACGTTCCGGCAATCTCAGCTACTGGATTCTCTCGCTGCATATTGTCTTCTCTTCCCTCTCTTTCTCTTTCTCTCTCTCTCCCTCTCTCTCTCTCTCTCTCATGTGTGACATATCGATTTAATTTTAAACATTTTTCATCCATTGACTTTTTAGATTTTTTTATCGAATATCTTTACAAATATCTATGTTTATTAAAGTTTATATCTGATATATAATTTCAAACTGCTCAAAGATTTTCCACTACGTTAATTGACATCTTATTTGAATGTTAAGGTCTTACCGATTTTTCCACCGATTACTAATCGTACAGTTTTAACATAAATTTTAATAATTAGGGAATTAAATTCGTTGGAGCATATTTTTTAAATTTCTTTTCCGGATTGATTTTCGAAATTTCGCACACGTTAACTTTTTTGGGGAGGTGTAAATCTATACATAAGGTCTATTTCCTCAATTTTATTTACAATGATGGAATTTATAGGTTTTCCACTATACTGATTAAGAAAAATCCATTCTAATTTTGCGAAGACAAGTACTTATAGAGATATAAAGAACTGTATGGTGCACTGATATTCACTGGCGGGCAGGTTTGTACGCACGCACGATAAACACTGTCATGTCCAATTTCCTTTTTCATTTTTTGTTTGCATTTAGGGGCCGGTTTTGCTGACAACGATCATCACGGTCAAATTTGAGAGAATTATTTTCCCTCAACAAGGGCGTTGTCTACTCCAAATAAGGTTCTCTAAATGAGGGTAATGGGGATGTCCATTCCCAACGTTCTAAATATGGGGATCTTTGTGGGGTATATTCTGAAAACCGTTCTTTATATGAAGAGTTGGGATGTATATTCTAAATGCCTGTCTTAACATTACAATGTCCAATGAAGTGAAGTGAACAAAAGTCGCATTTTTGTTTTGCTTTAAAAAAGACAACATAAAACTAGAATTTAATTTACCACTATGAGTGGAAGAGTTGAAAAGAAAAAGAACAACAAACGAAAACAGGAAAAAGGACTGCGAGAACTAATTTCGATCACTCTAAACAGTTCATATACAGCGAGAATCCCTAACCCCAACAACACTTGCTTTTACTTGTATTATTCTAGTTGACGATTTTTCGTACTTTTATACATTCATAATTATTTACGCATTGCCTTAATTGCTTTTGTTTTTAAATTCAAACTGTACCTGCATGTTATCGACCACAACAAGCACTACTCACCAAGGAAGGCCAAATTATTTCATTTCGGCCACGGCCACCAGTGTTCGCATTTGTTCAGGGACGGCAGTGGTCACCACCAACAAACGTAGTTTATTTTGTTGCAAGGCGGTGTGAAGCTTTCTCCAGTCAACGCCAGTTGAAAGGTCGTGCTATTATATATATATATATATATATATATATATATATATATGTGTGTGTGTGTGTGTGTGTGTGTGTGTGTGTATGTGCGTGTGTGTATAAAAGTATCTTATTCAATATTATTTTTTCACGAAAAGTTTGCTATATTAAAATATATCAACCAATGGCAATGTACATCTATGAATATAAAAGCGAAAATGTATGTATGTATGTATCTTATTATCAGGTTACGTCATATGCTACTGGTACCATGTAACCCAGTATTAACTGCCTCATGGTCGGGTCACCGGCGACTAAACTGGTTCCCCAACCAGACTTGTTTGGTGAGGAGGGTGGCTAGTCTCCCTGAAGGATTAAAAACAAGACCTTCCAAAGGGCGAATGAACCCTTTTTCGGGGTCAGCGGCCAACTAGCACGATGTGTGTTGGGGTGGAGAGGGCTCCCATAGGACGTGGTGAAGGCAACCTTTCTAGCAGAAGCAAATATCTGATTCAAAAAACCATAAAGCGGGAGACCAGTACCCGCATTAAGCTGGTCTGCAGTTTAACTTGTTGCAGGCTATCTTGCTCTTGCTTGTTACTGGATCTCAACATTGTGAACCGAGGGAGAGACTTAGCTATCGTACAAAGCTCAGACTCTGTAACATCACCTGTGTATAGATACTCCCTCAGACATTTGTCTATAAAAATAGTCCTGTGGCGATGGAAAAGTTATGATGCATGGAGGCTTGAAATGCTGGAAACATGTAATAATTGATCTCAATGACCGTCTTCAGTATCAAGCCTGCGTGAGCGTTTGAATTCACCAGTAGGACTAAGAAAAGAAAAGTCATTTCTGGGCTCATGGGCATTAAGTGTCGTAGGGAGTGGCACTCGTCTGACAAGACGTTGCAATCATCAATCATCAATCATCATCTATGTATGTGTGTTCGCTTTTTCTGTGTGTCTACAAAAGGTTTTTTTTCAGAGAAGCGGTCGCTCGCTTCACAACTTTTTAAAACTTTTTATATCACATATAAATCGTAATATCTCAGTGTTAACAACGAAGCTCGCCTGTCTGTTTAATTTGCTTGATTTTGGGAAAACAAATATTCAACACTTGTCGCTCGCCGGATGTGGGTTAGTCTTTTTCCTATAATATCTTGGGGGGAAAAAAGCGTTCAGCAGTAAATGAAATCCCGCAGTCAGTTGACCTCATTAACTCATTAAAACGGACACCTGCTAAATTCAAGTAATTTCGGACAACTATTCATCTTGCGTTCGCCAGATGATAACCGCGACGGGATTGAAACCCCGAGTGTCCTAACTGCATTCTCAGCAATTAGAAGGGCAGAGGAATAGTTAGCAGAAACGGCGTGAAACAACAACAAATAAAGAGGATGAGGATAATAGTCCGAAATAAATAAACTAATAAATAATACCTATCTCAATAATGAATTCCAATCAAAAAATATTTATAACACTATCGGAATAAATACACAATATGATGCAGAAATGGTGTTTCCTCGTTATCCATGTTTTGAAAATGTACATGTAAAAGTATATATATATATATATATATAAGAATGCATATAATATTGTATGAATAAATTTTATCGATAAAAACTTATATATCGATTAAGCTACACTGAATATTCCGCGTTTCATCCCCTCTAGCACTCCAAAAATATATAAACCTAACCTAGATTTAAAACAGGTCAAGAAACTAGATATCCAGGCTAAATATAGCACACACAAAGTAATAGGTCAACCAGAGGTCAAATATGCCTTTGCATGTAAGTGCACGTTCATTGGCTGATAGGAAGGGTGCGGTGGATACTAGAATGCCGATTGGCTAACTAAAATCTCAATAGAAGTTGTGTATATAAAAACGACAGACAATCACAAAATTCGCGCATAAGCCTGAAGAGTCATAGAGTGGATGAAAAGCGGAATATTCAGTGTAGCTTAATCGACATATATATTTTATAAATTACTAACTAGCTCTACCTACGTACTGAGCACTTTTGAAGTAAATACTAAAAGTTTATGCATAAATCTATACTTTCGTATATTAATTTTATGTGAGTAAATGAAGTAGTTATATATATATATAGATAGATATTATACACACACACAGATATATATATATATATATATATATATATATATATATATATATATATATCGTGACCTTAATTTTCCAAAGCCAAAGATCTGCTAACCCTAAATACACAGGAAGTTATTATATAATCCCAATACTTTCTACTACACTTGCTTTTCATTTTTTATTCTTTGTGTTTGCGACTGTGTTATCATATTGAAACAAATGCTGTTAACTTCCCAGTAGCAAGTATTTGTTTATTCTTTGTTTAGCGTAAATGTAAGCTTTGTGGAGAATCATGGCTTTAATGAGAAAGAGCTGTTTCGTTTTTCTCCCCCGTCGCGTCTCTTTTGTTTGAATCTGTCTGCGCATCCTACCGACAACGAATTCAGTTTATACGAATGAAGATAATTGCAATGATGGGTGCGGTGTTTATTTGCTTCCATTTGCACTTATATGTGGCATGAGGATGGGAGTTAGCGCAAGCAAAATTCCCAGAGGGGGGCGTTCTGGTTGGTACAAAAGCAGACAGAATTCGACTGTCTAACACATTATTAAATGTAGTTATTCTATGTCGAATATAGTATGTTATTAGTCCGTGTATTCTCTATGAGATCTACCTACTCAGTCTTTGCTTTCTCAATTTAAAAAAATGTAGTTTGTTTATTTATTATCACTGGATGCGCCATACCGGGGAATGCCGAGGGGCTACCCACACATTTTGTGTAGGCTACAGGCTACCTCTAATTTTCAATTCCACTTTTCACGCGTTGTATAACCTCTTATCGCCATGGGTGGGAGATGAATAACTTTCCTGATAAAGACGCCTGAATCAATAAGCAATAAATATATCCATTTAAGGAGATCATCCTTGGTAGGATGAAACTTATAATCGATTAAAAAGATGGCTCGATGCTGTCAAGTCAGAACCTAATTTATTGCATTGACTAATGAGCATTGTGTATGAAACTCTTCTTTTCGAAGTAGACGGATGGCAGATTTATTGAACCTGAAAACGTTATTAAACGAGCCGTTTGTAGGGATGAAATTAAACTTAAAACGTAAAACCTATCAGAAAAAAGATCCAAGGCGAGCGCTAAATGAAATATAGATCTCTTACATAAAAGAACATTTCTGTCAGTATGCTTATGTGCCTGTGTCTAGCTAAAAGTAAGAAAACTACACAACGAGTACATACAAAGTTTATAATTTTTTTTCACCATACTTATGGACAAAATATAGGCATATATTTCAAATATTCATCATTTACTGCGATATTTTCATGTTATTCCAGTTCTTAGAGAAAGCAAGAATAAGAGCTCATAATGATGGGATGGAGAACACGGGATTGACGCAGGAGAGAGGTAAAGAAGTAAGGGAGAGAGTACGATAATGGTACGGAGACAAAGAACAGATAGATAGATAGATAGATAGATAGATAGATAGATAGATAGATGTAAATAGAGGCGGATAAGAAGGAGGGAAGGAATCGGGGTAGAAACAGCTGAAAAAAGAAACGGGGATGGAGGAGAGAACGTGGGATAGTGTGAGAGAGATAGAGAACGGATGGATATATACGCACACAGAACCCCCCATATATATATATATATATATATATAGAGAGAGAGAGAGAGAGAGAGACAGAGACAGAGACAGAGAGACAGAGGGAGAGTGAGAGAGATAGAGAGGCAGACAGATAGAGATAAAGATAGAGGGAGGAAGAGAGAAAGACTAAACAAGAATAGCAAGAGTTAGAGAAGCTTTAAAACAAGAAATGCTACAATTAAACTATGCTGTCATGTTGACTATGATCCCAGACAACGCTGAATAATAATGTTAGAATTTAAGTGCATAACACACTTTGCTCTTTTACTAGCGATCGATTGCACGCATTTCAGTGCGTTAAAAAAGTAAAAGTCATGTTAGTACTACTATAAACGCTGGTTTAAATGTAAAATGGCTTCCAACGTGCACAAAAAAAAACAAAAACAGGTATATATTGAATACATTTTAGAAATTCTAACTTACATCTCCTCATGAGATGAATGCGTTTTTTATAAAATAATTTTTGAATTCCGATTATATTTTTTTTTTTCAAAATTCTAATAAGATACTTTATATGGGTTGTTATGAAATGTGTATTTTGTGTGTTCTTTATAATTTATACATCCTGTTTACTTCGTTATTTGAGTCAATTTTCTCAGGCATTGCCAGCGAAATTAGGTTAGTGTCATAATACAAAAGAACCAACGGAGATCCGCATTGCTTTGTATGAATAAATATAGAGGGTGTCCAAAAAGTAAGTGAGGGTTCTGAACTTAAGTAGATTCTGTATTTTTTATGATATCTTTCTGTGATTCAAACAAAATCCGATTAAGACATTGTGACATTTAAAAAAACTGCGAAATTCAGACAATATTTATTCATAAAAAATAATATCTTTTAAATGTTGCCTATTTTCAGCCTCGCATATTTGTGTTCGTTCCAAAACATTATTCATGACAGATTGCAGAATCTCTGGATTGCGATTTAACTCCCTTATTTTGTTCCTAATGATTTCCTTCAATTCTTGCAGGGTTTGGATTTTGAAGCTTCGAGGTCTGCCAGATCTCGGAACGGAATAAGGAAGTTAAATCGCAATCTATATCTTCTGCAATCTGTCATGAATAATGTTTTGGAAACAGCACAAATATGCGAACCTGAAAATTGGCAATATTAAAAGACATTATTTTTCATGAATAAAAAGTGTTTTATTTTTGCCATTTTTTATCAATCTCCAATGTCATCTTCAGATCGTGTTAAAATTACAGAAAAGTATAATTTAAAATAAAGAATCTATTTAAGTAAAAATTCTACAGTTAATTTTTGGAAACAATACATATATACATATATGTGTGTGCGTGTGTGTGTGTGTGCGTGTGTGTGCTTATTGAGACATATGTTTATCAATTATATTTAATCTTTTATTTTTACCAGCATTTAAATTTATGAAGCTCTATGTAACTACAGCCCATATACAACTAAATGAAAAACGTCTATATTCCAAATTTGACGATGTTGACCATCTTACTGTTTATTTCCTTAAGTTCATTTAAAGGCATAATTCTTGACAGCACCTGTGGCCTAGCGCAGAATCATTCACGTAATTAATGTGTCAATTTTTGCATTTATTCCGCCATTACCTCAGAAAAAAAAACTATCAACTTAAAAAGAAAATAAATTGATATGGCAATGGTTACAAAATTTGAGGATTGGAAGGAAAATTGCAATTATTTTTCAAATTGTGATGCCATGTTTGAATGTAAGGTCACCAACGTTAAATCCACGTATTTATAAATTATATTCGTATTGCTATTCATTAACATAAAAGTATAATATTTAATACGTTATTAAATTAATATATACAAGTTGTCAATCATCGTACATAACGAAATAAACAGAATGTTCAGTATGTTAAAATTTCGAATATAGACATTTGCCATATATATATATATATATATATATATAATTACTTTTTTACTATAATGATTAAATACCCACAGACACTAGTGTTTCATCCTTTCGGGAATCTTAAGTGCAGGGCGTCACTATTAACACCAGCCGAACGATTCGAACTCGGCAACACAAGACATCTCTGGCTCGATTAGCAATGCCCGTATACATTCGGCTACCATTAACCGCGTGAAATAACATTGGATTTAAACATTTTAATTTTAAATGCTCTTTACGTCAGTCAGACAGTGATTTAATCATTATACGATGATCTATGCATAAGAGCTAAATTGACCGATTTAATTTAACTGAAAGTGCTTAACGATAAGAAACAAATTTCTTAAAGGGGCTGTCATAATTCTTTTTTACTATATATATATATATATATATATATATATATATATATATGCTCCGTCAGTTTTTGACAGGCTATGGATAACCACATAAGGGTGGCTGCGCGTAAAATTTTTGTGATAGTACGCAATATCCAACCCTACCTCTTCTGAGTCGATATTGTTAAATACCAGTGGTAAGTAAAGTGTATGTACAGGACGACTGGAAACATAAACCGTTATAAGCGCAAAGCATATGCAGCGCCTAGAATTCCCAAATAGTCACTCATATTGTACTAACCGGACTGAACGTTGCTTAACTTCGATGATCTGACGAGAACCGGTGTGTCAACCCGATTATATATATATATATATATATATATATATATATATATATATATATATATATATATTTATGGAGAGCTCGAAATGTTGTACAAGAATTTATATATATATTACACGCTTTTATTTATTCTCATAATCAATTAAACTTTAAACCTAAAATGGTCTTAAATCTAAATACTACAATAACGATAATCTGTAAACATAACTTGCCACTAATAGGAAACTAAAATTAACCGTAACGGTATTGCAAGGCTGTTACCGCCATACTATAACTATAGAAAGAAAAAGAAAAAAACAATATTTTTATAAAAAAATAATTATTGGGAAATAATGAAACAACAAGGTCTAATTTAGGAACTCAACGAATGGGATATATATATAAAAAAAACAAACTTTTTTTTTAAATGGCTTAAGATTTTCTGTGAAAACTTTTCATGACTCTGTTCATAAATAAAGATACGAAAATTAGGCGATATAATTATATTTAAATGGGCTTTTCCGTAACTACAGCAAAGGTAAATGTTTCTCACATGCTTCTCCCGTTAATGGATTTTTTTCTTTTTTCTTTCTCTTCAAAAATGCTCTATTGTCAAAAGTGCTTATTCCTAAAGACTGAAGAACTGCTGGGTTTGGAAAATTTTCAAACGATATAATGTTTGAAATTGTTCGACTGGACATGGAAACAATTGTAACGTAAAATGAAATACACTTTTTGTTGCCATCAACACCCTTTTTGAAGTCTTGATTTTGCTTCCACAGTATATAAATGCTCAATTATGAAATATGATAATTTTGTAGCTTACTCCTTAAGTCAACTCTTTTTGGCTTAAAACTCATTGATATTTGAAAACTTACTGAATTACACGTACTCAGTATATTACATATAAATCTATCTATCTAACTATGTATCTATCTATCTATATATATATGTATATATATATATATATATATATATATATATATATATGTTTAATTATGTATACACATATTTATATTTATTAAATATGTATATGAGTGGTCTGACTAGGCTTTAGGAGAGTCAACTGAAGCAACAAAACGGACAAATGTAGAGGAGACACCCGAAGCAGCAAAATCGATGCTGCCTGCCGGGACACTGTTTATACAAATGTAGGCAAATTTGGGTACATTTTATTGGTTTAAAAATATAGGTTCGTTTTACCAATTGTCATAAAATGTTGACTATATAATAGTACTATAATCTTCAAAAATCCTACAAATTTTAATGTCTTTTCGTCCTATTGAACCAAAGAAATGAGTATTTCAATATTCAATTTGGTTACGAGTATAGATATATCCATATATAGATATACTACTTTTTTTCGGCAATGTTATATATTCGAAATCCAGCGACTATTGATCAGAATTTAACAAATTATAGCTCGTTGGAAAGTTAATGATCTGAATTGTGTAGTGAGCTATATGACATTTCCGTTTAAGATCGCACATTATTGTTTCAAAACTTTGTGGAGCATTTTGTCCACATTAATTTAACGTAAAGTGAGAACCCGCTTTCGCTTACAATACCATTAAATTTATATGACTTACGACAGTTTCGTAATCTGCAAATATATAGTTGGAAAAAATCATATAAAGGTTAATAATTTATTATACAAATAAATACATAGGTCTATGTGGGTTTATATATATTCGCAAATAGTCGAGCGTTTATACGAAAACTTGAGCAGATATATATATATATATATATATATATATATATATATATATATATATATATATATATATATATATATATATATATATACAGTCTAAAGCCGCTTTGAATAAAAAATGCAAAAATAAAAATAAAGAATGCAGTTTAAATTCCCGGAAGGAAAAATATATTAACTTTAACCTATCGAAGACTTGGCACCTACATAATCCGACTTTTAAAATGTTTATAATGACAAAAGATAATTAATTTATATAAGGATGGAAAAACACATATATATATATATATATATATATATGTGTGTGTGTGTGTGTGTGTGTGTGTCTGTGTGTGTCTGTCTATCTTTGTTTCTGTATGTCTGTCTGTCTGTGCGTTTGTGTGCATAAATATACATGCATGTTTACATATCACGTTCACACATTGTTTCTATTCAGATAATCGAATTTAAGCAATAATGAGACTCGTCATTACCAGTTGGTTGGGGGGGGGTCAGGCTCTTTATTTGTTCTCTGCTTATCTTGGCATTGTTTCTAGTCGTCTTGAATTTTCTCTTTCCCTTTAATAAAATACTAGCGACGAAAGATAGGTTTGTTTGGAGATTGTACGACATTTGCCACAACAAATTTCACGGGCATATCACAACATCATCAACGATATCCGTGGTCTTCATCAGCAATAATGGTCGAAGCTGTTTAAATTTTATATGCTTGTTCATACACAGTTTTTCTACAGATACGCACATGTGCAAATATTTATATATTGAAAATATTTGTGTATTGTGGCTATAACTTTATATTTTGACGTTACAAACACATTAGACTGCAAACTCATTTTAACTTATACAAATTATATTACTTTCATTTACTTCATTTTTCCCTGGCAGATTAGTATTTTATCAAATGATAGAATGTGACTTCTACTTGGATTGATATACGTGTTTTGTAATAGGAGGGTTTATCTTTCGCCACAGTATTATCTAAGTTTTAAAATTAAACGGGGGGGGGATTCGCAGGTTTCTATTGTTTAAGATGCTTGCATATAAAGTAAATATCTGATTCTGATTCACAAGATTTTTTTCTTTTTTAGACAGGATTATTAGATCATGTTTGGGCATGAAAAATGTATTTCGATTACATTTTCCTAATAAATTCATCATCGCCGTGTAAAGCATGCGTGAAGAACATATAACATTGTCAGCACTAAAATAAAAGGATCTATGCATACATGACCTTAGTTGTAATACGTGGGCCTTTTATCGCGTTGTCTGTCACTGTCTGTATTCGCAGTGTTTAAGGAGTGAATGTCGATCCCATTCCCGTTTAACTATTCTGTATTACACTATCTCCAAACAGAAAGACAAAAAGAGAATTTCGCTGAAGCTTCGCCAAGGTTTTATTTTAAAGCGAATAGGTATAGGAGAAAGAAAATACCGTTACCCTAATATAAATTTTCTTCTTAACCTAACTTTCTTACTTACTGAAATGAGTGACGGACACGGACAGAGATTCGAGGTAATACTCCACTAAGATTATTTCCACATTATTGGCGGGGGCTCGTCCGTAAGACTTATCTGGACGTATTAGATTACTCTCCATTCGAAAAAAAGACGTCATCTGCAATCATATCTCTGTTTTGTTTACTGCGTTTTACGTTTGTCTCCCGCTCGTTATTCCAGTTATTCATGTTTCAGGCAAATCTGAGAACGGTTTTGTTTAAAATTCTACATTATAATGCACTAAATGTAACCCTTGTCAAAATTCACACTAGCTAACTTAATCGCTATTGAATTAATGTCCCTAATATGTAATATTTAAATAACGTGGTTAGTTTATAATAGTTCTACAAACTGTATGAAATATTACAGGACTCAACGAATGGGATATATATATAAAAAAAAAAAAACTTACCACTTATAATAGTACTATAATCTTTGGTTAGGTTAGTCTATAAGGACTAGAAATACGAGAGCTTGAGTTTAATTTTTATTAAAGTGTCTAATGATTTATTATCGATTATTAATTAGCAATGGTTCTTTATGTCACCTCGTACCATCTGCAGTTAATCGATGATTAAAAAGTCGGTCACTAAAAAGTGATTTCTTCAGAAATTCACTACGTTCGCAATGCTGCTTAAAAACGTATACACAAGAAAACGAATATTTTCTTTTTCATATATTTTTTTAAATGTCGTTAAAATTTCAAAACAAAAAAATAAAATAAAATATTTTAAACGGAAAGCCAGTGGATAGGATTTCAACCTAAAGAAATCATTCATTTTTTCAAGTGGTATTCATGAATTCATTGTTGCTCATCATTTGTTATGTTGTCCAGGTATTTAGATTAATGCTGGTTGTCGTAGAGTAGTTAAATAACAATTAGAAGCCACCTGTCCATCACGGTAATCCCGACCGAACAAGGTGCTCCTATCCAAAACCTTATTGACGATGATTATTGAATAAAAAGTTTGATTTATTGCCGTAGTTTTCTTTGTATCGAGTAGTTTGTCTAGGCAATAGATAAGTTAAAATAAACTTTATTTGTTTTTATTTTGTTTGTTTGTTTTGTGCGGTGTTTTACCAAAAATAATCCAATTCACATCGGTTTATGAACGACATTTCGGAAGCTCAAGGGGTTCATTACTGATTTGCTTAGACTAGAAAAAAAGTATCCGGTCTAAAAATTAAACAAGAATGATTTCCATGTTTGTTTAAATCTCAGAATTTAATGTCAATCTATCAAAACAGGTCATTTTTTAGCACGAAATCAAACTGATTACTAAGGTAAGAACATATGTCCATTTACCCTCGAACACAGTAAAATATTTTACTTCTATTTTTGGATTTTTTCAATTAAATATTTAGAGTGATGCTAAGTTACATTCTAAACATTATCGTGTTGTAGGAAGTATATATATATATATATATATATATATATATATATATGTGTGTGTGTGTGTGTGTGTCTGTATATATATATATATATATATATATATATATATATATATATATATATATATATATATATTCAGCAGCAACATTCATTGAAAGAGGCTATTAGTGTCGGGAACCTGAAAGGGCTTATTGCCACTCTGAACCAGGGATTGCAACTTGTTATTGATGATGATGAAAGCCACTAATATGAAAACTTCTACTAGTCTGCAAATAATAGCAGCAACAGCAGCAACATTTGTACTTAAATTATATTCTTTGCGTAATCATTATTATGACCGACATAAATTATTGTAAAAGATATAAAGTGTCAAATTATTCACAAACAATATTTTCCATAATTTGCTTGTCTGTGACTTATTTGTGCTAAAAGATATCGTTCCTGTCTAGAATATATCCTATATTAAAAAAAAATAAATAAACATTTCCAAGATACATAGATCCGTGACGAAACGAAAATATCATATTTAAAAATACCATAAATATACCAAGAAGATTTATCTATAAATACAAAAAAAATATTAAACAAAGAACCCTTATGTCGTCTGCCATTTTGAAAACAATCTAAACAAAAACAAAGGGAGATAACTCAACATATGAGTTTCTCTATAAAAATTAAAAACCTTAATCTAATTACGTATTTTTTTTTATATATGTTCTTTTTTGTTGTTGTGTTTGTTGTTGTTGTTTCATCACGCGTAACTACATCGGACGGATTTTTATTTATGTTTACTTTGATTTATAAATATAAGGAGGATTCTGTAAAAGAACCAAATATATTAATTTAAGTTATAAGCTTTCAAGTACGTATACACTCATTATGAGTTACATATCCATTATTTCATACAGAGGTTTACATATATCCATTATTTCATACAGATTGTCTCATTACATAGAATTTTAAGGTTTACTAGCAGGGAGAGCAGACGTCGCCCAGGACCGGATTTTGTTGTCATCAAAATTGGTGAAATGGCCAATTTTTCAATCGAATCGATTGATTGCCTTCTCTAGTTGGGGACTCACTACAGTGCACAGGGAAGACGTTTCACATGCCTGCACCCAGTGACGTAGTGCACAATATATTGCAATATGCATTGCACTGTACAAAACCTACTGTTTATTGTATAAAATTATTTATATATATATATATATATATAAATATATTTATTTTTAACTTTAATTTTAGTCATTATATATATATATATATATATATAATGACTAAAATTAAAGTTAAAAATGCAGAAGTCAAATATCATGCTTCAATTGTGCGTTAAACGGAAAAATTCATTTCGAAAACGCTCTTGTTATATCAAAGAACGCACTGTTGATTTTATATGCTTGGTCTTGCATCTTTTTGCGGTGATAATTGCTTGAATTTAAGTTTTAAATGAAATAGTCAAGTATCATAGTGCAATTGGACTTTAAAGAGGAACATTCATTTCGAGGGAACACCTGTCGTATCAAAGAAGCTACTGTTTTTTCTATGTGTCGGCCCTTTCAGCTTGTTTTGTAATAAAACGTCTTAAATGCATTTGTGATGTTAGGCTGTATAAAGTATGAACGTCGGTAAAAATGGCCTAATCCACCTCTCATCGGAGTATTTCTATTATCAATTATCGATACTTATCGAAGACATTCCGATACAAAACCTAACGACACTGCCAGGCACATAATGTGTGAGCTTTCATAAAACTCGACCCAGACGTTTTCGAGTCCATAGAGAACGAACGATCACACACACAAACACACAAACATACAAAAACACAAAACACACACACACACAAACACACAACACGAACACACAAAAACACACACAAACACACAAACACACAAACACACAGATAAACACGCACAAACACACACAAACACACACACAAACACACACACAAACACACAAACACACAGATAAACACATGCAAACACACACAAACACACACGCAAACACACACAAACGGACACA
Source organism: Euprymna scolopes (assembly GCF_053919585.1). Classification (NCBI taxonomy): domain Eukaryota; kingdom Metazoa; phylum Mollusca; class Cephalopoda; order Sepiida; family Sepiolidae; genus Euprymna; species Euprymna scolopes. The sequence goes on along the minus strand of NC_136487.1, from coordinate 131,016,250 downwards.
AACACACAAAACACACACACTAACATACACAAACGCACACCAACACACAAAACACACACACACACAAACACACGCAAACAAACACACAAACACACACACATACACACAAACACACAAACACGCACGCACAAACGACAAAAACACACACAAACACACACACACGAACACACACAAACACGTACACAAAACACACACACAAACACACACATAAACACACACAAAGACACGCACACAAACAAACACACACAAAAACACACACCCATACAAACACACACAAAAACACCAACACACTCACAAAGTTTCTTTTTATAGGATAGATAACTGAGACTAAGTTGCGAACGAGCAGGAAACCATAAATATATTTATTTTAACTAATTTTATTTAAATATAATTTATGACGAGAATAGTGATAATAAACAAGTTCAGAATATAAAACTAAAACTAACGATGCAAAGAATTTTAATGTTTTTTTTTATTTTATAACATTCATTCTCCAAAGTTAGGCTGAGATAATTAAAGTAGTAGCAGTGGTAATCAAATTCAGGCGTAGCAGTAGCTTTAGTAATAGTGTACTCGTAGTTGTTGTATTTGTAGAAGTAGAAGCAGTCCTTCTTTCTTTTTAAGAGTGTATGGTCGTAGGTTCGAACTTCGAAAGGGAAATATTATTGCATAAATTCAGTCTATGAGGAAAGGAAGACATGTAGGGGACACGATGACATTTGCTCATATTTATGATTGCCATTATACCATCCTATCATTTTACGCTGGAAGTAGCGTTTCTTTCAAGAAGGTATGTCGGGAACTAATGTGGCCTAGTGTCTGGCACTTACTTGCCAAGGTTTATATTTAGGTTCGCTTATCTACTCTACAAACACGTTGATCTCCCCATTAAAAAAAGACAAAAAAAACAAACAAACAAAAGAAGCAATAATAAAATCTAAATATTTTTCTAGGATAACTTGAGAAATATTTTTTTTAATAGCATCATTAGTTACACATTAAAAAAAAAACAATATAATAATGATTAATACGGCGTATTAATTAGTGTTATATTGTTTTCTTTTTAAT